>NC_080693.1:72047541-72363094 GCF_030445035.2 Dasypus novemcinctus | reverse complement strand
CTTGCAGACCTCTTTTCCTGAGAGTTTCCACTGGCCCTGAGCTGCCATCAGTGTCCTCACCACCCTACATTGTAGTGAAGTGCTTTACAGCCCATCAGCTCCTCAAAAGTTGAGACCCATGGGGAGAAACTGGAAGCCTCATGCATTGCGGATGGAAACGTAAAATGGTGCAACCACTGTGGAAAACAGTGTGGTGGTTCCTCAAAAAGTTGCATATAGAATAACCCTATGCCCCAGCAGTCCCACAACTAGACACATACCCCAAAGAACTGAAAGCAGGGCCTTGAACAGAGACTTGCACACCAATGTTCACAGCAGAATTATTCACAGTAGCCAAAAGGTGAGAGCAACCCAAGTGCCCATCAACAGATAAAGGGATAAACAAAGTATGGTGTGTACACCAATGGAATATTATTCAGCCATAAGAAGGAATGATGGTCTGAGACATGCCTTGCAAACCTGCTAAGTGAAATAAGCCACACGTATAATAACACATAGTATCCGCTGTCTCTTATACAAAGTATCTAGGAATAGCAAATTCTCAGAGACAGCAAATAAATGATAGATTTCCAAGGGGAGGGGTGTTGTTTCTTGGTGGTTATATAGTGTCTGTAAATTTTGGAATTTAAAAATAAAATTGACAATAATTTTGAAAAATTTGCTGACCACCCACATGGAACGGCCATGGGAGGACCAGCCCTCCCTTCCCACCCGGGGTGCCCAACATGGCACTGCGAGGGGTGCAGAGCTGTCCTTGCTAGATGGCCTTTTGATGTGACTGCTGACGTGCTTCCATCTGGGGAATCCTGGGTGCATACCTGGCGTCATCTGAGTGCGTCTGCACAGACAGGTGTGGCAGCCCATGTCTGTGGGACCACCTGACCCGAGAGTGAGGATGGAGCAATGGTTCGTAGCCCCCAGGCAGCCTGTCCCGTGTGTATCCCAGCCACACCCCTATGACACTCTGGGAAGTGGCCCGGGGTCTAGTGCCTGGGAGATGTGCCTACATTCCCACCCCCCCCCCCAATGTGTCCCCAGGATAAAAAGAAAAAAATGTTGAGATGCTTCTTACTCCAGCAGAGGACCTCGGCTGGTATCCGAGTTCTCTCTACCGTGAGTGAGTGCAGGAGGGAATAACCCCAGGAAGGGGATAAACTGCTTGCCTCCCCCACAAGCAGGCCTCAGCGGCCCAGACCCTTGGGCCTGCCTGGCTTTGCTTGTTCAGAGCAGCTTGTCCCAGCAAGCGCAGGTCACTCTGACATTCTGACATTGTTCCAGGCAGGGCAGAACTGCAAGCAGGGGCAAATCTTTGCTCATGGTTAGCTGTCCCCAACACTGTCCTTCTTGTGTGTTTATCACACACGGAAATCCATTATTTGAATTATTACCCCAACTTCCCCTCCCCAACACACCTATGTACCAAAGATGTATCCATTTAGATCCAGGAGGCTGGTATCTTGTTTTCAAATGCATATCATTAAAAACCATTTTAAGAAAGAAATCCAGATAACAAAAGAAAAAAAATTGCTGCCCTTATCTATTGCTGCTCTTAAGGGTTGGATTGGTAAATAATAAAAACTGAGAGTAATCAGCTTTCATACTCTCTTTTTCCCTCTGAGACTCACTAAACACAAGGGTCTGGGTTTATCCTGAGAACTTGCAGAGGACTGTAAAGTCCCCTGAACTTAGGATAACAGAAAAGGAAGGAGCTTTGCAATTAAACAGACCTAGGTTCAGAATCCCTGGTCAGGAAAGCGATTGTGGCTCAAATGATAGAGCATCCGCCTACCATACGGAGGGTCCAGGGTTCGATCCCCAGGGCCTCCTGACCCGTGTGGTGAGCTGGCCCATGCGCAGTGCTGCCGCACGCAAGGAGTGCCATGCCACGCATGGGTGTCCCCCACGTAGGGGTGCCCCACACGCAAGGAGTGAGCCCCTCAAGGAGAGCTGCCCCAGGCAAAAATAGCGCAGCCCGCCCAGGAGTGGCACTGCACACGGAGAGCTGATGCAGCAAGAGGACGCAACAACAACAACAAAAAAGCGACGCAGTTTCCCAGTTCCACATGACAAGAATGCATGTGGACACAGAAGAATATGCAGCGAATGGACACAGAGAGCAAACAACAGGGTGGGGGGGAAGGGGAGAGAAATAAATAATAATAAATCTTTAATTAAAAAAAAAGAAATCCCTGCTCAGCCACCAACCAGTTGTGTGACTTTGGGTAAGACTATTAACCTCCCTGAGCCACTGTATTCTTATTTGTTGAAAGGGACACTATTTATATCCAGAGTTGTTGGGAGGATTCAAGGAGATAACAACCATCAAGCACACAGCACAGTGCCAGGTATAGTGTAGGCACTTGATAATGGTGGCTTTGGTTGGATACCAGTTAGCAGGATCCTGGTCTCAGCTCAACTTAATTTCTCTGGCTCTTGATTGCTTTGTCTGTAAAATGGAAGAGGAAGCATCAAGACTCTGCACTTGAGTCATGCTGAGCCCTTTCAGTTCCTTGTATGTGCGTGGCTCCCTCATTATGGGGATTTTGTGCTCACAGTTCATGTGAGTTAGTATTAGGTCCAGCTGTGTAGAGAGACCCACAATAACAGGGAGTTAAATGAAATAGGAGTTTATCTCAAGTAAAGGTCTGGCTAGGAGGTCCAAAGCTGGTCTGGTGGTTACAAGACGATCAAGGACCCAGGTTTCTTCTATCTTGCTGTTCCACCATTCTCAACATACAATTTTTACCTTCTGGCTAAGATGGCTATTTAATTTCAGCAATCATTGTCCACATTCAACCAACAGAAAGCCAAAAGGAGAAGGTGAAATGCACATCCTCTCTCTGTAAAGACACTTCCTGGAAGTTGCACCCATATTTATTGGCCAGAATTTATTCACATGACCTCATTCAGCTGCAAGAGAGGCAGGGAAATATGGTTTTCATCCTGAACAGTCATGTACACAACTAAAAATTGTGGGATCCTACTAGTGTAGAAGAAATGATATACCAGATATTGGAGAAAACTAATATTCTCTGGCAGTTTTCTCTTATTTTCCCTTCCTCCTTCCAGAAACCATAAAAGGACAAATTATTAAATTGTACTTCATCAGAATTTAAAATTTTGCTCTTCAAAAGGCAATGTTGAGAATGAAAATAAGCCACAGACTAGGATAAAATATTTACAAAGCCTATATTTGACAAAGGACTTGTATTTGGTATATAGATAAAGAACATAATAATAAGAAAACAAATAACCTATTAAAAAACAGACAAAAGATTTGATAAAAGAAGATATATGGATGACAAATAAGCACATAAGATGTTTAATATCATTAGATATTAGAGAGATACAAATTAAAACCATAATGAGATACAGCTACACACCTATTAAAATGGCTAAAATTTAAGACTGATGATACCAAGCATTGGCAAGGATGTGGATGAATTGGGACTCCCAGATTCTACTGGTGAGAATGTAAGATGGTACAATTGCTTTGGAAATCAGTTGGTTGTTTCACATAAATTTAAACATATACTTCCCATATCACCTAGTCATTCCATGCCTATGTATTTACCAAAGAGAAATGACAGCATACAAATGCCCATACAAAGACATGAATGTTCATAGCTGCTTTATTTGTAATAACCCCATCAAAAGGGCCCATCAGATGTGGTGTATACATAAAATGGAATACTAGTCAACAATAAAAATGAATGGACTAGATACACTACCTTACAACATAGAATATCAAAATAATTCTGGAGTGAAAGAAGCCAGATTAAATGAGAGAGAGAGAGTACATATTGCATGATCTCATATATCTAAAATTTTTGAAATGCAAACTAATACATAGTGACAGAAAGCATATCAGTGATCACCTGAAGACAGAGGGGGGAAGGAGAAAATACAAAGGGGCACAAGAAGACCCTTGGGGGTGATGAATATGTTTACTATCCTGATTGTGCTGATGGTTTTATCGGTATACACATTATTTCAAAACTTAATAATTTTACACTTTAAATATATACAACTTATTATGGTACTATTATACCTCAACAAGTCTGTTAAAGAAAGTTTTTATCACATCTTTTATTATAATAAAAAAGAATACTTTCTATGGATAGTCAAAAATTATTAGAATATCAAATCTATCAACACCTTTTTAAAAAGATTTTTATTTATTTCTCTCCCCTTAAACCGCCCCCCCCCCCACCACCATGTCCATTCACTGTGTGTTCTTCTGCGTCTGCTTGCATTATCAGGTGGCACTGGGAAACTGCATCTTTTTTTTGTTGTGTCATCTTGCTGCATCAGCTCTCCATGTGTGCAGCACCACTTAGGGGCAGGCTGCGCTTTTTTCTCATGGGGAGACTCTCCTTGTGGAATGGAGAGCTTCTTGCACATGGGAAATCCCTACGTGGGGGCACCCTGCGTGGCATGGCACTTCTTGCACGTGGTAGCATTGCACATGGGCCAGCTTACCACAGGGTCAGGAGGCCCTGGGGATCGAACCCTGGGCCCTCTGTATGGTAGACGGACACTCTATCAGTTAAGCCATGTCCGTTTCCTTCAATACATTTTCTTAAAAGTAGTAAAACTTACTTGGCATAGTGAATCTCCTAGGAATATGTTTTTAATTAACATTAGGAAACCAAGGCATATGTTTAGATACCTTAACATCTTTATAAAGGATAAGAATATTATCATCTTGGTATATGCAGAAAAAAATATTCAGCAAATTAAGCACCTTAACAAACCAGTAATATAAATGAACTTCCTCATCTAATAACCTCAACAACCTTCATACTAATGTAGAAGTGTTACAAGCGTTTCCTTTAAGGTCAGAAATAATGTAAAGATGATCCTTATCTTTGCTTCATGTATCTCACCAATATTACTTAGGCAAAACTTACGAATGGAATATGACAAGAGATATAAAATGAGAAGTAAAATTTGGAAGAAAATAAACAGTTAATTGGCAAGTGTATGATTGCCCTCGTAGAAAAGTCTCAAAGACATTACAGGAAAACTATTTGAATTATTAAGAGAATTTTTAAAAGTTGCTGAATATGTGAATTATTCAGGTAGAAGTTGTATCCTAAGCCAGAATCAAGCTTCCAGAACTAAGAGGGACTCCAAAAAATAATTTTAGTAAATTTATCTGCCACTTACTAAAATAAAAATAGTAATAATAGCAGCTCTGTTTATTAAAAGTGTACTATACCAAAAATTCTACACTTGCTATTTTTAATATCTGTGTCCATTAGTAGTAGGAATATATAGGTACAAGATACCATATTTATTCAGCCTATTCAAAGTGCATAGAGCTCATGTAAATTTTCAGATATTGAAATAATTCCACCATCCCACAGTTAGCTAACAAGGTGGGATCTACTGCCATAGATTATTATAGCCTTTGTAATTAGCTCTACCAGGCATTTTAGTCTGTAACATTTTTTCTTGCAGCAGAGTGTGCCTTCTTTCTTTGCATCCAGAAGTGGAAAAGCAAAAGCTTTCTTTAGACTTTGGGAAGTCACAATGCTTATCTCTTAGAAGAGGTGTATAGTGAGTGGCAAATGCATCAGGTGGGGAGAGGCAGAGTCTTCAGATTTTCATATTCACAACAATTTTATAAGGCAGGAACTGATATTATTATCTACATATTAGAGTTAAATAAACTGAGGCACAGAGAGGATAAGTCAATTTGCCCAAGGTTCCACAGCAATGAATCATCCAGGCTCTTTTCATCCTGCTGGGCAGCATTGCTCTAAAGAGATGAAGAGTTTCACTGTTTTTAAAGGTCTTCAGACTGCCATACTAAACAAAGAGAAATGAGACAGGTAATTCAAAATGGCAGATAATAAAAAATCAGTGAACTTGGAGTCAGACAAAGTTTGAATCCTGCTTTGTTATTTTCTAACAATAAGACTTTAGCAAATTTCTTAATCTCCCTGTCTCTGTTACTTTAGTTAAATAATAATAATAACAATTGTGCAAAGTTGTTCTGAAAATTATTCACTCAGTTCATTCAACAAGCACTTATTGAGCATCTGCTATGAGCCTGGGATCCATCAGTGAAGAAACCAAACAAAAATCCTGCCTTCATGGGATCCAAATTCAATGACACCCCATAGCAATGAGCTTACCCAGCACGTAGATCTTGGTTTTGAATACCATTCTCCACTAAAAGGAAACATGGCTCCTTGGAGAAAAGGAAGTTTCTAAGGTTTGGGCAGAGAATAAACAAATGAGCCTAGAGCATCTTAAAATGCCAAAAAATAAGGAATGCTTGAAAAAGGAAAATGATAGGGATGTGTCAAGGGATATAAGAGCCAAACTGAAAAAGCTCACAGTGGCCAAAGGTAGAATAACCTGAGCACCAAATTTAAAAAAGTATTTGATTATAATCAGAAGTGTAAAATAAATATCATGAGTCTGTCCTGATATAAAAAGTGGTTGAATAACTAACTGAATGAGGGAGAAGAGACAAAATCCCTATACAAAATAATTCCAAACAATTTATATAGCGACTCCACCCTCAGGGAGTGAGGGCTATTCCTAGTGGCTTGCTTCCAAGGGTAGAGTATGGAAAGGAGGGGGGAAAAAGCAACTTTATGGTGGAGACGCCTGGAAAACACTACCTGGGCCAGGTGATCAAGTTCAATATCAAAAGTGATAGTCATGTGGATACCCCGTGGCTTGACTGCTAAAACAAATACCATATAATGGGTTGGCATAAAGGATGGGAATTTACTGACCCACAGTATTGAAGCTAGAAGTCCAAAATCAAGGCGCCAGCAAGGTAATGTTTTCTCGCTGAAGACTATGGCGTTCGGGGGCTGGTTGCTGCAGGCCCTTGGTCCTCAGCTTCTCCTTCACGCGGCAGTGCACACGGAGGCGTCTTCTCCTTTCTCTTCCATGTTTCTGACTTCCAGCTGCTGGCTGCTCCCTGTGGCTTCCATCTCCATGTCCAAGTTCCTTTGCTTATAAGGATTTCAGCCATCTTGGGTGAAGGCCCACCCCGGGTCCACCTGAACTAACGACATCTTCCCAGTCCTTACGGATGGGCTCTCAGCCACAGGACCAGGACACGAGTCGATCCCTAACACCATGTTCCCTTGACGTGATGATGAGGGTAGCACTTCACCTCTGGGGTCTTCCTCCCCCAAACCCATAACTCCAGTCTAATCACCAGGCAAAGCCATAATGAGGGTTCTAATGTTCTACAAAATACCTCCTCCACACAGTCAAGGTCGTCAAAAGCAAGGAAAGTCTGTGACTAAATGTAAGCCGGGGGGGAGTAGGGTAGCTCAGTAGTTGAGTGCCTGCTTGCCGTATATGAGGTCCCAGGTTCAGTCCCCGGTACCTCCTAAAGGAAAAAAGTAATAATAAATGTAAGCTGGATCCTGGAACAGAAAAGGGATACCAAAAAAAGGTTGAAACGAGTGGAATCTGAATGAAGCATATGGAGCTTAATTAATAGTAATGTGCCAAGGTTTGTTCCTTAGTTGTAACAAATCTACTACAGAAATGCATGATGTTAGTTAACACTAGGGAAAACTGGCTGTGGTGTACAGGAACTTCTAGTATCTTGGCAACTTTTCCGTAAATCCAAAACTTTTCTAAAATAAAAAGTTTATTTAAAAAAGTATCCTGCCCTCACAGACTTATATTTGGTGCAGGGACAGCCAACAGTAAATAAATAAGTAAATTACATGGTAGGTTTGAAGAAAATAAAAGCTGTGAATAAGAGAGCAGGGTGAGGGAAGGAGGGGACTGGCAGGGGCAGGTGCTGCAAGGTTAGATCTTCAGTTGCGCTATAGCCTGGGAAAGGCAGCCACCAGGTAGGTACGGATTAGGCGCTCTCCTTCCCTTTTTATAATCACGCATATAGTGGCCCCACCGTCTGATAGTGTTGTTGGGATAATGTTCACAGAACGTGCATTAATCATGATATGCATAAGCCAAGAGCATGGAGAACTTGCCCTAAAGCTCACTGGGTCACAAGGAGAAGTCAGAGCAAGATTCAAATCTTCGCTGCAGGTGATCCGCACAATGAGGAAGTGGACTTGAGCAGCACAGCCAAGACCCATGCTTGCCTGTCCCATAAAAATCTCCTAGACAACCATCAGCGAACCCTAATGTAAGCCACGGAGTATAGTTAATGGTACAAGTATAAAAAGGTGCTTTGGGAAGTGGATGTGGCTCAAGCAATTGGGCTCCCATCTACCATAGAGGAGGTCCAGGGTTCAATTCCCAGGGCCTCCTGGTGAAGGCAAGCTGGCCCATGCAGGATACTGGCCCACACAGGAGAGCTGGCACAGCAAGGTGATACAACAAAAAAGACACAGAGGAGAGACAGAAAGAGATGCAGTAGACTAGGGAGCTGAGGTGGCACAAGAGATTGAGCACCTCTCTCCTACTACGGAAGGTCCCAGGATCAGTTCCCAGTGCCAGCTAAAGAGAAGACAAGCAGACACAGAAGAACGCATAGTGAATGAACACAGAGAGCAGACAGCAAGCCCCAAACAATGGGGGGGGGGGCACGGATAATTAAACAAATAAATCTTTTTTTTTAAAGTGTGTTTTCATCACTTGTAACAAATGTACCACACCAAGGCAAGGTGTTAATAATGGGGGGTGGGAAGTGGACTTGGCCCAGTGGATAGGGCATCCGCCTGTCACATGGGAGGTCCACAGTTCAAACCCCGGGGCCTTCTTGACCTGTGTGGAGCTGGCCCACGCACAGTGCTGCCCATGCGCAGTGCTGATGCATGCAAGGGGTACCGTGCCACGCAGGGGTGTCCCCCGTGTAGAGGAGCCCCACACGCAAGGAGTGTGACCCGTAAGGAGAGCTGCCCAGCGTGAAAGAAAGTGCAGCCTGCCCAGGAATGGCGCCGCACACACGGAGAGCTGACACAACAAGATGACACAACAAAAAGAAACACAGATTTCAGTGCCGCTGATAAGGATAGAAACAGTCACAGAAGAACACACAGCGAATGGACACAGAGAGCAGACAACGGGGGGCGGGGGAAGGGGAGAGAAATAAAAATAATAATAATGAGTATGTGGGAGTTCAGTATTTTATGCACCAATTTTCTGTAAACCTACAACTTCTATAATAAAAACAAAAAGTAAGGTAAGGCAGAGAGAAAGAGAGAATCTCCTGGGAACCAGGTTTTATAAGAGTTCATTCCGTTAGCTCGCAAGTCCATGAGTTGGCAAGCTCTATTTTTAAAATTGCAATTACTGGTTTTAAATAATTATAAGGAAAAAAAACCCAAACTACTGATGGTGTCCCTTCAGCAAACAGGCCCAGCACCGTTGTCCTCAGAACGATCCTGCAAAGGTGCTTTTATGACACCCATTTTAGAGGTAAAGGGACTGAGGCTCAGCATGCCTAAGCAGCTTGCCCCAGGCACACAGCTCGGCCTCCCTCCTGCTGGCCTTTGACGTCGGGCCCTAAGCACCAGACGGGGTCAGTCCGTTTCTGCTCTGTCACCGCAGAGGCCCAGCACTCCACACTCCCTTAAAATAGGCTGGCCGGGCGCCCCCCTCCCGCCCCAGCACATGCCAAAGAACCTAAAAGGCTCCATTGATGTGGTCCCACAGGAAGCCTGTGTTGAAAGCAAACACAGAGCTCATGAGGGTGACTCACAACTTCTAAACCTCCTCCTCACCAGTTGCATAAACTTTTCCGATGTATTGAAGTCTTGTAGAAATAGCGCTTCACAGGAAGATATCAAGGAAAATGTTCCAGGAGCCAACCAGCAGGCCCTACACTGAGTCCTCGGCCCCTTTTTGAGGTTTCTCCTTTTTTTTTTTTTTTGTTCCCCTCAGCAAATCCTTTCAAAAAAAAAAAGAAGATGTATTTTTTTCCCTCACCATTGACCCTGCTCAAGTTGCTAGTCCTTTTTTTTCCCCTTACACTGAGCACTTCTGTAAATGTTTGGTTCTTTGTTCCACTTCCTGTGCTCTTTGAGCTCGGCTGTGATGTCTCTTCAGTGGGGCCTGTCTGATCCAATTGCCCCTCGCCTGCGCATCCTCTCCCCAGGTATCAAAAACGAGGGCAGTGGGGCCTGGGGGGCCCCTCATTAGAGGGAGGCGGCGCTGCTCTCCCACCAGTACCAGGCGGAGAGGGCAGCGCCGACTCCACCAATGACCAGTGTTGAAAGGAGAGCTCCAAGGGTGAGAGAGAGGCACAGATCAGCCGAGTCGGAAAGAGAAGAGTAGAAAAGAAAAGGGGGGGGCAACCTTCTTTCTGACTGCTAAGCGGCTCCCTTTCAGGACCTGAGGCTTTCCAGAAAAATATTCTGTGAGGAAGAGATCTTCACCTGCAGGAAATTCTTGCTGTGAGGGCAGCGCCAGGGGGTACCTCGGGCTCCCAGGACCCCCCCCCCCCCCCGCCACGCTCCACTCTCCGTTCTAGAAATGCGGAGATGCCTTTTAGCTCAGCAAACTGTGATACAGCAATCAGCTCCAAGGCCCACAGCCCAGGGGTCTCACTGGGGACGCGGATGGGTCAGGCTCCTCGGAGGGGGAGCCGCCACGGTGGGCCAGGAGAGCTCCGAGCAGGGACTGCTGGGGTCCCGGGGGCGCTGGCCGTCAGGCTCATGGGGCTGCCCTCGACAAGGGGTGCTGCCTGTTCTGAGTAGTGCAAGCAGCTCAGAAGACCTGGTTCCAACACTCGCTGTCCCTCACCAGCAGGGTGACCTTGAACAAGCCAGCCACCCTCTCCCAGCTTTACTTCCCTCTTCTGTAAAATGGGAACAACGTCCGTCTTGTCTTTTTTTTAAGATTTATTTATTTATTTCCTCCTCCTTCCCCTCCTCCTGCCCTGCTGTTTTTGCTGTCTGTGTTGTCTTCTCTTCTCATTTTCTCTCCTCTAGGATTCACTGGGATTCCATCCTGGAGACACCTGATGTGAAGAGAGGTTCTTTGTCAATTGTGCCACCTCAGTTCCTGGTCTCTTCTGCACTTCCCCTTGACTCTCCCCTTGTCTCTCTTTTTTTTTTTTTAAGATTTTTTTTTCCCTCTCCCCTTCCCCATCCCCATTATCTGCTCTTTTGTGTCCATTCGCTGTGTGTTCTGTAACTGCTTGCATTCTCGGAGACACTGGAAATCTGCATCTCTTTTTTGTTGTGTCATCATGCTGTGTCAGCTCTCCATGTGTGTGGCCCCACTCCTGGGCGGGCTGTGCATTTCACACAGGGTGGCTCACTGCTGGGAGCACTTCTTGTGCATGGGGCATCCCTACGCAGGGGCCATCCCCGCTTGGCACAGCACTCCTTGCACGCAGCAGCACTGCGTGTGGGCCAGCTCACCACACAGGCCAGGAGGCCCTGGGTTTGAACCCTGGACCTCCTATATGGTAGGCGGAAGTCCTATCACTCGAGCCACATCCACTTCCACGTCTTGTTTCTATTCAGCATTCAACACATGCTTTCTTGAGCAGCTACTGTGGGTCAGCTGGTGGAAATAGATATCAAGAAGATAAGATGCCTTCCTTGAAAGACTACTCACTCGTTTGGGGGAGATGGCACATGGACCAGTAATTAAAATCCAGTGAGTACATATACAGTATATTTATATACAGGGTGAGGGAATAAAGTAGGGGAAGTGGTGATTATTTCTTTCTGGGGAAGTCATTAATAATGAGAATAAGGTCTTGAAATGTAATTTAGGAGTTTGACAAACGAGGGAGAAAGAGAAAATGGCAGAGGGGAGCACTTGATGCCAAGCACGGAGGCATGTTCAAAGCACTGTGACGTGTTTTGTAGAGATGGGGTGTAGAGTGCCAGGTGTGTGTGTGGTGTATATGTGCATGTGTGTGTGTATTTGTGTGTGCTAGTGTATATGCATGTGCACCTGTGTGTATGCATGTGGTATAAGGTTAGGACTAGGGTGAAGCAAGGGAGGCATGTACCTTGGGCATAAAATTTAAAGATTCTTGGGGAGCAGAAGTAACTCAGTGACTGAGCACCTGCTTCCTATGTACAAGGCCCTGGGTTCAATCCCTGGTACCTCCTAAAAAAAAAAATTTAAGGGGGCACCTAAAAACCTGTAATGATAAATACAATTTTAGGGCAAGATTTTAAAAACTCAAAATTGCTGCCAAAAAATCATGAAAAAAAATTTCATTGAAGACAGGGTGGGACCGTGGGCTTGCCTGACACCTCAGCTGCCTCACCCTCACCCTGCCAGGGCCTCCCACCCTCATTTCCCAGGAACGTTCCCCCGCGGAGCTATTTCGGCATCAGCAGCCAGCGGAGCTCAAGCATCTCCCCGTCTTCAAAGAGCCTCTTCCCCAATACACCGCTGCGGGGGGTGGGTGAGGGCCAGGCCTTGCTGGTGTGGCCACGGGTGGTCACCTGGCCCTGGGAGCACCCTGGGCTTGGAGGTGCCGCTGGGAGGAGGACCCGCCTCCCCTCCGCAGGTTCCTTGGTCCCCCAGCTCACGCGCCAGCCACGGACTGAGCCACAGACGGAGCCACGGCCTGGGGATAAATGGGGCGGGGGGGGGGATTAATGTGGGAAAGGGCATTTTTGAGCTGAACACAGAACACGAATGTTTCCAGAACTGAAGGGGATGGAGAAAAGAGAAATAGGGTAGGTAAGCCCTTCTAGCTGCTTCCCCGCCTCTCCCGCCGACAGCCGCTTCCTGGAGGCTTTCACCTCTGGCCTCCTTAGGAAAACCTTTTCCTCCCACCCCAAGTGTTTGACTGTGGCACACCCACCGGCGCTGCCCCTGGGACAAGCAGCCCAGTCGTCTGAGTTCCGCAGGCTGGGGTCATACCGTGGGGGGATCCATGGGGGGCGATCCATGGAGAGTGTTGGTGCTCCCACTACGGTCACTTCCAAAGTCTTGCCACCCGTGCCCGGCAGCTCTGCCGCCTTGCTCCTCCTGCAGGCTCCCGTCTTCTGTGGGTATATCCTGGAAGACACCTGCCTTCCAAGGACGCAATGCAATTTTCAGACAATGGAGGCAAAACTCACATTCAGGATGCGAATCATTTCCTAAAAACAACATCATTGGCTGAGAGTCCCCTAGTGTCTAAGAGAGAGAGAGATGTCCAGAGAACAGTTCCTATTTCCCTTGCTTTGTTTATCCTTCTACTTCTAGAACAGGTCTGCAGGTCTACCTGGGCATAAAAGCAGGGGCCCGTGACATTAACTCCTTAAACAAAGCTAAAGCAGCCCCAAGATAGTGATGCAAAAGCCGTTTCTAGTGAGTCTACCCACCTGGCCAGCCTCCTCAAGGTGAAGCAGGAACAGACTTGGGGGGGAGGCAGGTGAACCAGGCAGGGCTTGGCCCAAACAGCTCCCTCGCCTGTTCCCAGCCCATCGTCCTTGCTCTTCCCAGGGCCAGATGAAATGCACACGTGATTGGGGTGGGGGGGCATGGAGCTGGGGCTCAGGGCAGGGGGGAGTGGGGGGTAGGAAACTCGGCCTGTCCTTCAAAGGGGACAGCCCTCCCCTCTGGGATGAGGAAAAAGACCTTCCTGAGGGGAATCCTCCCCCAAAGTGACAAGGCCCCTCTGAAGGGGGCCGGCCCCAGCCGCCCTGCGTCTGTGAAGCCTGCCCCGGCCCTGTGAGGGAGTCGCTGGACGCCCCAGTTCCTCGGTGGAAAGTCTTTGAAGCGGCCGGGAGGCTGGGCTGCCGAGCAGCTGGAAGTCCAGTGTCAGCCGCACAGGGGGGCCTGAGTCCTCGGTGGGGGCGGGGAGGGGTGCGGGGAGACCGGCAGCTCCTGGTCTGCAGTTGAACCGCAGTGAGCCCGGAGGCCTGAGCGCTGAGCACCGCCTGCTCCCGTGAGTCACCGAAGGGCCCGCGGCCCCGCCGCCCACCGCTGGCCCAGGGACCCAGTGCCGGTTAGAGACACGGGACCTGCACCCCCACCCTGGGCCAGGTGGACGAGATCCTGGGTGGTTCCGGGGCCCGCTAAAGTTTGAGGAGGTCACAATCGACAGCGCCCTTGCCCTTGCCTGGGAAGAACGCACGAGCCCCCTCTGGGCCAAAACGGCAGCAGGGGAGCGCAGCAGACCACGGCGCGATAGCCACACGGGACAGGCCCCTCCCCGGATGCTTCAATCCTTGCTCCTCCTGGGCAGAGGCTGCATAGGATGAGTGTTGCCATTTTAGAGGCCACGACATTCATCTGGCTCACGTAGGGAGAGGCTGGCAGATGGAAAAACTGAGGCACGGGGAGGTGACGAGACCTAATAAAGTGACACAGTCCTGCAAACAGGGCTCAGGCTCCTGAAAGCGGGCGGCTTCTCAGCAGCCTGCCCCAATGCAAGGATCCAGGACAGGACCGGGGCTGCGGCTCTGAAAATCCAGCCTGGGCATTGAACAGCTTGGCTGGTGACAGGCGATTAGGTGCTTGACGCAAGGTCAGGGGCAAGCTGGCCTGTGAAGGAAGGGAAGTTTGGCAGGGAGCCCCAGGTTTCATCAAGTGCCCCCTGGCGATTAACTACGAGACAAACATCACAGGGAGGGGCGTGTGTGCAATTAACCACAAAATAAACATCACCAAGGACAGGGGAAGGCTCCCTTGGCTCCCCTCGCCTCTGCCACCTGCTTCCGAGGCTTTTGTCCCTGTGACCGTTTGATATGGCGCAGAAGATCCTGCAGCTTGGCCCCTCCTTTATGAGGAGCCCCCCTCCCCACCCCCCCAGTACATGTCTTCTCAGTCTCAGCGGGGGAAGGTCTTCATCAGCAGATGTGGTCAGGTGTGAGGGACAGGGGTGGAAGAAAGGGGAGTCCAGACTGCTGCTAAAGCCCCTGCGAGGACCCCAACCCCAAACGGGGAGGAGGAGCTGCTGGGAGGCCCTTTCCTTGGCTCCAGGCCTGGCCGGATACAGCTCTCTCCTCTCCGCAGGTCCTGCGCAAGCCTGCGGCTCAGTGAGGCACCCTGGGTGGTGATAAAGGGACCCCTCCCCACCACCATGCCACACTCTTTCCCACCCCCGCCAGGCTAGGAAAGAGAATTCAGAGAGGAGAAAAATCAAACCCCCAACCCCCCTTAACTCACTTCCCCCGGCTCTGAGCTCGTGGCCCAGGAGCCTGGAAGCGCCGTCCTCTAGCCAGGCCCCCAAGTTACACGGGCACGGCGTGGTCGCTTCTGTCTAATGCCCTCCGGGGCCAGAGCAAGCGTCTCGCTGGGTGGACACCAGAGCCCGAAGGGCCGGCTCTCCTGCTGTCCCTGCCAGGTACCCCTGCCTCGGGGCCCTCGTTATTAATCACTGCAAAAGGAGCAGAGTCACAGGCTTGGCCCTCGGGGACACCTCCCCCCGGAAGAAGCCTTCCAAAGTTGTGCCAAACTTGGCAAGAATCAAAGACTTGCCTCCTTCGTCTCGGTGGGCTCTGGCGGGGGTGGGCTCAACTAATTTCTGCCTGATCGGCTAAGGGTGGGACAGGAGGGTGGGAGCAGAAACAAAAGACCCGGGCTATCCAAAAAGAAGAGAAAAACCAGCCGAAATCAACTCCGGAAAGGGTTTCATGGAGCTTTTTAAAAAGTCTGCGTTTAACGATATGGACTGGCACAGGCTTGTGTCTCTCCGGCGTAATGTCTCTGAAGTAAAAACTATAAAGTTCTCTGATGTTTCTCCCTTCAGACTTCCTTTCTTTTTTTTTTTTCACAATATGAGCTTTTTTTTTTTTTTGGTCCCCCACTTTCCAGTGAACCCTCCTTGGCTTCTTTTTCTCGCTGAAGCTGCAGATGTACATTACCGCAGTGTGAAAAAAAGCTAATTAAACTGCAGAGGCTCGGCGGGAGGCAGGGAAGGCCCCGCCGCGCGCGCGGGATGATTGATTTGCACTGTCACACGTCTCTGCTGGGTGTCATAACTTAGTGACAAATCAGGGATTACAGTGGCCCAGAGTAACTCTCTCCCTTTGTTGTGCGGCAGACATCAAAGAGGCCAGGCATATTAGTGTTTTTAATAAGTTGTTAAGTCAGGAGTAGCTTACAGTTTAGAATTACTCTGTGCACAACTGAAGCTGGGGGCGGGGGGGAGTGTTAGACAAAACGCGGCCAACATTTATCATTTGGGTTAAAAATAAAATAATATAAAGTAAATCAAAATAAAATAAAAGAGGGAAGCCCGGGCAGTGGGGGCAGGTGCTTTGTAGGGGTGGCAGGAGGTTTTGCATTATTTGTCTAAGCTGCGCGGGGGCCTGCTGTGGTGAAGCACACTGTCTGGAAATTAGATTTGGGGGGGGTGGGTGAGGGGAATAAAATCACTACAACTACTACAGTTCTGGGGACGTAATAAGGAAACGGCTTCATTTTCATCTGCGCAGGAGGAAGCTGGGAGGGCCACTGATGTGTTTGCAAATGAATATCCTGTGCTGGTCATGTAATTGGTATCATGATTGGGGCAACTCACCTTATCCCGAGAGTACACAAATAGCCAAAGACAGCTGTGGTCAGGTTGGTTTTTCTCAGAGACTGGAAAATCAGAGCAAGGCAGGAATCTGGCCGCAGTTCCTGCCTCGCCATGAGGCTAATGGCTCCGTCACGGAAGGACCTTCGCTCCTGTGGCTGGGGCAGCGGCCGCCGGGAAGCCCCAGGAGGACCTTCACAGCCGCGGTTCTAGCCCAGTGCTTCTGAGCCGGAGGGAGCCCTGAGCATGGGGCAGGTGCTGCAGTCTCGTGTGGACCCCCGAGGTGGGTATGTTGACATCAACAGGGGGCGGCCCCGCCCAGGAGGCATGAAGAAGAGTAAGGGCGGGCAATGCTGGGTGATTCTGGGCAAACCTGGGGCGGCCACAGCAGCTTCATCCCACATAACTGGAGAGGATTGTTTCCTCCTCATCCACAGGGCTACGACCATCGACTGAAGCAAAGCTGGTGGAAAGATTTCAGGACCTCTCAAGCGTTAGGAGACTCAATGAGAAACTGAAGAATGGAATGAAGGAAGCGCCCACATGGGCATCACGTGACAGTTTTGGTCCCCAGAAGGATTTCTTCCATTAACATTCACTTTGGCCCGTGCTGCATGTAGAATCCATCTGGGAGAAAAACAATGACCTTGGTTTTCCTTTGTGCATATGGATGAACCTGTGTATTCCTATTTACAGCCTTATGAGCAAAACCAAAGAACAGATAAAAATCACAGCAGGAGATGCTGTTTTTATTGCTCTGAATTAAAATGATGAAATTGGCAAGGTAGGCCATGCTGCAGATAAAAGGGTGAGGGGAAATGGGCGGGCGGGGTCCTCACACTGGGGGAACTAACAGAGCCACACCCACTGCATGCCATGGGTCCCATGGGTGGGTCTTAGTGTGGTGGTTTCCAGAGTGAGGTCTTGTCGGTTTCCTCAGGGGAGATCAGGGTTTGAGGAACTGAAGGTCTCCCAAGCAAATTCACGAGCCATGGACTGAGGAGCCAGTGTGTCCAAACGTGGGGATAATGCCATCTTGAAAATGGGGACCTGGGCCCCCATCTTGGACACTGCTATTGGCAGCCCCAATGACAAGTCATTATTCTTTGACTCTATCTAGACTGCAGACCACCTCATTCTCTTTTTGACATTATCTCTGACACATTGCAATTATTTGCAGTGCAAAATATCCTACTCAGAGCATTGCATTCTGCCATAAGGGAAGCACCATGTATTAATAAATGCCTCCTGCAGCATTGGTTCCTTCTATGTATGCCCTAGTGCATTCATTTATGTTGAGTCTTATGCCTTAAAATTGCAGTTACTTAAACAATAGCAACAACAACAGCTCCTTACCTTTGTAATGATTTAAAAAGAAAATTTTGAGTTCATCTACAACTGTGCTCCTCTCCTACCCAACTCCCCTACCCCCAGCTAACAAATCCTCTCTTGAAATGAAATCTCTTATGGAAAAGAGCTCAGCCTTATCTAATAAAGCTGAACCAGAAATTCTACTCCTTGGTATATCTCTTAGGACCATCCTGCACATGCACCAGGAGACAAGGACAGGAATGTTCATTGCACGATAGTGAAATAACATGGAAAACTACGTAAATGTTCATCAGCAGCAAAAGGGGCAAACGAATTGTGGCACTTGAATACAAAATCGTGCTAGTGAGGAGAGAAAATGACTGAGCTGCAGCTATGGACATGAACATGAATAAATCTCAAAACAGCAAAGGATGAGCAAACACATGCAAATCTCAAAAGACAAGACACAATGTGATTTCATTAATACGAAGTGGAAAACCAGGCAAAACTAAACAATGTATTGATTGGAGATATATACATAAGTGGTGAAACTATAAAGAGAAGCACGGGAATGATTGACACAAAATTTGAGCTTGTGGTTTCCTCCAGGGAGAAGGCAAGTAAGGGCTTCCTAAAGGCTGGTAATATTCTATTTCTTAAGCTGGGGGAAGAGTGCATAGCTATTCATTTTATGATTACTCTGAATTTAAATTTCATATAACATATACAATTTACATGGTATGTGTTTTATATGTCTGATATGTTTTCCAAGAAAAGAGAGTTTAAAATAACAAACTTCTTTGAAAGATACTCTTAAGAGAATGGAAATACAAATTGAAAACTGGGAGAAAATATTTATGAATCTGATGAAGGCCTCATATGAAGACATCTCAAAACTCATTAATAAGAAAGCAAACAGGGAAGTAGACATGGCTCCCCTGATAGAGCATCCGCCTACCACATGGGAGGTCCAGGGTTCAAACCCAGGGCCTCCTGACCCATGTGGAGCTGGCCCACGTGCAGTGCTGCCACACGCAAGGAGTGCTGTGCCACGCAGGGGTGTCTCCTATGTAGGAGAGCCCCATGCGCAAGGAGTGTGCCCCGTGAGGAGAGCCACCCCACATGAAAGAAAAGTGCAGCCTGCCCAGAAATGGTGCCACACACATGGAGAGCTAACGCAGCAAGATGACGCAACAAAAAGAAACACAGGTTCCCGGCGCTGCCTGACAAGAATACAAGCGGACACAGAAGAACACACAGCAAATGGATACAGAGAGCAGACAATGTGGAAGGGGGGTGGGGAGAAGTGAAAAATCTTTAAAAAAAAAGAAAACAAACAGCCCAACTTTAAAAATGGGCAAAAGATTTAAGATTCTTGCAAAGCTCAAACCCTGGAAATAAGAAATCAGGTCAGTGGCTGCCAGTGGCTGGGGGAGGAGCTGACTACAAACGGACACATGGAATTTGGGGGAGGGGTGATAAAACTTTATACCTTGATTATGGGGATGGTTCGATGACTGCATGCATTTGTCAAAACTTGAAGAACTGTACACTGAAAAGGGTAGATTTTACTGGTGATAACTGTGAAATACATAGCCCTCAAAAAAGCATTAGTGTTTTTCAAAATTTTTACCATGATTCACAGTACGAAACACATCTTACACACACAGATGTGACTGAAAAGAAAAACTTGCATAAATTTCATACCTTTATTATGTATGATGCACTCAGATGATTCTA
The DNA here is from genome assembly GCF_030445035.2 of Dasypus novemcinctus. Classification (NCBI taxonomy): domain Eukaryota; kingdom Metazoa; phylum Chordata; class Mammalia; order Cingulata; family Dasypodidae; genus Dasypus; species Dasypus novemcinctus. The sequence goes on along the minus strand of NC_080693.1, from coordinate 72,343,656 downwards.
TTGCCTTTTTAAAAAATCTAGTGACAGTCCCCTCCATTAATTCAATGACTCACTGATGGGTCACAGCCCATAGATTTAAAAATACCACTTTGGAGTCCCTTCTACCCACACTATCAGTTATTCTGAATCCGTGGATTGAAATTTATTTTGTTGTCAAGTATATTGAAGTGTGGTTAAGAAAGACAGGCTGAGACACCAGGAAAGGAGGGAGGGAATGGAGAGAGGGGTGTTCTTATTTTGGGGGAGGGGTGGTGTCCTCCTAGCATGACCACACTCAGAGAGGTAATGTGTTGGGTTGGAGAAAAGAATGGTCAGGTAATCTACGATCTTGGAGTTCCTTGATTAGCACAATTACTCGATATTTAGATATATGGTTGATAGGTTCCAAGAGTTTATGAACCAGAATCCTCTCTTAACTGGCAGTTTCTTCCACAGTACTCTATCTGAAAAAACAAAAGAAGAAGGGATTCCATCACACACACTGTTGTATAAAATACAAACAGCATGTAGAAGATGGTCTAGGGTCATGGACGCTTGGGTTGGTCTCCCACACCTTCAGGAACTCCAGTCTGTATCACACACTTTATGTACTCCTCATGCTGCTCACGAATTCCTCAGCTGGGGGTGGAGGGTGAACTTGTAGGAAGAATCAGGGAGGCGACAAGGGGTCTTAGTTCTCCTACAAAGAAGGGGGTGGGAAGGAACAATAGGAGACCCCAGCTGGTGGACAGCCTGCATCTGCCCCTTTGCCTGTTAAGCCGTGAATGTCAGAGCGTGCCTGGATAAGTGACAGACGAAGACACACATGGCCTTAAGGCAATGCTCAGCATTAAGGACTGTGAGGCACTAGGAAGCTAACAAAGAAAGAAGAGATTTCCTAGTTAGTCATGTGATTCACCTTAACAGTCAACTCCTCAGAGAGAGATTGGAAGTGACCACCCAGTCATCGCCAGCTCATCTTTGATTTTGGTTCTCTGCATTGCCCTTAACCGTATTTCACATTTTAATTATCTGTTTGTGTGCATTTGTCGCTGGTCTCCCTCCCCTACCCCCTGTCCCCGCAGTGCGATACAAGCTTCGTTGCCTAAAATTTGAATTAAACAGAGTAGCATCCTTCGAAGGTTCCCTACAGGAGAACAATATTCAGATAGCCAGCACTTTTATCTCACACAGAAGTGTAAGAAAGAACTTTTTTCAGTTACCCAGTAAGGAGACCCAAGACACTGGTAACAGTAGTTGCCTCTGGCAAGGAGAACTTAAGAATTGAGGAATGGGGCTCAAAAACTAAATTTTTCATAGTATATTTTTGTATATTTGTATTATTTCACCAAGCTCCTGTATCACCTATACTAAAATTTCATTTTAATTAAATTACCCACAATGAGTAGTTCAAACTGCTTCCATTTAACATCCCTGAGGCCACCTGATTGATAATTGTTTCAAGGGTTCACCACCAAGCATCACCTGGGTATGTGAAATTTAAGTAAAACGTGTAGGCATTTTCTTGGCTATTCTTTTTTGTCCTTTACCTTCCTTTTTCCTGGAGGAGTTGAGAAATTTCCAGAAGAATCTTGGGAAAAGGTCTCCCAGTCCATACAAATCCCGAGCACATGTTTGCTGAAATGTTGGTCTGATCACAGCAGGACGAACAGAAGCTTTCTGCTCTTCCTTCCTGATGTCCTGCTGGAATGGACCTCGGAGTCATGCATCCCAGCATGAGCCTCCCCAGAGGGTGTCAGTGTCCTCCCGCCCGAACTGGGAAGAGCTGCGTGTGCCCTTACCGGATAAACCAGTGTCTCACGTAGGGGGGACTGTCTATCATCTGTGCCAGTTGGCTGAGTTCCTCTCTCGGCTAAATCAGGAAGCTCATAAAAAGACCTTATCTCAGGGTAACCCATGCCTCCCCAGTTTCCACCCGCCTGGCGCCTGGGAAAGGACAACAAAGGGGTGTCAAGAACAATGACTGTCTGTGAAGCTGAACCTGCACCGGCCAAGTCACGGGAGCCCCGAGGTTTCAAGTCCCTCCCTTTTCCTGGCCTGGTGCCAGGTGGGCAGGCATCCTCCTTGGTCAGCCAGGCAGCCCTGGTGGCCACTCGTGCTCTGTAGTTTGTGGTCTGACCCACGTGTTTTCTTAAAGATTACTCTTCTAAGACAGCCTGACTGGTGGCCTGGTTTTCTCCTTTCGTTTCTTGCAACTCTAGGAAACGACAGCATTTTCTTTCTTACACTCCCTCCCTGGCCTGGGTTTAAAACAATGCAGGTAGGGAAGCGGCTGTGGCTCCATCAGTTGGGCTCCCGCCTACCACATGGGAGGCACTGGGTTCGCGTCCAGGGCCTCCTTGTGAAGGCAGTCTCACCTGCGAGCACCGCAGAGTGCCGCCAGCCCATAAGCACTGCGGAGAGCAGACTCAGCAAGGTGACAACAAAAAGGGAGACAAGTTTAAAAAAACCAGAAGAACGTTAATGGTCATAGAGAGCAGACAACAAGCAAGCTGCGGGGGCGGGGGATAAATTAAAAAAATTTTTTAAAAAATTTTAAATGCAGGTAACGTGCCCCATGCACCTCCCTCGCTGCAATCGTCTTTCCAGGGCTCCCTGCTCAGGTTGGATTCTCTGTGTGCAGAGATCACTGCACAAGACCTTAGGAAGTGGGTTCTGCTCCTTTCTGCCCTGCCTGAGCTTAGGGGCTGCCTGCACATGCCAATAGGTTCAGGCCTTCTCTCGAACGAAAGGTGGTCCTCCGAGGCCCTCCAGGGGACCTGGCCATCCCCCACCCCCACCAGGGCCCTCATCACCTCTGAATAACTTGGTGGTCTTTTCCTGTCATTTTCCCACCTGCCATTGGTGTCTTCTCACTAACCTGAGAAGGACATAGGTAAGTATTTTTCCTTTCAATTCGTGGATAAAGAAACTGAGGTACAGGTTGGTCTCAGGTCATTGGCTGAGAAAATACCTCCTAATCAAAGGTATTTTCTATTTAATTTCCACCTCAGAAAAACCTCGCCGGGTTTTCGGTCCTATTTCCTTTCACTAATCACATCACAGCACGTTAGAGCTGAAGAGGACCTCATTGTGCATCAACGTCCCACCCCCTCACGAGAAAACCAAGCCCCAGAGAGGGAAGAGGCTTCCTGAAGTTACAGAATAAGGTGGTGTCCACGTTAGGAAGGGTTGGCCCCAACTCTGCCCTTTCCCAGAACTTCTCTCTGCTCCCAGGCTCCTTGATGCTGGGGACCCAAGCTGTGGATTTGAGCTCCTGATGCTCACGCCCCGAGTCTTCGCTCCTCTTCTGCCCTGGCAGGGTGACTGGGCTGGCTGGGCAGACGTTGGTCTTCCGGCTCTAACAAAGTACCACAGACTAGTTGGCTTAACCAACCGGAACTGGAACGGGCTGGAAGTGCAAAATCAGGGTGTCGGGAAGGAGGGGGCGGGACCATTCCACGCCTCTCCCCTGACTTCTGGTGGGTGGCCAGCCAGCCTTGGCGTTCTCGGCTCATGGAAGCATCACTCAATCTCTGCCTCCGTCACATGCCCGTGGCTCTCTCTGTGTCCCTCCCGGGGCCCAAATTTCCTCTCCTTTCAAGGACGCCAGTCATATCGGATTAGGGCCCACCTTAATACAGTTTGGCCTCATCTTAATTAATGACCTCTTTAAAGGTCCCATTTACAGGTAAGGGCGCAGTCACAGGGCAGGGAATTAGCTCTCAAGCACGTCTTTCTGGGGCACCACAATTCGACCCCTAAGAGCCCCCAAGTCCATCTCCCTGGTCCTCTGTGGAGGGGAGGATGAGAGGCTGGAGGACTCCTGCAGTCCAGGAGACGGAAAGGATAGATATGGAAAGAAAGAGTGCGAGGACAGTGGCAGTAAGGGAAAGGACAGAATCCCCACCACTGAGAGGGCAGGACCTCGTGGCGTGTGCCGATTATGGGTTCTGTCCAGGAGAACTAATAAAAGAAGAAAATGGGGAAAAAGGTGTTAGTTCAGTAACACCACCGCTGTTCAGAGTTGATCAATCAGAATGCCGTCACCTGCACGGCATCGAGGGGGTCGGATGGACTCGGCCGAGCCTTTTATTTTATGGGGATGGTAATTCGCAGCCCTGCCTGCTCAGCCTTGGGAAGGAGTTGGTCAGGCCGGTCAGATCCTCAGGGTTAGAAAGACTTTCAAGGGAAACGGACTTTGGCCCAGTGGTTAGGGCGTCCGTCTACCATATGGGAGGTCCGCGGTTCAAACCCCGGGTCTCCTTGACCCGTGTGGATCTGGCCCATGCGCAGTGCTGATGCGCGCAAGGAGTGCCGTGCCACGCAAGGGTGTCCCCCGCATGAGGGAGCCCCACGCGCAAGGAGTGCGCCCGTGAGGAAAGCCGCCCAGCGTGAAAAGAAAGAGCAGCCTGCCCAGGAATGGCGCCGCCCACACTTCCCGTGCCACTGACGACAACAGAAGCGGACAAGAAACAAGACGCAGCAAATAGACACCAAGAACAGACAACCAGGGGAGGGGGGGAAATTAAATAAATAATAAATAAATCTTTAAAAAAAAAAAAAAAGAAAGACTTTCAAAAGCCCTGTTGAAAACAAAATGAGAGCAGAAAGGTGTGGCCTCCCTGTCCCCTTCCATTTCTGGTTTCTAATATTAGGGCGGACCCAGCGCCATAGGGGCTCTTAGGTAGCTAATCAGCCATGGCTGAGCTAAGCCAGACCAAGTAGCCATTAGCCATGCGGGCGCTTAAGTCGTTAATCAGCCATGGCTGAATTAGGTTCCAAAGAAGCTGGAGCAAGGAACGAGCTGCTCACTGAACACTTTAGTTCTGGAGACAGAGTAGTGAGTCATGTTAAACTGGGGGGACAGGAGCACTCTCCCTGAGTACAGCAGTGAAGCTGAGAAGGAAAGGAAAAGCAGGGTGCAAGCTCTTGGTCTGGAAGTTGTTAGTGGAAAGGTGGGCCAGGGGTTTATAAGCAACCTTTGCTGACAGGTGTGAAATCAACACTGCAACCTCCCCGCATCTCCAGCAGCTCCTCCCTAAGAAAACTACCCAAATTATCTTACGTATCTTGCATAACTTAGTTTGCAAACATAGCTTCGAGGCATTCTCTAGCTTCCCCTTCCACCAGAATGATGCCCCTAATTTCCTTCATTGTGGAAATCTGGGAGTCACCCCACAAGCATTGGATTTCCCTATACAGGGGGAAAATAAACTATGCATTAAATTGAAAAAGGAGGGGAGCAGGTGTAGCTCAGTGACTGAGCATCTGCTTTCCATGTACACGGTCCTAGGTTCAATCTCTGGTTGTCAGGTTGGTGGGACAAAACCTAGTATTTTTCCCCATCTACTTTTCTTCAATTTCCAAACATACTATAATGCAGAGGGAGTAATTTTATAGGAATAAAATATGAAGCCAATTTTTGGAGAACTAAAAAGCAGGTGAATTGGCATTGCCCTCCCTGGAATGAGAAGGAACACAGTGGGGTGTCTCCCCCCAGGCAGAGGTCCCAGAGGGAAAACCCTGTCTCCATGGAGGGCAGGCTCCTGTATGGTCCCCAGAACTTCCCATGAGAACCCCAGCTTTGGGCTCCTCCAATACTTCCATAAAGAGTTTCTAGTTCCCTCCCACCCTCACAGAGACAGGGTCCTAGGAGAAAGCCAAATCTCATTAGCCTCCAACTCAGCTACATGGTGAGAAAATAGAGACTGGACCAGGCATCCCACGTTTTACTTTGAAACCTGAACAAGAGCTCCCGTGTCTTTTGCTGACTCACTTGTCTGTCCCCATTCCCGAAACATAAAATATCCTCATTAAAAATAAATCTCTCTAGGAAAGGGGTCTGTCAAGAGGCCCCTGCTCAGGGACAGATCAATGCAGTAGAGGCTTCAAGCTTCAAAGCCCTGTACAAGCGCTCTTCTCCGTCCTTTAGCACACTCAAAGCTTTAGCTACTTTAAACAGAGAGTTTCCAGATGACCCAGCAATTCCACTCCTAGGTGTGTCCCCAAGAGGAATGAAAACATATGTCCAAACAAAAACATGTACACCAGTGTTCATAGCAACATAATTCATATGTGCCAAAAAGTGGAAACCACCCAAATGTCCATTAACTAATGAATGGATAAACGAAATGGTGGTATAGCCAGGTAGTGAATTATTTGGCCATAAAAAGGGATGAAGTCCTGCTACGTGCTACATGAGTGAGTCTCAAAAGCATCAGGCCAAGTGAAAGAAGCCAGAAACAAAAGACAATACATTATATGAGTCCACTAGTAGGAAATATCCAGAATAAGGAAATTTACAGAGACAAAATGTATGTTAGCGGTTGCTTACGGCTGAGGATAGGTGGGGTGTGATAGGCCAAGGCCAGGGAGTTTCTTTTCAAGGTAATGAAAGTGTTCTAAAGTTGATTGTGGTGGTGTTGCACAACTGTGAGTATACAAAAAACCATTGAATTGTACATTTAAATAAGTGAATGGTATGGTATTTGAGTTAATCTCAATTTAAAAAAGCTTTAGTTACTTTATTCATAAATGAATCACCCACACACACACATAGGTTGTGCAGCAGCTCTGAGCCTGGGGCCAGGGAGGAATTCAAGGTTGAGCACAGCTGCCAAGCAGCCAGGCCTGCAATCCATACGGAACGTAAACATCTGGCTCAGGAGTCCAGGGAGGCATGCGGAGAAGTCAGAGCCCACCCAGGAGGGCACGGCCACTGGGCCAGCAGACAGGGCTGCCCTCTTGTGTCAACCACCCAGTCAGGTGTGAGCAGACTGGGCTGGGAAGGGCGAGGGTGCAGAAGAAACTGGGGTTTGCAACTGGGGCTAGAGTTTCTTCTCATGAGGACCTCGGCCCCCCTGAGCTGTGCTGCCCCATCTTGCCTGGACTTGCTTCACCAAGTGGCGGCCTGCTCTGGGATCACACTCTGTGCCCTAGTTTTCTGGTGGTCTGGTCGAGTGTCCTTCTCCCAGGATTGCTGACGTAGACCTTCGGGTCTCCTGGAGAGCTTGATGGGTAGTGGTTTGCTTTACGGATTTTGACCTCTGTACTTTCGGGCATGGTAGTCCTTGACCTAAATTGTAAGCCAGGGGCAGGAAGCCCTGTGCACCAAGCCAGAAGCTGATCTGGAAATTCTCTAGTTTCCACTAGAGCAGGGGTTCTTAACCTTTTTCGTTCCATGGACCCCTTTGCTAATCAGGAGAAAACCATGGACCCCATCTCAGAGTAGCAGCAGATCGTTTTGACACTCAACTAGTGTCGGGTCTAACAACTACTGTAAGTTCAAAGTATGGGTGAGTGTAAATGATTTTTTTAGATATCCAGCAACTGTAATGTGATATGAAAGAAATACTACAGTAATTTATTGTATACATTCATAAGTGAAGGAAATGCTAGGTTTTAGTTAGAAGTCAGAGAAAATAAAGATAATAGATTTTTTTTTCAATTCAAGCTCCTGGGCCCCCTGAAATCTTTCTGTGGACCCCCGAGGGGCTCTTTCTGTGGACCCCTGGTTAAGAACCCTTGCACTAGAGAGAGGGAGAGCCCGAGTCAGTGTTACTCCCACACACAAAACAGCCTTTGCACGAAGGTAGCTGCGATGGAGCAGGAAAAGGTCAAGGGTTAGAATAAAGAGAAAAAACCCTCATTACGTGCCGGGCGTTGTTCTTTACATATATTACCTCACTGAAGCCTCCTAATCACCCTAAGTGCCCCACTTTCCTCATCTGTAAAGTGGAAGTCAAGCACCAACCTTACAGGCTCTTTGAAAGAATGGAAAAACAAAATGGTGCTAGAGCCACACAATGAATTATTTGGCCATCAAAAGAGTTAAAAGAATTGAAAGAGTGAAGTACGGTAATACATGTGGAAGCCTCCAGAACTCTTAAATGCTTGAGAAATATTTAGTCTTTTCATCATGCCCATTTGCTTATAGGATATTTTAGACATAAGCAAGCTCCCATCGGACCCTGACTATATGTCTTAGGATCCCCGTCTTTAAGATGAGAAAGATGAGGGTAAGGAACCTGATGTGGTAAATCAAGGACTCATTGGAGAGCAGCCACCTCACCTGCGGCATATAGGAGGACTTGGGCCTCTGCGCGCAATCAAGAGGCACCCGGAGAGGAAAAATCCTGAGGGGAAAAGAAAGAAGGGTAAGGAAAATGGAAGGATAAGGAAAGAAGAAAGCTGGCAACTATGACCTGGGTCTCTATTACAATGACAGCTAACTTTTCAGAGCATTTGTATGTGTGGGATACTCTCCTAGGTACTCTATCTTTTATATTAACATATTTGAACCTCAGGATCGCCCTCTGAGGTGGGTGCTGCTGTTATCCCCATTTTCAGAAGAGGGAATTTAACTGATTGGCCCCAAGCCACACACACAATAAGAGGTGGGACCAGGAGAGTCTCTTAAGCACCTCGATACCCCACCAGTCTTGTAGAGGGGAAATGGCCCAGATCGTGGGAAAGAAGAGAGAGAAAGACAAGAGACACCTCAGAAAGGTGACATGACATAAAGCTGTCTCCGAGCTCCCATGGGCATCCTGCCTGCCTGTGCTGGCATCACAGAAGCCCGCCGGCGGCGTGGCAAGTTTGCGAGGGGACTTCGGCACCTGTGGGACGTTCGCAGTGCGTGGATGGCAAAGCCGGCCCAGAGGCTTCCCTGCCCCTCAGAAGGGCACTTCACCTTGGGTGTAGGAGGCTGAAGGGTGCCCCGCTCCCAACAAAAGAGATGTGTCCACAACCTAGCCCCCAGAACCTGGGAGAGTGACCTTATTTGGAAAAAGGGCATTCGTAGCTGATGGCATTAAGGGCCTGGAGGTGAGATCATCCTGGATGACCTGGGCGGGTCCTAAATCCAATGGCAAGTGTCCTTATAGGAGACAGAAGAAGAGAAAACACAGAGAGGAGAAGGCCCATGAAGATGGAGGCCCAGCCTGGAGGGATGCCACTACCCACCAAGGAACGCCACCAGCTGCTAGAAGCTGGAAGAGGCCAGGAACAGAATTTCCCCTAAAGCGTCTGGAGGGTGCGACATGTTGATTTCAGGCTTCTGGCTTCCAGGCCTGTGAGAGAACACATTTCTATGGTTTTGAGCCGTCTGGTTTGTGATCGTTTGTTGCAGCAGCCATGGGAAACAAAGACACTAGAGAATGGGGTATTGGTAACGCCAATGTAGGGGCCACTGCTGTGTAGGTCTGTCCAGCGCCCCTTTTACCTTTTCCCAGGTTATAATTCCTGCCTGCCTTCAGAGACCTGCTCCCCCTGCCACCTCCTGCATGTGATTCCAGTGGCTCCTTCCAATCCCAGACCTAGGGAGGTACATGCCATCTGGCAAATCAGAGAACCCTGATTCTCCAACCACAGTGATTGGTCCAAGGGTAACTTGTGACCCAAGCTGGCCCAATCAGAGTCCTTCCCTAGATTTTTGTATAACTGAAGCAATGAAAAAGAAGCCTAGTCTCTTTCCTTTGGGATTGTTAACTTAACACAAGAAGAATCCAGGCTCCCGGGAGGCACGTTCCTGCTGTTGGAGAAAGCTCACATGCAGCAGGCCAATGTGCAAAACGAAACAAGCGAGAGGCCAAGTTAGCGAGGGAGGGAATCCTGAGGCCAGCTCTGCCATTCCTATGGTGTGTAACGTGAGCCCTAATGTTTCAAGCCAGGCTAGCTGGAGCTGGGTTCTGGCCCTAGCAGCTGGCGGAGCTGCCCAGACTAACACGCCGGCCTTGTAAAGAGAACTGCCATGTCCTCCAGGCTGAGAAAGGGGCATTGGGAACAAGCCTCACCACATTATTTGCGTCTCTTCCATTTCGGAAGAAGTTGGAGGATAAGATCCAGGGTTACTATTGCTATATGTTGAAGAAAAGATGGGAAAGACACAGGTTTGAGAAATGGGTCTCCTTTCTCTTTGTAGCAATAATTGGACCATCCAAAAAATTCAATGGGGCCATTTCCAAGCAGGAGAAGTTTCATTCCTGTTTGCCAGAGCATGGAGAACAGAACAGAAATAAAAGATTTAGACAGGGATCCAAGTAGGAGGAGGGCAGGGGGCCCCGACTCCCTTTCCTAACTCCACGAAGGCACCCATAGATCCAAACGCTGGCCCCAGGATCCCAACAACATCTGAAACTTCTTGCAGGCGTTTCCTTCCCTTTTCAGGTCTCTTTGGATTTCTCGGCCCAGATGTTCCTAATTTTCCATCTTTTCAAAGCTCTCCGTTGCATTTAAAGTCAGAATGCATCCTATTCATTGCTTCTGAATTGAGAGGGAAGAAATCACCGAGGTCAGCAGGCCCTTTAATACAGAAAATAAATGAGCAGCACCGTGCGGGGGCGTGTGATTGCGTGTGAGCACACGCAGCTTATTATTTCCTGCCTTAATCCACTTTTCAGCTCCACTGTGCAACATCACAGGAGAGACTTGGGCAGCAACTCTTAGAAAGGTCTCTCATGTGTCCTTCAGGAAAGAAGCCTCTTCCCAGAAGTTGCCTTTTGTAGTTAGCCGGATCTGCTCGGCAGACTTCAAGCTAATTACCGGTCAGCAAGCGGCCGTTTTGAACTGGTCAAACACCAAAGGCCCTCCAGAGATCTTGTTTGCTGGGGACTGTTTTCATATACTGCCTATTATGTTTACACGTGGCAATGGGTTCCTTCTCTCTCCCTTGAGCAGAGCAGAGAGGAGGCATCTTTGATTTACGGGGTAACAAAGAAAGGGGGGAAGGGAGGGCACATTTTCCTCTGACAAGGCTCCACAGCAAGAGGGCTGATGGAGAAACTACACTTGATTGCTGTTATTCATCTAAAGGAAACAGTGAGTGAGAGAGGGCATGTGGAACGAGGGCGACCTGTTGCTTACCTTCGGGAAAAAAACCACTAAAATTTCCGACCTGTCCGCAGTCACCCAGGCACTCTCAGTGGACTTGTGTGTACGCTTGGAAATACGCATGCCCCCTACTCAACCAAAGCAGCTGAGAGGGGCTGCTAAGAACACGAAAAGGTAGGAGGGGACATTCCTTTTACTAACTAGGACAATTTTATAAGGAATAGGGCAAAGGGGCACAAATAGGGGGACCAAGGAGTTGATGGTGCTCATTCCCAAGAAAAGCTAACAAACTCATTATAAACATAACTGCAACTTCTGAACCCAAACTGGGAACAAGTGGTCTTATGACAAGGAATAGACACTGCAGCTGGGGGATGGACTGCCTTGCATTTGACCATACCAGAACGTACAGAGTAATGGCTCTCAGCTGGAGACAACTTTGGTCCTCAGAGGACATTTGGCAATGTCTGGAGACATTTTTGATTGTCAGGACCAGAGAGGGATGTGTGTATGCTATTGGCATCTAGTGGTAGAGGCCGGGGATACTGCTAAACATCTTACAAGGCACAGGACGGGTCCCAAAGACGAACGATCGCTCAGCCCTGAGTGTCAATGCTGCTGCTGCTGCAAAATGCTGATTACAGTTCATACAATTTGCACACCCATCATAAGCATCCCAGGCCTACTTGAACCCCTAGGCAGCATATTTGTCTTCTACTAATAAGTAGTACATTTCTCACTAAAGATCTTAGATGCCTCCTCTCTTGATAGTTGGATTTCCCATGACATACTGCCTTTCATGAAGTGATGAAGGCAGGTGGATTTTAATCACGATTCATCTCCACCCCAGTTAGAACTTACCAGAGCAGAGCAGGATGACTGGCCCAACCCAGGCCAATCAGATTCTCCTCACAATGTTTTCTTTTTTTCTCCAATCTGGTTGCATCATCTTCTTTTTGGTGCCTCACCTCTCTGTACCACATGGGGACATGCGCCTCACCGGGCAGGCCTGGGACGCCTTTTTTCTTTTTTTATCAGGAGATCCTGGGGATTGAACCCAGGTCCTCCATTTGGTAAATGGGAGCTCAATTGCTTGAGCCACAGATGCTTCCCAACAATGTTTTAAAATTAAATAGGGAACAGTCTATTAGTCAGGAAAGGACAGGTTGTACTTCAGTAAAGACCCACCCTAAAAGTCCAGTGGATTAGAAAAAAGTCTATTCCTCTTCATATTACATGCCAATGCAGGTTGTCAGAGGTGGGTGGGTTGGTGGTTTCTCTCTTCACATAATCACTTGGGCTCCAGACTGACAGAGCTTCACCCATTTCATGTCACTGTCAACACAAGGCTTCAGGGTTCCCCAGAGGGGGGAAAGAAACTTCCGGAGGGGCTCGCACTGCTTTTGAAAGCTTTGAGTGGGAAGTGGCACATGCCCCCTTCCTCTCAAAGTCCAGAATAAGTCACATGGGCCCTGACTGCAAGTCTAGAGGAAGGTACCACCTTCCTAAGGGCCTGGAAGAAGAGGAGAACCAGGTGCATGGAGCACTCGACGTCTCACAGCCAGTCAGCTGTGAGAAGCTGGGCTACAAGGGCAGGCAGTGCCAAGGCTGAAGTGGGCATTCGAACAAGCCACAGCTGAAGTTGTGGGAGAGCAGCTCCCAGGAGGAGACAGAGGCTGCTGGTCAGGAAAGAGAAAATGAGGCAGAGGTGCCTAAGGAAGCAGTAAGCACATGGGTCCTCAAGGACATAGAAAGCAGGGGCCTCTGATTCTCTGGTCCCTTCCTACACCCCAGGCGGCCCTGGCTGGGCTTTGTTTACCTGAGATCACTAGGTCAACGCACCAAAGCCCTGCTCTGAGCCAGCGTGAATAGATTTCTGTTCCTTGCTACCAGGAGAGCTTTGACTCATGCTTCCCAGTTGTACTTCTTTAATGCGTAATTCCCTGTGAAGGCTGTCGGGTTGTAGAAGGAAGCTGGACTCTCAAACTAATGGAGCCGCCCCAAAGATGACAAATCTTCTAGGGTGAACTTTTCAGAAGGGCCTGAATTTCGAAAGCCCTGACCTAACACAACCAACTGACTCAGACTGGGCCCAGGCAGGTATCAGACATTGACGTAATCTAAGAGGCTCAGAAAGACCTTTTCCACATCCAGGTGTTACCCCTTCACTCCAATGATGCTGACGCAAGGGTTCTGAACTGCTTTTGTGCCATAGAGCCCTACTCAAAGTAATGTTTTTAAATGATTTAAATATATTTAGATGCAGAAACTAAAATACATAGGATTACAAAGGAGGCCAAATCCATTAAAATAGAGTTTTCAAAATAGATTTTTACTCAGACATAATGATATATGTACTTTTTATTAGCCCATTAAGACATTCTGGTGACAGATTTAGTACCTACCATAATTTCAAAGTAGCAATGAGCATAAATAACATTTCAAGATATTTGCAGTAATGATAACATGACATAAATTTATCTATTCATTTTATTGGTAACAGTCACTGATAGTGCTCCTTCCACTGTGCTTTGTTGCCTCCATTCATAGTTGAAGGATGTGCTAAATTTCCATTAAAGGTTAGTGAAAATGAAGACATATTTTAAAGTTTTTAAAAATAAATATTTTATCATTAATGGAAATGAACACATATCTTCTCCCTAGCCATGTTCATAGACCCTTTGATTGAGTCTCTGGTCACAGGGTCTCAGACAGAACCCACAAAGGTTTTTGGAGTAGAAAAAAACAAAAACTAGTAAAGAAGCAGCAGAAATATTTTCTCGTTCTAAGGCTAAGCAATTGTCTTGGTTTGCTACAGCTGCTATGACAAATATCACACAACGGGTTAGCTTAAAACTATGGGAATTTATTATCTCATGGTTCTGGACAGGCCATGCCTTCTCCTGGAGTCTGTGGCATTCTGTGAGGCTTGCCATAATCCTTGGATTTCCTTGGCTTTCATCCCTGCCTGTGTCACATGACTTTTTCTTCTGGCTTCTACTGCTCATGCTCAATCATCTGGGCATCTATCTAGATTTCCTTCCTTACAAGGACATCAACCATATGGATTAAGGCCCACCCTCATTCAATTTGGTCTCATCTAAATAGGATCACAAATGATCCTATTCACACCTTAATAATACCATCTTCAAAGGTCCTTTTTATATTTGAGCCCACAAGTCGGGGGGTTAGGACTTGAACGTGTCTTCTGTAGGCAGCAATGAACAATGATGAATACTCAAGGCAAATTAGTTTATCAGTTTAGTTCATGTCACCTAGGAGAGGTCTGAGTATAAACAGGTCGGTTTTGACAGAGACCTTGAAGTCGGCAGAGGAGACTGAGTCAGGAAACAAAAGGAGCTTTGGCCCTCAGCCTGCAGAGGGGAGCAGGCTGTCCTCAGAGCAAGCAGGCCTGGAAAGTGCTGCCAGAGCAAAGAGAGAAGCGTCTACTAGTGGGCTCCATGCCTGCTGTGGCAGTTTGATACTGTTTATGAGTTCCAATAAGAAATAATGATTATGTTTGTAAACTGGTCTGTTCCTCTGGGCGTGATACCCCTTTGATTGTATTAAATTCAAGGGTTTCACTTTGACTTTATTAAATCAAGATGAGGGCTTTGATTCAGCCACATCATTGGAGTGCAACTCAGTGTTGAGTCCCACCCCGTTGGTGGGCTGATAAAACAGACTCTCCCATGGAAGTAGATACACAAAGAACACAGAGAAAGAGAGACAGCTCATTAGACACAGCAGAGGCCTTGGGAAGAGAGATGAGCCTGACAGTCTACAGCTGACCTTGTGAAGACACCAGAGCAGCTGAGCCTGGAAAGAGACAAGCCCGGGAGAGAGAGAGCCTTATGCCAGCCTACAGCTGAGATCAGAAGAAGCTGGGACTATGGAGACTTAAGAGGAAGAAGGAAGACTGGGCCTTTACAGACATCACCCACCATCTTGCTTAACACATGGCAACAGAGTTTGGTGAGAAAGTACCTCTTATGGTACCTTGAATTTGACTCTTTAGGGCTTGTGACTGTAAGCGTCTACCCCAAATAAATACCCTTTATAAAAGCCAATAGAGTTCCGGTACTTTGCATCACCACCCTTTTGGCTGACTAACACACCTACCCACTTGAGGGGAAAACCCAAATGGGCATCTGAGATCAAGCTGAGGATTGAGGAAAAAGGAAGTGAGGGTGGGAGGGCCATGGAATTAAATACACAGGAACAAAACTTGTAAGGCCAGGGCTACAGCCAAATACCTTTGTTACTGAAACCCAAGTCCTAGTTTCTTTCTGTGGCTGAAGGTGCCTACAGGAAACAAAAGTTATAGGTGTAACCAAAAATGGACTGAATAGGTCAGAAGAGAAGAAGCAACAGGCAAGGAATGAGACCTGGCTTCTAATCTCATATTTTGCCTCTTTAATTGGCTGGGTCCCCCAAGCCAAGCCATTTTATCTCTCTGGACCTCAGTTTCTCTCATCTCTAAAATGAGAGGGTTGGATCAAATTATTTCACTTGCAAACATTTTACAACATCAAGATCGGCCATCAGTACACCCAATCCTGGCAGCACTATGAAATCTTCTGGGGAGTCTGAAAAAAATACCAATGCCTTGGTCCTACCCGCCAGAGTTCTGATTTCATTAGTCTGTTGTAGCCTGAACATCTGGAAGTTTTAAAGCTCCCCAAATGATTCTAACATACAGCCAAGGTTGGGCACCATTGCTTCAGCACAAATTAGTTTTTCATGTTGACGCTTGTCACTTGGTAGGGCACTGATAGAACGAGGTAGAGGACAAAGTTCAGGCACATGGTACAGAGAAAAGGAGATCAGATTCAATAGGACCCAAACTGAAAATAAGAGGTGCATTGGGACCTGAGAGAGCCCACAGAAGGCAATGAACACACAGGGTGGGCAGGGAATGAGGGAGTGTGGTCTAGAGACCAACGACTAATTTTATCCTTTCAGCTGGGTGAACTTGAGACAATCTCTTTCCCTTTCCAAATCTCAGTAAAAGGAACCCTGTGTAGAAGGAAGGGAAAGGAAACTAAATGTATTAGATACTCCTTATATAGCAGGCACCGTATAAGTTCTGGTCTACATGCACATCTTCAATTTTTTTTTTTTTTTTTTTTTTTGATTTTTGTTTTTTTTATTAGTGGCATTGATGGCCTGGGAGCCAGAGGCTTAGGGGCTTATTTTCAGGTTCTAGGAGGTACACCAAGAGGTTTGGGGGTCCACGTGGCACCCAACTTTCCACAGGGGGCATTGTATAGGACTTTGGAAATATAATGGCCCTACCAGAATTACTTGGAATCCGTTATACAAACCTCATCTCATAGGTCATAGTTTTATTGTTCTGACACAGTGGGAAATTTATCCATTCATATGGTTGATGAAGTCTCTTGGAGATACCTGTTCTACCATAATGAAGCTCCCCACCTCACCGTCCTTTACGTTTTTTTTTTTTTTAATTTAAATTTTTTTATTTTTTATTGACTTTGTAATAATATTACATTAAAAATATATATGTGAGGTCCCATTCAACCCCACCCCCCCACCCCCAACAACACTCGTTCCCATCATCATGACATATCCATTGGATTTGGTAAGTACATCTTTGGGCACCTCTGCACCTCATATACATTGGTTCACATCATGGCCCATACTCTCCTCTATTCCATCAAGTAGGCCCTGTGAGGATTTACAATGTCCGGTGATTACCTCTGAAGCACCATCCAGGGCAGCTCCATGTCCCGAAGACGCCTCCACCTCTCATCTCTTCCTGCCTTTCCCTATACCCTTTGTCCATTATGTCCCCTTTTCCCAATCCAATGCCACCTCTTCTATGTGGACACTGGATTGGTTGTGTCCATTGCACCTTTATGTCAAGAGGAGGCTCAGATTCCACCTGGATGCTGGATGCAATCCTCCCATTTTCAGTTGTAATCACTCTAGGCTCCATGGTGTGGTGGTTGTCCTTCTTCACCTCCATCTTAGCTGAGTGTGGTAAGTCCAATAAATCAGATTGTAGGTGCTGGAGTCTGTTGAGGCTCAGGATCTGGCTATCACATTGTCAGTCCAGAGATTCAAATCCCCTAAATATATCTTAAACCCCAACATTAACTGCACCTCCAGCACATTAGCATGGAAGTCTTATGAAGGGAGATCCCATCTGAGTCCAGATTCATCACACATAAACACCATTTCCAAATAGGGGCCATCTGCCCTGGTAGTTAACCCCATCGGCCATGACCATAACTCCCATGGGTCTCTTTAGCCCTCAAAGGAACCAATATCTGGGGGTTGTATCTGCTTTATCTGTCTCTCTGACTCTGCTCAGTTGTGCATGAGGGCAAACCTTCTGCCAGCCTCCAGACTCTTTTTTAGAAACTCGTAGCCATATAAACTCATTTCTCCTTTCCATTTCCCCCTTACTTTAGGTCAAACAGCATTTTAAAGTCATGGTATTTTATGTAGACATGGATATTCTGCTGATCTGCATTGAACCTTCCGTATAAGGTCATTTTCCAGTTGCATCATCAGTTGGTAGTTGATAGTGGTCCCTCGTTGCCAGGGAGGCTCATCCCCGGGTGTCATGTCCCACGCTGGGGGGAAGGCATTGCATTTACATGCTGAGTTTGGCTTCGAGACTGGCCACATTTGAGTAACATGAAGGCTGACAGAAGGAAATTCCCAGGCACAAAGTTGCTCTAGGCCTTGTTCTTATTTTGGGTTTATCAGCTCACAAGCATAGTCATTAGTATCAGGGGCTCACTGTTGAACCCTCACTCCCTCCCGGTCCCCACCACTGTACCTGGGAGACTGTCGCTGCTCCCCTAGGGACCACGACAGAGCACCACTGGCCAGGAACCCAGTACCCCCCCTACTGTGGTTTTTAATTGTTGCCACTATGAGTATATCCAAACATTACCATGCACCCTGGACATATGATCTGTACAGCTCCCTGTCAGTCATATATCACCTGTCATTGGTATCCCATACCAGTATCCCTCCATTGCCATTGTTGAAACACTCTGTGATCCAGAACTCCCCGAAATTTGAAGCCCAATATAATGTCATGGTCCCTTACTAGGGAATGGCATATAGCGATGGGTTTAAAGGATAGATAAAGAACTTGGATAAAGTTAGATAAAGAACTTAGATAAAGAATGTTGACTTGAAAAAATTCCACATCCTATCTTTTTCTTTCCCCCCCCCCCCCAATTATTCAGCTTTTCTTCACAGGAGTCCTAGACCACAGCAATGTATATATATAATATACAGCACTCCCACACATCCACCAGAAAACCTTTTCCCTTCCACAGTGATACTCTTACGCCCTATTCATATCATATTTACTTAAAGTGATGTACAGAGTCTGAGACATTAGCTTTCTAACAAGGTGACATCTGTGCTTACATTATGGTGCATACTTTAGGATACACAGTTCTTTACATTTTTAGTTATCCTATGTTTTACATTATGGTTTACATTATCAGTCTGTCATCTCCTATATGTTATGGTGTAATATTACATGTTTTATATCCATCCTTGTGTACTCTCAAGAAGCTCCTCTCTTACCCCCCATTTACTTTGGTTCCACACATTTAACGTCCATTTTCCCTTCCACCTTGGTGCCCTCAGTGATAGCCAACCTCCGTTTCCTGAGGAGCCACTTCCAGAGATAGATGGAATAGTGTTCAGGGCCTAACTTGCTCAACTGCCCCAATGCCCTGGGAGCCACCCTTTCTCTCGAGGGATACAGTTCCCTCTATTGGATGGCATTAGTCCTCCCCAGGATGTGGGTCCACCCCCACTCTCACTACTTGGGTTTCTACCCCATGGTGTCACCCACTCTGGCAGAATGAGCATTTAGACATTCCCCAGGAGCCCGTCCTGCATCTGACCCTCCCCTCCGAGCATTCTAAACAGGTAACCCTCTTTATTATATTTTGATATGATTTTCTCGGCATTTTACTCTCCACCAACACCTGACCCTCTCCTGGTTCGTATGCTACCCCTCCCTCCCCCCACTTTTGGGCAACGTTACCCACCCGTCCCTCCCCAGCCACCCTCAAACCCGCAAAGCCCCAAGCAAAGGCAACCCCTTGCCCCCCTTTTATCTCTTCTTTGTGTTCATACTTACCACCATCTCGTCTTAAATTCCACCCCTGCAGACATCGGCTCATATCCTTCCTCCACCCTCCGATTTCCTGCAAGCCTATCGTTCAGTCTCTTGCTATCTAGGGCAGCTTGTTTATTTCATATCATTGAGGTCATGTAGTATTTGTCCTTCAATGTCTGGGTTGCTTCACTCAACATAAGGTTCTCAAGATTCATCCATGTTATCACATGTATTTGTAGTGTGTTTGTTCTTACAGCCGAGTAGTATTCCATTGTGTGTATATACCACATTTTATTGATCCACTCGTCTGTTGATGGGCATTTGGGTTGATTCCAACTTTTGGCAATAGTGAACAATGCTGCTATGAACATTGGTGTACATATATTGGTTTGTGTTCTTGTTTTCAGTTCTACATCTTCAATTTAATTCTCGTGCTGTACTTGACAGATGAGGAAACTGCTATAGAGAGGTTAATTTAACTCTCTCTACCTTATCAAGTGACTACAGGATTAAAATGAAGCAGTGAGCACATGTGTCTGAAATGAGGTTGTCAGCTTTAGCAAATAAAAATACCAGACACTTAACTAAACTTGAATTTTAGATAAAAAAATGAATAGAATTTTTATATAAGTATGCCCCAAATATTGTTTTCTCTGACATCCCCAGTTTGACACCATTTTTTCCACCGTAAAGGCTGTACATATGTACAATTTTATTGGTTGTTTGGGCTTCTTATTAGTTAGTAAGAGGTTTTTCTTTATTGTGGATATTAACCTCCTGACATGTGTCTTAAATATTTTTTCCTATTTGTGTTTTATTTTTTACTTTGTTTATGGTGTTTGTTGTATAGAAGTTTTTAATTTTTATGTTGTCACATTTTCCAATCTTTTTCTTTATGGCTTATGGAATTTGTGCCATGCCTAGAAGTTTCCATCCAATGATTATACAAATATTCACCCATGCTTTCTTCTAGCATTTTTACGGCTTTATTTTTTACATAGAAAGCATCTGGAATTTATTTGGGCAGATGATGGTGTTTTTATTTCCAAATGGCTAGCCAGTTGTCCCAACAGCATTTATTGAATTATCTACCTTTTCCCCATTCATTTGAAAATGCTCTTTATCATACACTGAATTCCCATATTTATATGAGTATATTTCTGGACACAAATTTGTTCCACCAATCTATTTTTCTTTGGCTAGTATGACACTATTTAAATCGCTGTGCTTTTTTTTTTTTTAGATTTTTATTTTCCCCCGCCCCCATCCTGCTGTTTTTGCTGTCTGGGTCCATTCCCTGTGTGATCTTCTGTATTTATTTCTCTTTTATGTCTTCTCATCTTTCTCCTCTAGGCTTCAGAGGGATTGATCCTAGGGACCTCTGATGTGGAGAGAGGTTCCCTGTAAATTGTGCCACCTCAGTTCCTAGTCTCTGCTGCACTTCACTTTGACTCTTCCCTTCATTTCCCTTTTGTTGCATCATCGTCTTGCTGCATGACTCACTTGCATGGGCACTGGTTCACCACACAGGCATGCTTTCTCTTCTTTTTCACCAGGGGGTCCCAGGGACCAAACCTGAACGTATGGTAGGTGGAGGCCTTATTCCTTGAGACACATCCACTTCCCTCGCTGTGCTTTCATAATATGTTTTATTATCTGGTAGGGCCAATTCACCCTTGTTTTCCGATTTTAAAGAGTTCCTGGCTCTCTCCTTTCTATTCTTTCAGGTAAATTTTAGAACCATTGTATCAAAGTATTCCAATATTTTCAAAATAATTTAGGGAGAAAGGACCCCTTAACAATACTGTATCTGCCTGTCCAGGCTCTCCATTGAGTCCTCCTCTTGATGTCCCTCAGTAGACAGTAAGCACTTTCTTCATTTAAGTTCTGCATAGTTCTTATTCAAATTAGTCCTACCATCTTACATTCCTTTTATATTCATTATATTTTCTACCTGATTGTACTCGTGTGTTTTAATAAAAGGTAAAAAGAGAGGAAAAATAGAGATGGAGAGACAAAGACAAATCTTATCAACCATACAGTTTTCCCTAGGTCTGTCTTCCTAGATTTCAAAGAAGGTTCGATTCTTTACGGCGATGCCTAAGGGCAAGATGACATGTTCAGCGGCACAGGTCTCCAGATTTCAGAAACCGAAGAACCAGATACAGTCTCCCTCCCATTCTAATTGACTGTTTCTCAGGTAACAGGAGGCCCAGGGCAAAAGGACCCTGCGGCCTCTCTTCAGGGACACCCCACATCTGTACCCCGGCAGGGCCGAGTATCCCATTGGCTGTCGGGGCAAGCCCCACCCCTTCCCGCCAAGGTCCACCACCAGCTAAGTGTCCCATTGGCTCTCAGGATAAGCCCGCCCCTTCCTGCTGAGTCCCACCGTCGTGAGGCTCCAGCTCTGTTTGAAAATTCTGTCTTCTGTTCTTTCCTCTCTCGACCTCGTTCCTGATAATCTACTCCTCTGAAGGGAGTCTGGCGTCTTTCTCCCTGACACTGAGGCTTGCTTAAAGATTTACATTTTCGATTTCCTTGCCCAGTTTGACTGCATGCATAAAAGAGAACTGTAAATGTTTAGAAAAATCAAAGTTCTTCTACATCTGTAGTTCCACCAAGTTAATATTCTCTAGTTCATACCAGGAAGAGGCTGATGAGTGAAAAGGAATAACTTAACTTTTTTCCTTTTTCTGCTGGGGTTTTCCAAACATTATTTCCTCTCACTGTTGGAGTAGCTTCAAGTTCTCAAGGTGTTCTGGAAGCTTGTCAGGCACAGCTGCCTGCCTTCATTGGTCTGAGATAGTGTGGGGCAACCACCCTGGACATACCTCATGGAGGTAAGTGTGGGAGAAAGATAAGGACCAGTGCCACTGCTGAGGCTGGGAAGGGCCAGCCAAGGCCAATGCCAGGGGCCAGCACTAACTCTTTTACTAGACATTCCGTTTCCCACACCTTCATACCCCACCACACACACACACCTGCCGTTTTGTCAGGCCCTGCGTCTGTCCTGCCGTCCTTCTCTGCCTGTCTCCTTTTCTTTTCCTTTAGAACCTGTGGCGTGCCCACAACTCTGCACAGGGCATTCGGGGCTGAGGAGCTGGCAGCTCTTGACAAATAGCAAACATTTAAGTGCTCATTCACACTCAGAAAAGCATGATCTGCGTTGTCATTTCCATTTTTCAGATGGGGCAAAAGCAAATGCAAAGAATCTCAGGGTTATCCCTAAAATAAGATGTGGAGGATGAATGAGGAAAAAGAATGATGAACTCAACAGTCACAAATAGGGCCAGGCCTAAAGCTCATGCTCTTGGCCCATGTGAGGGGAAACCCTTGCTGAGTGATAAAGTTTAAGACTTAGAAGCTGAGTGATGTTTATTAATGTCTGTGGACCACTGGGGACCCAAAGTCATAGGTTCACATTGGCTGATTGCACAATTCTCTACAGGTTCTTCAGCGGCTTACTTTCAAATCACCCCTCACCAACTTGCTAAGAGAGCTGCACTATCAGGTTTCAAGTTCACATCTCTTTACCTAAAGAAACACGCTCTGTTCCCACTACCACACTTGCCCTTGGAAATGGAAAACTCTATCCCATAAAACATTTCTTTCAAATGCCCCCCCAGCACCCTTTCAGAGAAGTTCAAAATATAATGAATCAAATTTTCACACCTCCTAATTACAGGAGAGTGGAACACATTATGATTTCCCCAGGGCTTATAGAAGACTTATTTCTGTTTCTTACCTTCCATTTCAAGAGAGGGCCCTATTTAGTCATCTTAATCCTTTGGGTGAGAAAAGATGCAAAGACCCTCCTCTCCAATTATTTTTCCTCTTAGGCGCAGTCTTCTTGAACGTTACAAAGAACCTATAGGCCAGAAATACCTTTCCAACAACTGAATTCCACAATCTTAAAGGTAGTCTTCACTGACTAGCACAATTAGCCAGGGCCTGATGCTGTTTTTGTTGTGTGGAGAATTGGATTGGGACGGTTTGAGATCTAGGTATCACCTAGAGATTAAGTTTGGAAACAGGTAAAGAGATGAATGAATTCTGGATAAGGACCAAACACTCATCCCTGAGGCAATTCACACTGCCCTTCCAGTTTGGCTCACTTGCCATTCACAGATCTCAATTTAGTGCAAGCTTCTTATCCTTCAAAGCAGCCTATTAAAACAGGAGAACATCTGGGAATTCCAAAGCAGGGTGGTTAGGGGAAACTATTTCATTGCCCCTCTCCTTCTCCCAACCTCATAACCTTTTACTGCTTCACAGTTCATTGTCTCACTCTTCCCTACACCTCCCACCATCATTCTTTCACTTATACAGGTCCTTCGGGAAACTTCATCTGGAGAGGGACTCATATTCTTTTGGATGAGAATAGTCTCAACCAAGTACCTGACTGAGACTATTACCACCCTCCTTCAACATTGCCTCCTTCTGGCTCAATGGGGACAAATTTCAAGGTTCTCCACAGCTCAGGGCTGGGGTTCTTCTCTTGGCTTCTGCTTCTCACACATTGTGCACTCTCCAGCAACAGTCTGGGGATGGGAACTAGGTAACTACAAGGCAGCAGGTCTCCGACACCAAAAGATCATTTAAAAATCCCCGTAAGTCCGTTTCCTTTCTCCCAGAGTTCACATATGGCCCGCACATTAGAGACCTTATCAAAAACCCAGCTTAGAACTTGAAGTGGGAGTGATTCCTGTCATTAAGACAGACTGTCTTTTCCAAAATTATCAAGCAGTCAGGGCTTTGTGCACCTCTGTCCATTGCACGTTTGACCATGTCACCGGTTTTTGTTGTTGTTGTTTTGTTTTCCAGTTGGGAGATAACAGGTGTTGAACCCAGGACCATGTACATGCAAAGCAGGTGGTCTGTTGCTGAGCTACACCCGCTTCACTGTCACTGGTTTTAACCCAACCTGATGCCCCTTTTAGAATGGTCCTCACTCCAGGAGATAAAGTAGCTCTCTTCATGAGTGATTGCTTCCAGACCCAATGGGGAGAAACTCATGTGTTTGAAATGCCTGCCATTCTTCTCCATTTCACCATAAAGTAGCCAATTTAATTTTGCACAATACTGTTTGATAACAACCATGTGTGTGTCTTCTGTATTTATATACTCAGGAAAGGACCTACTGGGTCAGTGTGAGATAATTTCACAAGAAAAATGGAACCAGATGTGACTCCTTTTTATTTGGCTCTTCAGACTCAAGCAATCTAATTCTCAGGGTCAGTCTTCACTTGGGTTTTCAGTTACCTTGACAAAGAGGATCCTTTTACACTGCACAGTTTGCTTTTCCAATGTACCTGACAAGCAGGAGTGGGCACAACATTTTAGAGAGTTGGTTCTTAGCTTAGTACTTTCCATCATTTCCAGGCTTGGAGATTCAGTGAAGTAGAAGTTTCCTCCTTTGGAACAGAACATTTCAGTCCAGAAGTTGGCTTCGCCACCTTCAATTAAACCATTCTTCTAACTGCTCAGAATACACAAGCACTTTGAGCCTGAAGCCCAAGGTCAACTAACGCTGAAGTGATTCATTCCAAAGTTCAAAGCAAAAAAGTTGGTCAGGACTGACATCAAAGAAGAGCAGACTTTTCTCTTTTCATTTTATTTCCTCCTTTTTTCCCCATCTCAACTTGTGCTGACAGGCCTGCCATGTACAGTGGCCTAGTTTGTGCACTGTATGAAAGTGTCCAGCCAAGGGAGTGAGCACTGAAATGCAGCCCATACTATGTTTGTCAAACTACTTACCCTGGTATAAGGTGCATCTGCCTGGAGGAAAAGGAAGATGTACCTTTCTACTGCCCTGCCCCCTCACACACAAAGGCACTTTTTCAATAGGTTACAATCCTGTGTTCTGACCTATCTTTGGGAATCTCCAAGTTAAGTCATCAGGAGAGGCTGGGGATAGTAGCTATATGGCTCTTGAACCACCCCTCCTTTTGTGCCAGACATTACTAATCAATCATTGAATTCTTTCCCACTGAGCCCAAATTGGTCTCACAATCCCTTTCCACTCAGTGGAATACTCTCTGCAATCTACTAATTGAATGAACTTGGCACGCAGAAGGAAACCTATTTGCCATCTCTCTCAGCTATTGCCCCAAGAATGCTGCCTAACAAACCATCCAAAACTCAGTGGCCTAACCCAAGAATCATTTATTCTTGTTCTCCCATCTTTGGGGAAGCTGAGGTTTGGCTGAACTCAGCCAGTAGTGCTCCAATTCAAGCTGCAGTCCAGCTGGCCTTGGCTCCTTGCCGTGGATTGAACTCTGCTCTGCTCAGCACATGTCCATTCTGGGGCCTGGGCTGAAGAGTGAGCAGAAGGGATACCCTTCTCATGGTGAGAGCAGGGACACAAAAGGGCAAGCCCAGTCACACAGGCACATTTTCAGTCTCCACATGTCACATCCACTGACATACCATTGACCAAAGCAAGTGATGTGACCATGCCCAAAAATCAAAGGGTGGAAGTATGCCCCACCCACTCTAAGACCAAGGCAAGGGTAAAAAATTGTGACCAAGAACTTAATCTACCACACCATCTTTGCCCCAGGCAATGGACAGGAATAGTGTCAAAGCACATGTTGTGATGTCCTATATTTGGCTGGTGCTTCTTTGAGATCATCAAGTCAGGCCTCTCTAGCCGACTATCAACCACTTGGTCCAGATGCATTGATCACAGGGTCAGGGACTGAACTTCATGCCCAGGATGCAGGGGTAGAGTGGTTTCTTATATAGCCAGGCTGTGAACCTGGAGATGAATGGTGATTAAGATGGCTCTGTCACAGGTGCTTGCTCTAGGACAGGGGTTCTTAACCAGGGGTCCTTGAGCTTGAACTGAAATTCAGAAAAACGTTATTCTTTGTGGGAACATGTTGGTGTAAGTGTGGTTTATTTATTAACTAATACACAGTATAGTGTGGACTTAGTAAGGGGTCTGTGGTTTTCACCTGACTGGCAAAGGGGTCTGCAGAACAAAAAGGTTAAGAGCCCCTGCTTTAGGAAATGGGTATATATACAAGTATAGGGGCAGGTGAATTCAGCGAGCCTGGGCAGCAGGGTGTGTGATTTGGAAGAAATGAGAGAGCAGGAGTCATATCAGCTAAGAACAGGAATAAGGGTGGAGCATGGAAAGTCCTGCTGATCCACACTACAGAGCTTTTCATTTTTACTCATCAAAAGCAAAGCATCCCTGCCGGTTATGCCACCTCACCACCATCCTCAAAGATCAAACCAGAGAGTTAGAGGGCCGGGTTCACAGCCAGAGGTGGAAACCAAGGCAGCAGCTCAAGGGAGTAAGACATAAACCAAGAACCAAGAGGGTGGGGAGCAGACAGGAGACAAAGGGAGCCCCAACTGTAGGGAAGGGAAAGTAGGGAAGGCAGGTGCCTCCTCTGGTCAGTCCAGGCAGCTCCATGGAGAAATGGGTATCCCGGAGCTCCGTGTGGAAGTTCTGTCACCCTAGGAGAACCGCATGCCTTAATAGAGGCCGTGGGAGTAGACGTGGGGTGTGGGGGCTGAGACATTTACTGCAGGAGAAGCTGAGGGGGAGGGAGGGGAAGAGGAAAGGCCTGTGAGCAGTGAGCAGCATGCAGCGTGATCAATGGTCAAGAGCTTTGCACTGCCCTGACAAGGAAACCTCAGGAGGGCTCAGAAGGGCTGTCAGCATTTCAGAAAAAAGGTTCAGAAAAAAAAAATTTAACTTACAATGGTGAATAGAAAAAGGAAAAGGTGGTGGCCAGACTTATGACCTCCCAAGGAGACATCTCGGTACAGGGAAATAAGAAGAGGAGTCACCACATCTGTATGCTCCCCCTCTCACCTGGCCGCCAGACCAAAGCTCTAACCCACCCAGCTCACCTGGTTGGCTAACTGAGTTGATCGAGCCCCTGTCAGGGCCAGGCACTATGAAGGACTTTACACAGCACAGCAAAATGGTGATATAAGAACAATATTACAGGAAGCAGACGTGGCTCAACTGATAGAGCGTCCACCTACCATGTTGAGGGTCCAGGGTTCAATCCCCAGGGCCTCCTGATCTGTGTGGTAAACTGCCCTATGCACAGTGCTGCCACGCGCAAGGGTGCCTAGTCACAAAGGGGCACTCCCATGTAGGGGTGCCCCATGTGCAAGGTTTGTGTCCCATAATGAAAGCCGCACCACGTGAAAAAAGGGCAGCCCACCCGGAGTGGCACTGCACACACAGAGAGCTGACGCAGCAAGGTGACTCAACAAAAAAGAGATGCAGTTTCCCAGTGAGGCCAGATAATGCAAGCGGACACAGAAGAACACACAGCGAATGGACACAGAGAGCAGGCAACAGCGGGGACAGGGAGAAAAAGAAAATAAAATATTAAAACAACAACAACAACAATATTCCCTTCTACAAATGGGTAAACTAAGGCTTTGTGAAGTTAAAGTATTTGTCCCTAGTCACGTGACTACAGAATAGTGAAGCTGGAAATTGAACCAGGCCATCTGAATGTAAAACCCCCATCCCTAACCACTATGTTATACTATTTCTAAGAGCTATCACTTGCTTGAAAGACACCACAGGCATGGACTTACTTAGCCATCGACTCTTAGATTCATTTGCCAAGCATGATGCCACATTATGGCTATGAAGATTTCCACCATGCAGAAAATAATGTGACCTCATTTTCCACATTGTACCAGAGAGCATGTTTCTGAAAGCAACTAAGACTCTTGGGAATGTTCTTTTATCAGATGGGTCCCAGGGTTTCCCCTACATGCTGCAGAGTCCTGGCGTGTTTTCTTTAGGAGAAAAGTAAAGTGTTCATGACAGCCAAGAGGAGGCTGAGAGAAATATGCACTTCCCTTTCAAGCCAGGTTAACCCAGTCTGGCTTGTAGACAGGTCAGCCATTGATTTTCCTCTCTTCTCCAGAGAGCACTGCCACAGTTACACGGATAAAAGCCGAGGAATAAAGATAGAATTGAATGGTCCAAGTTAAAAGAAGAGTTTTGAAACAGGTTAGAGAACTCCAGTGGGGGGCTGGCTTGTACTGAGAAAGTCTGCTACCTGAGCAAGAAGTGCAGCTCTGTCAAGGTGTGGTTGAAGGCATGGAGAGGTTGTACAGTTACCATTCCTTCCAAAGGCCAAGTGGAAACCTCTTTCTTTTGTCTTTCTTTTTGTTTCTTACAGTCTATACCAGCTGTTCTGCAAGTTTGACTTTGAATTTGGATTTTCTAAAAGGGCTTATGATTTTTCCCTCTAGAAGGTCAAACTCAACACAAGCCACCTTCAAATTTCACTGATGCTAAAGCTTCATCCAATCTTGCAAAAGCAGTGTCTCAACATCACCCAAGGGGGCCTAACAATGCTAAGGCAGGTTAGTGGGAAGAAAGCCATGTTACCTGGATGCATGGCAAAGAATGCCTTTGACCCCTGAGGAACATTCCTAGAAGAACTGTCTCCCAGCAGAGATAAGAGGTTATGGCCTTCTTTCCTGGGAGGTAATTCATCTTGGGTAAAAGGAAACTGGAGGGAAATGGTGGGATTGCAAAGTAAAAACAGTGAACTCATATCCACAAATACTCTTTGAGTGCTGATAATATGCCGGGAAGTGGGATAAATAATGTGAGGAACCAAACCTATTTTAGGTACTTTTCATGAGAAGCTCAAGAAATAATATTAGCAAAAGAAAGAAAACAAATGGGTAAACCTGGTTATTTTTCCAGGCCAAGGGACTAAAGGTTTTGAAGGAATTGGTTTGGAGAAAGAGAACTCTATGTACAAAATTTCACGACAGCTAATACAAGCATCCTTTGTTGCCCCATGTGACCTCTAGAGATGGATTTTCTGGTGAGCTGGAATAGTAAAGATAAAGATAATAACACAGATCCACCATCAAAAGAACGTAGAACAGGGGGCGGGTTTTCCAACATGGGGAGGGTTTGAACTGAAACATCCAAGCTTCTCTGCCCAGTTTTTCTTGTGATAAGCAGCAGATATTTGCAAGAGGGACCATAAAAGCTAAAGATTTAGTCTGAGCCAAACTCTTTGGTCCTTCTGGGTCAAGGCAACCCTTCGATCTTGGCCTCACTAACCCTGTTCTCACTGGTTCACTGGCTCAGACACCGGTTAACTCACCACTTTAGTTCTTCCAGGTTTCTTACTACGTGAAAGAATTTGCACCTTCAGTGCTTTCTCATTAAAATCCATTGTGATCCTTTTCTGGAAAATAACTCCTTTTCAGCTCTTACTTAGCTGAAGAGACTAAGGGATCTATCTGTATTAAGCCTTGAAGGTAGGTCCCTTGAACTCAGCTTTCAAGTCTACCTCACAGATCAAGCCAAGTTTTGGGGGTGAATGAAAATTAGAACAGCATTTGGAGCCAAGGGGGTGGGGTTAGGGCTTTGTGATTCACAAGAGTCCCCAAGGTCATCTGCCTGGTGTGGAAGGAAAGCCATCTGTCCTCTGGATCCACATGTTAAAGGCAAAAATACTATTGTTCCTCTATGGCAGAGGCTGCTAATAGCTTTTCTCAACATCCTCCTCAGGACGACAGCCTTCTCCATCCCCCCTTCTTCCCTACTTTTTAACTGGGCATGCCTAGAATGAAGGTGACATTTCCCAGCCTCCTTTGCTAAACACTAGCCAAAAGGGTATATGAACTAGTGCCATGTGCCAAGGCTGGGAACAACCTTAAAGGAAGGGAATGCGCTCTTCTCTTACACTTTTTTGCCTTCCTGCTGACTGGAACCGCATATGATGGCCAAAACTAAAGCAGCGTTTTGGCCCATGAAGACATGGGCCATCCTCTGGGGCAGTGGTCCTCAAACTTGGTACTCTTAAACATTCTTCAGGATTGACAAAATTTTTAGTTTGTGTAGGTTCTGTTTATTGATATCAGAAATTTAAACAAAAATGTCCAACCATAGAATACTCTAGCATATACTCCATTAGCCTTCAGCACAACGACATCATCACACTTCCTGAAGCCCCTGGAGAACTTGCTATACACTCGCCCTAGAGAGAATGAGGGTGAAAATCAAGTCGTGTCTTGATATTATATGAAAATAGTTGTGATCTTGTGGACCCCCAAGGGATGGCAGAGAGATGAACAAGAAAGTGCCAAAACCTTGGAGGAATTTGTGGAGTGAATGACCAGTCTATCCCCTTAGAGACAGCCACCCTCCAAGCTCTGTGCCTGAGAAAAATGAAATGAAATTCCTCCCTTGTTGAAGCAGCTGCTGCTATTTGGAGCCTAATCCTAAACATGGTGCTATTGTTGTGGATCTAGAGGGGCTGCTTTCTGGAACTGTGGCCCTATTTCTTTGATTCTCCTCTCCCCAGAGGCTAAAAATAACGGATGCACTCTTGCAGAATAATAATACAAAAAAAGACAAAAAACATTTCAAAAAGGCACTCCTCTTTCTCCTTTGTCAGTTTTTAAGCTAAAATATCACCTTCACTTTAGCCTACACAGTGAAAGAAGGTATAAATGAAAAGTATGAACCACAGGATTCATCTTGATGTGCAATTGCGCTGCATTATAAAAATTGTTCCTGAATACAAAAAGTGCAAAGCAGGTCAGAGTTAACATTGATCTTCCCGGCACCCCAAAGATATGTGTGTGAATATCCCCATTCCACAGATGATGAAGCTGAAACACAAAAGAGCACGCCAATTATTATAATGTAGTGCTTTTCCATTCTCAAGGCAAACCTGTTCATTAATTAACCCATCCACTCCGAAAGCCTACGAGGTAGGTAAGTACCTGTACTTTGTACTCACAGCCATGCATCCCTAAATCCTTTATAGATCCTGAACTCATTAATATTCTTTCCAGCATTCCTTGAAAACTTGTTGTATGGATGGAGGAGAGAGCCGGTAGATATGTGGAGGAGGGAAAGAGCTTCTTCCAGTTAAAAAGAATGAATGAAGAGGTGCAGTGATGCACGAAAGGTGAAACTATGAGATTGTTAAATGCCAGCCAGCTGTCCAAACCATTCAAATACCCAGCTGGGGCCCTCTTCCTTCACTCCTACCGTGAACTCCTCTTTCGGAGTCTGATACCAATTACTTTCAGGTAGGATGTTCTGCAACTATCTCCTCCAGGATGTATCTAACATACAGACCCATGAAACAGGCCCAGCAAGCTTCCAGCACCCTGTGTCCCCATGGAAGGACTCATTCTGAAGAAGGACCAAGATCATTCAGTGGTTCCTCCCAAGTTCTCAGAAGGTATTTTCAATAAGTCTGAAATAAACTAGGAGGAGAAAGAGCTATCAAGCTATTTGAGCCCCTCTCAGGCCACAGATGGTTGGGAAAGTGACTGCCAAAAAAATTCAGTGGTGGTTCTTGCTGTAAAACATGACAGATGACATTTATAGCATGCAACGTGCTGCCAGGGGGCATGCTGAAATGTTATCATCCCTGTGTGCAACATAATTGTTTTTCAGTGCTGGGGAAAAGGAAATAGGGCAGTTTTTTGAGAAGTGGGCATGGTATTCATGAAATATTTTATAAGTCTGTAAATAATGAAGTAATACTCAAGTAAAACATATCAAAATTGGTCATTTTGCAAGGTGAAATGAATTAAGACGGTTAAAGTAATTTTTCACAATAATGAATATTTTTTAATGAGCGGGGTGTGTGTTTTTTTCTTCCTATATCTCTACTCCACATATAATTTCAGTAAGGCAAGAATATGTGTTTTTGAAGAATGAGCAAAGATAAACCTATAATTATGGCTTAAAACAACACATACAATTTATTCATTTTCAATGTGATGTCAATACAAATAGCTTCACTCTTGCTCACACTTTCTTCATCTCTCTTTGCATTCTTCCTAGTGAAAAAATTATTCGTGCAAAATTCATAAACCCACAAACACTATAATCATTCACAATGAGCACAACTCTCAAGGATACATCAGTACTAGTAGTTCATGTTTAGCTTAGCACTTTTATAGAGTTAACCTGGGCTCTCCACCAATCCAAGATGATGAACTCCGACTGTGTACCCTACCTTTAATACTACCTCCATCGTCAATGTTAAGCATCTGTTTTATTATAGGTAACAAAGTAACTTGTGACACTTAAACCTTCCACTGACAATACCTCCTCTAGACCAGTGCTACTCAAAGTGTAGTCTAACTGATGTTGGTCCATGAACTGTTGTTCCTGCTCATGATGAGGCAATTGAGAGGGGAGCATTTAGAAATGCTGATGTTGATTTGAATTTGCCATGACATCCAAGCACATCATCAGTGGACGTGTCTCACTGCACCATCCTGGAGCTCTGTGATGAGTCCAGTTGATCACAAATGATAACATAGTAGTCATGTGCAGTAGGATCACATATTGGTCTATGATAAACTGAAAGTTTGAATAAAAAGACAAAAACAAACAAAACCAAATTTAAAAAAAAATCCCACAACCCAGAACTGGTCCTTTTCCACAGAGAGTTGGAGAAGCACTGTTCTAGTGCAGGTTAGTCCTGGGCCAGTCCAGCTATTCATCCTCTAGACAGTTAAACATCTTACAGCTGGACAGAGTTGAGTGTGGAAATGTGAATTCCTAATTAGAAAGCGCTCTTGGGGAAATAGGTCTTTCTAAGCTGGGAAGTAGGCATTTGAGAGAGAATTGGTATTGGTTTGGAGATGTTTTGTTGTTTACCCTGGAGATTGGCAGATCAGTAAATGGAACCCCAGTGGGATCTATTACATGGATTCAACCCTATGGCCAAAAAACCTTTCTCATTCCCCATCTGTATCCAGATCCTCAGCTTTCTACTTCCAGAATTTTTAATGCAAGACAAAAACCTCTTCCTTTACAAGACTTTTTTTGAGGCACAATATGTGATAGGAGAGAAGATTATGTCAGTTCTTTTGTCATTTAGTAACCCTAAAACACATATGACAGGTTTGGTCAATAGGGCAAGCATCAGAGGTGCTTAACGTGATGTGAACGTGGTGGTGGTGAGCCCAGGACCAGGGAGAGTTCTGCCTGATCCTCACCTTAGGATCTCGTCCACCACTTCCTAGGTTTAAATTTTCAGAGTTTATAAAGGTGAGTTTGTGCCAATGTGGTCATTCAGGGGACATGCCACTAAAGGATCTCCAGAAACTTTTGTTGGCTGGAGATATGGTTCCCAGCCCCTTCTCGCACCAGATCCTCAGCTCTGCCCCTCCCACCCCGGTTTTCTAATAACCAAGCTGGAATCAAGTATTCAAGAGAAAAATTATTGTAACCACAGTTCAAGAATGGTGTGTATGTAATTAAGAAAAAAATTTTGATCCTTAGACAGCGCAACACATGTTATATGCATGGAGAAATAGACAAAAGAAAACTGAACACTTGAAACATTTCATTTTTTAAAGTATTCAGATTTCTTTTAAAAATGTCCCTGCTGTGGGTATCTTAAATATTTGCTTAATATTAATTGACAGTCATGGCAGAGTTAGAAAAATGGTCTGAAGACTATTTCTCAGTCAGAGCGCTTACACTTTGCTTTGTTCCTTAATACTTTTCAGTAATCCCAAAAGAAGAGTTAAGTATTTCTTAGCATTGACTCATAATGAAAGAAACAAAATCCAAGAATTATTTTACAGGCTTAAGTTTGAGTATAGTTCTGCCTGGAAATGGGGATGGCCCAGAAGGCGGTAGCTCAGTTTCTTTCAAATGTTAAACTCCCAGAAATAAGGGTATCTCTAGTGATTGATTGAAATGAGTAATTAAACATGCTTTTCTTAAATGTCCTTTGAAGTTGAGTTTTACTAGAGCCTTTTTTTTGTGAATAACCTACCAATATAAAGGCCAGAAGAAGCTTCCTTCCTCCCTCCCTTTCTTCCTCCTTCCTTTCCCTCTTCCCTCTTTCCCTCTTTACTTCCCTTCCTTCCTTCCTCCCTCCCTCTCTCTCTTTTGTTCTATTATTTGTTCTTTTTATATATATATATTTTAATTTTTATTGTAGAAACATAAATACACTCAAAAGTTTGCATTTTACAATTTACTCATAAAAATGCAATCACAGTATTGCACTATCATCAATATACATCAACTAAATTTTACATCAGGGAAGTGGACATGGCTCAACTGATAGAGCGTCTATCTACCATATGGTAGGGGGGTTTGATCGCCAGGGCCTCCTGACCCGTGTGGTGAGCTGGCCCATGCATAGTGCTGCTGCACACAGGGAGTGCCATGCCATGCAGGGGCACCCCTGCATAGGGGTGCCCCACGCACAAGGAGTGTGCCCCGCAAGGAGAGCCACCTCACATGAAAAAAGCGCAGCCTGCCCAGCTGGCACCGCACACACAGAGAACCTATGCAGCAAGATGACAAAACAAAAAAGAGACGTAATTTCCCAGTTCCGCCGGATAATGCAAGCAAAGAACACACAGCAAATGGACACAGAAAGCAGACAACAGGGGGGAAGAGGAGAGAAATAAATAAAATAAATATTTTTAAAAATAAATAAAGTTTACATCACCTCAAACAGAATATATGAAAATTTTTTAGATGGTCTATTATATTTTATTGAAATGAACTTCCAAAATTTTGTCAGTACTAATGCATGTTCTATTATTTCTCACTAAAATCTTCAGGAAATCCAAAAGGCTGGTATTAAAAGTAGTTATTTTGTTTTTCTTCTTGACTCTTCTAAATCATGCCAGTTTGAATTCATCTTCAGACTTTCAGACCAAAAAGGTATGTAAATAAGAGTGCGCAGAATATGTTTTAACACTTTTATGATAAGTTTGCTTACAGTTATGACAGAAATGACTTCAACTTTCAGATACTGAAAAATACTCTAAGTAAAAAAAAAGGCATGATGGGCCTAGTTACTTCTTCGTAAAAGGTAAATCATATCAATCAATTTTTATAACAATTCTTTTTTTTTCCACTCTAATCCATAATTTCTTTGTTTTTTATTATCTTTTTTTTAAAGATACATAAGTCACACAAAATGTTACATTAAAAGTGGTTAGGGCATCTATCTACCACATGGGAGGTCTGCGGTTCAAACCCCGGGCCTCCTTGACCCGTGTGGAGCTGGCCCATGCACAGTGCTGATGCGCGCAAGGACTGCCATGCCACACAGGGGTGTCACGCGGGAGCCTAACATGCAAGGAGTGCACCCCGTAAGGAGAGCCGCCCAGTGCAAAAGAAAGTGCAGCCTGCTCAGGAATGGTGCCGCACACACGGAGAGCTGACACAACAAGAAGACGCAACAAAAAGAAACACAGATTCCAGTGCCACTGACAACAACAGAAGCGGACAAAGAAGACACAGCAAATAGACACAGAGAACAGACAACTGGAGTGGGGGGAGAGGGGAGAGAAATAAATAAATATATCTTTTAAAAATGTATATATGTGTGTGTGTGTATATATATATATATATAAAAGAGGTTCCTATATATCCCACTCCCCACAACCCCCACTCCTCCCACATCCACAACTTCTTTCATTAGTGTGGTAAATTCATTGCATTTGATGAGTACATTTTGGAGCATTACTACACAGCATGGGTTATGGTTTACGTTGTAGTTTACACTCTCTCCCAGTCCATTCAGTGGGTTAAGGCAGGATATATAATGTCTTGCATCTGTCCCTGCAATATCATTGAGGACAACTCCAAGTCTCAAAAATGCTCCATCCATCCCTCCCTCACTCCCTCCCCTCCTCTCTTTCTTTCTACAATTTGTTCTTTGTGTCACTCTCTTTTTTCTTAAAATTTTTTCCCTCTTTATTAGAGAAGTTGTAGGTTTACAGAATAATCATGCATAAAATACAAGGTTCCAGGAAGTGGATGTGGCTCAAGCAATGGGCTCCCGTCTACCATAGAGGAGGTCCAGGAGTCAATGCCCAGGGCCTCCTGGTGAAGGCAAGCTGGCCCATGTGGTGAGTTGGCCCACTCAGAGTGCTGGCCTGCACAGAGTACTGCCCCACACAGGAGTGCTGCCCCGTGCTGGAGTGGTGGCCCACGCAGAGAGCTCACGCAGCAAAATGATGCAACAACAACAAAAGAGAGAGACAGAGGGAAGATAATAAGACACACTGCCAATCAGGGAGCTGAGGTGGTGCAAGAGAATGATAGCCTCTCTCCTACTCTGCAAGTCCAGGATTGGTTCTCGGAGCCATCCAATGAGAATTCAAGCAGACACAGAAGAACACGCACAGAGCAGACAAGGGAGGGAGGTGGGAGAAATAAATAATTAAAATCTTAAAAAAAAACACACACAACAAGATTCCCATATACCACTCCACCATCAACACCTTGCATTGGTGTGGAATATTTGTTACAATTCTGTCATTCTCTCTTTTGTTCTTTCTTTTCCTCCTTTCCTTTCTCCTTCCTTCCCTTTCTCCCTTCTTTCTTTCCCAACTACCTTTTCTTTCCTTCTTTCCTTTTTCTTCTTTTTCTCTAGACTTATTTTTCCCTTCTTCCTTTCACTGCCCTTTCCTCCTGCCTCCCTTCTTTTCTTTCTTTCTTTCTCTGCTCCCTTCCCTTTACCCTTCCTTTTCATCTTTCTTTCTTTGTCTTGGCTTCCTACCTCTCATGTGTTCCTCCTTTCTTTAACTCTTCTTTCCTTCTTTCCTTCCTTCTTTCATCCTTCTCTCATTCTTTCTTTCCTTCTCTTTATTTCTCTTTACTGTTTTTCCCCTTTTTAATCCTTTTATTTTTTTCACCTTCTTTATGTCTCTCTTTGCTTCCTTCTATTACTCTTTTGCCTTTCTTCCTAATTTTCTTTCTTTCATTCTCTTTCCTCCCTTCCTTACTTGGTCAAAACAAAACAAAACAACAACAACAACAACAAAAACCAAAACAATTCTGGGTATATGGGCAAACTCTTTTCCCAAATTGGCTGTATTTAGTACTTATTCATTAACTCCATGCTCTGAAAACAAAGGAAAACAAAAAGCTTGTAATTGTTTCTTATTTCAAAGGCAATAAAATGTTTGATAGAACACAACGATAAAATTGGTAAAAATGTTAAACTTGCCCCCTACTAGGGATTTCCTTTGAAAAGTTGTTCTGTATAAGTTTCTTTAAAATCTCAGAAGCATTAGATTCTCATTAATATAAGCCCAGTGTATTTATGCTGTCAAAATATGTTTTAGAAAAGCCAAAAGCAACCGTTACACAAGTTGCCTCATTATCAATAATCTAGCATCGTGCCTTTTATGTGTCATTTCTTTACACAATACTCTATCACTGATGACTTTTAGCAAATACATCATGGCAAAGGATTACTCTCATCAGAGGCAGGCTTTGAAAAGGATATGCTAATTTCAAGGGAGCAAGAAAACATCAAAACAGTGGCAGCAAATAGCCAAGGGACTTTTATGTCTTAATATCCCTCAGAAGTGCTTTATCTCCTAGTGCAACGTGTATCATAGTATAAACAGGAAATGAAACAGGCACGGCATCAAAGAAGCACCAGGCCATGGCTGTAATTTCAGATCAGGTTTAATAAAGGTTATCTACAGTAGGCTAATCAAACAAAAGAGTGCATGTTTTAAAGAGTCATTTGATAATTTCCATTTGTTGCCCTATCAAAGAGATCCCAACAATGTTTTCAGACTCTTGCTGAATCCCTAAACCTCGTTCCCTTCATCAGTTGCGAGGCTGTTTTGATGTCCTGATTTTTAGGTGATTCTAATCTTGAGGTGATCAACTTATCAGAAGTTGGCCTCCTTTTATGCAGGCCTTGCTTTAAAATACGTATGTATGAACAAACAAATCAAAAAAGAGAGAAAAAAAAAAGACACCAAGAGAAGGTTATCTGGAAAGGCCCCAGAAATTATGTTCAGATCCACAGCCAAGCAGCCAAAGGCGAGTTATACGTGCTTTACCTGCCCGTGAAAATACTCAGTGCCTTACAGAGTGTGAGCCAGTTGGAAGCTGAGGTCAGCGTCAACTCATGGCTTTTCACCAGAGCGTGAATTAGGGAGCAGCAACAAGTGCTTCTTCCTCTACTCATCACTAAGTGGTACAGCATTCGAGGTTCTGATGTAGGGGCCAAAACTGGCCCTAGCTCTTCCCGAGTAAGGTATTAGCCCGTGGACTCTTCATCATCAGTGTCAGTCCTGTGCGGAGACCCACCCCATTGACTTGGCGACACGGTGGGGCCGGCCACGCCCTGGCTAGCCCTGTCTCCTCCTCGCCCCTCTTCCCAGTTGGGAGAGAAACGTACCCTCATTTGCAAGTCAAACATCCCCATTCAGCTCTTCCCAGCTGATGACTGTGGAGGAGCCAGGGGACAGCTGGGCCACCTGTGAGCAGTCTGCCCCTCCACCTGACTTGGGGAGGGGGCTGGCAGGGAGAGATGGCATCAAAGAAGCACCAGGCCATGGCTGTAATTTCAGATCAGGTTTAATAAAGGTTATCTACAGTAGGCTAATCAAACAAAAGAGTGCATGTTTGAAAGAGCCATTTGATAATTTCCATTAAAGTCGCACAGCGATGGGCCTGGCTGGGCTGGGGTGGAAGAGTCTCCCCAGCCTAATTCCTCCCTTGGAGGCATTTCCAACAAAATGCAGTAGCCCATGGCCCGCTTCTCTGTTTATTCTGCTTCCAGGAGGGAGTAGAGACTGGGAGGGGTTCGGGGGGGGCGGGTTAGGACAGTTTCTGGGGGGACACCCACAGTTTTGACTGGTCTCCCTCACCAGGCACGTGTGGCTCCCAGCTCTAGGACCCTCCTGGGCGGCCTTCCTGCTTGTCCCCAGGTTTTTGCCCCAGGCTCTCTGCAGACCCCATGGGGAGGGGCGCGGAGAGGTGGGGGGGCCTCTGGCACACTGTCACAACCCATCCATCTCAGCCGCTAGTCAGGCAGGGCTGGGGCCACACCTCACCCCGCCCGCCCCCACTGTTGCCATGGCAGGCCTGTGCGTGGCGGAGGACCGGGGCCATCCAGACGCCGATGGCCAGGCCAGGGAGGGTCAGTGCCGGGGCTGGGGACGCCATATGCCAAGGCCTGCAGCCCGGGGCCACGTCTACCCGACAGCCGCGCTCCGAGGCCCCTTCGGCTCATTGTTGCAGCAGCTGGGGAGGGCGCGCTGCGCTTTGTCGGGAGATAGTCTGCCTTTTTCATCTCTTCGCTGGCCCTCCGGCCCCCAACAGAGGCTTGACTGTGCTCAGCCAAAGCGCGCCACATGGCCACGGCCCGGGCTACGTGAGAGGAATGTCCATGGCACGGGGGTCACAGAGTGTGTCCCCCGTCCTCGACCGGACCCCACCCCCTCACTAGAATAGCTCAAGCTTGACAAATTCCCATAACATAAGCAACCCAACCCATCCGGATTCCAAACCTGCACTGTAATCTCTCCACCATTATATACTGTGTGTAGGAATCTGATAAAACAAAAACCCAATCGCTCCCACAAACAATGGCAGCCACGCCAGCCGTGCAGGATAATAGATCAAAGGCACCCAGGACGGGCAGCCCAGGCGCCTCCCTCTCCAACCCCCAGAGGCACATATATGTACAAATATAGTGGGGCGACTCTGGGATGGACTTCAGGACAAATGTCATTTCTATATGTGAAAACCATGGGAAAAGCTCAAGGAAAAACAAGCTTGTCAAAGTCAATTTGTAAAGGCTTGCTTCTAGCAGGAGTTAAGGGTTTAGGGTTTTTCTTTCCTGTAACTTAGCTGTTTGCCAAAAGGAAAGTTAGTCTGGCTGATGGGCAAGTTTGCGAGGGTTGAGACCCCAGGCAACTGTCTGTTACCATTATTTTTCATTTCATTTATTCAACAAAGTATTTATGGAGGGAGTTTCTTTTCACACAAGCTGAGAGGGACACCTAATAGAGTTCAGAACCCACCCAGCTTTGTATGAATGTAATATTCAACCCCTTGAAGCGTTGTCATGACAACTGACTGCTCGAGGAAATATTGCCCTGTGAGCTTCTTTGGGGAGTCCAAGTCACCAGTGAGAACTTGGATGGACAAGCTCTGCCGTTTATTAGCTATGGTAGCCGCCACCTCCTTTTCTATAAACTTCCTAGGATTGCCATGAGGATGAAATTGCCAATAATTGTAACAACAGAGCCACTGAATATTTATTGTGGACCCAGCAGGGTACTCAGCACATAAACTTTTCTAATTTAATCTCCTCAACTACACTATAGGTAGGTACTATCGTGATCTGTATTTTACAGATGAAGAAACTACAGAGAGGTCAAGTAAGTTACCGGAGATCAAACAGTTAGCTACCTAATGGAACAGCAGGGTTTTGAACCCAGACAAACATGCATAGATATAAAATTATAATGTGCAAAACCAAGTAAAGAATCTAACGCTGTGCAGCCCGATACGGTAACCACAAGCCACGTGTGAACAGCATGGGCTCAGAGCCTTGCCATCATCACACACAGACAGTTCGATTGGACAGCGCTGATTAAACGGTAGTTGTCAAACATTTTCAGCAGTGGGATTATTTTTTCAAATAAAATCTTGCATGGAACCTCAACGTATCAAAGAAAACAAAAGTGTCCTTTCAGTTAGTGTTGATTTATTTTATAAAATCGAATAGATAACATTTGCTAATCACACAATCATTGACAACCATGTTGTTTTTATATATGTTCATTTATATATATTTTCACAGGCTTTCATTGTGAAATATTACATGTGTACAAAAAAGCATAGCCCATAAATGCAGAGTTTAACCAATAATTATAATGTAGACACTATGTAACCCACCCCCCAGGTCAAAAACTTGAACACTGCCAGGATTTGAAACCCCCTCAATCCCCCAGAGTTTACCACCACCATGACAACACAATACTACCAGGCTGTAACATGTTGTACCTTTGCTTGTTACTGTGTTACTGACAAGAAGGCAATGCCCAGAAAGAGCTGCCTGGTTGTTAGTCGACTGCGGTGCACAATTTTCTGTGAGCCAAGATGCAAAGCCAGGATTTAGACACAGCCCAGCGCAGCCCTCCTAATGGATGACACATTGACAGGAAGTTCAAATGTATGTGCAGAGACAATAAGTTAAGACATTAGTGGCCTCTGATGTGTTGCAGTATGGTAAATGTCACCCATGTGTACAATTGTTAGTTTTGATTGCAACTTTCAAGACAGTTTTATTTTAATATTTTTCCCACTGACATTCGATTTAGTGTTTGAGGAACCCTCGACCACTCACACATACTCCAGTAGGATGTGCCTATGCATAGGGAAAGGGCTGGGATCTATTCTTTTTTTTTTTAATGATTTTTTTTTTATTCCTTCCCCCCGTTGTCTGCTCTCTGTGTCCATTCACTGTGTGTTCTTCTGGGTCTGTATTCTCATTAGGTGGCTCTGGGAACCGATCCTGGGACCTTCTGGAGTGGGAGAGAGATGATCATTCTCTTGTGTCACCTCAACTCCCTGATCTGCTGTGTCTCTTATCTCTTCTCTGTGTCTCTTGTTGCGTCATCTTGCTGCACCAGCTCTCTGCGTGGGCCAGCACTCCTGCGTGGGGTGGTACTCTGCAGACCAGCGCTCTGTGCAGGCCCACATTTCTCATGGGCCAGCTCGCCACACAGCCCAGCTTGCCTTCACCAGGAGGCCCTGGGCATTGAACCCTGGACTTCCTCTATGGTAGATGGGAGCCCAATTGCTTGAGCCACATCCACTTCCCTGGAATTCTTGTGATCCGTAGGCAGCAATTCTCCAAACGTAGAAAGACGGAGGGGAGGGGCTGCATATCAGAACTGGGAAAAGGACATTGCATTCTGAGACAGCCCCGTCAGGGTCAAGTCCGATTGTGTCTTTGTGGCTGTTGGGGCATGCGCTGAAAAAGGTGAACAGTGCTGACCTGGGTTGAGCCCGATTGTCAGTAGTGTGCTTAGAGCCATAAATGAGCAGCACACGTGCAGTGTCCCCCGCCCCACTCCCTCTTGAACATCTCCTAGCCCTCGCCTCACATAGCCAACTATCCACCCCCCCACTCCGTATTTCTCTTCCCCCTTCTCCAGCCCCACAACTCCACTGGGCCACATCCTTCCCAACCTCCTGCTGCTCTTCCCCCAGTCCTTCCATTCCACCCAGTCCCTGGCCCACAGCCCCTGTGGACTGGTTCCTGAGAACCAGGAAAAACTAGCAGCTGGCCTGAGAGGGTGAGTTCTCCTGGTATCCTGCTCCAAACTTAAATGTTCGTGAACTCTCCAGGAGTCAATGAAGCTTGATTCAGTACACATCACTGTGTTCCCCTCACGACTTTTGCCATTTCTAAGACCTGTGAATTTTACTCAAATGCATTTATTTTAAAAGGAAACTTTACATTAGCACCGTAAATGGAAAACAAGCAGAACTGCGGTGCATAGAATTTAACTAATCAGGATAAACAGGTACAAAGCCAGGCTAAATTGGATTTTATCTGGCTATGGTTTCAGCTGAGGGTCTGAGCCACCCTCTGTTGGTTAAAGGGGAACACGAGCAGGTTAGAGAAAGGTTAAAGCAGAGGCTTGCTCCTTGCCCTTGATGAGGAGGACTGAAGAAAAGGAGAGGAGGAGTAACTGTCTCGCTGTGTGATTTACCACCATTTAGGCTGTATGCCTTTACATTTAAATCATCCCCCATCCTGGGAGTCACACATGTCCCCTTAAGAAATGACGTAGCTACAAGCACAGAGTCCAGAGCGCCAGGACTGCCATTGTCACCTGCTGGCTCTGTGACCCTGACAATGACTTAAAATTGCCTCTGCCTCCAGTGGCCCTTCTGCCCAACCAGGACAATCACAGCTCCTCTTGGGAAGGATGCTGCAGGGATTAAATGAGATACTAACACATAAAGTTCTTAGCACAGCTCCTGCCGCATAGTAAGTAGGCAACACATTCACTTTTTTCACATGTATCTATTGGCTACAGAAAATGTGCTGGGCATGGTTTGGCATCACACTGGGGATTCTGTGGTTAACAAAATGGACAGAATCCCCTGCCCCTGTGGGGCGGTGCTCTGGTGTATGGAGGACAGACCGACAGACTCCTGGTCTTATCTTTTTAGTCTGACGGAAACTTAGGGTAAGCCTAAGATCCGGCACCAATGTTGTCTTCAGGACAGCCGGCCCTGCATTGCCCCTTCTCCCCAGTATTCTTTCCCCTGAGGTTACAGAGACATCCTTTGTGCATCAACCAAAAGCTCTCTGGTAAAGAGCCCGCTCTCAGGGAGATCAAAGTTTCCAGGTAACCAAGGCAACATGTGAGAGAGACTCGGGAGGCTGGCCTCCCATCTGAGTCCCCTTTGGCTGGAGCCGGGCTGTAGAGTAGAAGCTTTCCAAGGGGGGCTGGAAGGCTGGAGAACAAGGTCTCTGGAACATGCAGGAACCCCCCCTCCCCGCCCATTTTTCTTCTTGTGGGGAGAGGAGGATTTGCTAACGCTAATGAAGCTCAAGCTTCAGGGCCTCTCATTGTACAGACCCCTCTAAGTACTTGTAGGGGCTAAGAGTTC
Source organism: Dasypus novemcinctus (assembly GCF_030445035.2). Taxonomy (NCBI): domain Eukaryota; kingdom Metazoa; phylum Chordata; class Mammalia; order Cingulata; family Dasypodidae; genus Dasypus; species Dasypus novemcinctus. The sequence continues at coordinate 72,300,292 of NC_080693.1, read as the reverse complement.
TAGAGTCTTCTAGCAAAAGCGGTTCTGATAATATTGCCTACAGAAGTCTCCTTAGACAGACAGGGTCTGGGATCACCAAAGCCCAATCATTTACCATGATTTATTTTCTCAGTTTTCTTCACTTTAGTCCCTAATTTTGTTTTTATGGTTTTGTGTTCTTTCTCTTTAAGAGGACACCACCACCACCAAATTGTGTACGCATCAGGCCCCACAAAACCCTGGTTTGCCCCTGACTGGGATCGCTAAAGAAAGGCAGAGCTGCTCACCAGAGGCAGCTTGTTCGGGAGAAAGACAAGACCACAAAGCAGCTGCTTCTAAGGCCGGCTCCTACCACAGGGGTGCTGGTAAGTCGGGGTTAACCTCGTCACCTCTGTAGACCAGCATCAGCGTTAAAAGGGGTGGGCAGCGCTGGCCGCCCTCGCCAGGGCAGGCAGCCGCGCCGTTCAGGCCGAGACCGTCACAAAGGCGGATGGCCTCTAGAAGAGCGCAGGATGCTTTCACAGAAACCCGACCAGACGCCTGATGTACAGGGAAGGAAACCCAGGCTCCAAGACGATTGTTGGCTTGCCTCAGGTGGAATGGCCAGTGGCAGAGCCTCTCTAGAACTTGGGGTTTCCAACTCAAAATTTCATGCTCTTTACATTGTATAATGTTGCAACCCTGGAATTCTATCTAACTAACCCCTTTGGGGCTCCAGTGCCCTATTCTCCCACACCTTCGGCTACACCCTTTCTACCTTCCTTTTGGTCACAATCTGCCCTAACCACACACTGTGTTTTTTTTGGCCTTAAGTGCTATGAGATCTTTATTTCAATTCAACACAAATTTGAGCTTTACATAGGATGGTAATTGTGCAAAAAATTAAAACGTGTCTTTGAAAAAAAGGGGGGCAGGGGTTTAGATGAGCTGGACTCTCTAAGGTCCTTGCAACCTGAGGAGCTGAGTCACTCCTCCCTGCCCTGGCAGAACCTGAAGCCAGGTGTGACGGATTGAATTGTGTCTCCCCCACAAAGACATGTTCAAATCCTAAACCCCTGTCCTGTGGCTGTGAACTCATTTATAAACAGGATCTCTGAAGATCTTATTAGTTAAGGTGCACCCAAACCGAATCAGGGTGGGCCTTCTCCAATAGGACTGGGTTTTTATAAGCAGAGGAAATCTGGACACAATAATAGAGACAACTGGGGAGAGAACGGCCATGCCTGACTGTGACCCAATGGGGGCGCAGGGGGTTGGAATGTGCTGATTGGGTGCTCAGCCTAGGGTAGTGCCTTGGTCCCCCCACATCCAGATGGATTTCCAAACAGAAAACAAAGACTTTGAGGAAGAGAGAGGGGGAATGGGAGGACACAGGCATTCTCTGCACGATGATAACACAACAGTCTGGACTGATCACAAATCACTAGATTTTTCAACTCAGAGGCACCAGAGGTCACCAACAGGGGTCACAAACCAAAATGCTCAGGGGTCAGACAGTAGCACAAATGAGTGAAGCAGACCAGGATGATCCTGCTGTGTCCCCAGGCACCTCCCCAGCCAGAACAACTAGTCCCTGCTCTCAGCCCTGGCTGCCAAGGGCTGCCAAGAGGATATGTGGGCCCCGAGGTGCTAGATTTTCTGATATTTCAAGAGCTGCCAGAAATCTGGATTTTTATATGAATCTCCCCATCTGAAATGTTGGAAACAAACTCAAAATGTCTTGGATACTACACAGGCCAAATGGCATACATCTGTGGGCCAGACACAACCTTGGCTTGTCCGTTGGCAACCTGCGAGGCAGACACCCCAGAATTTACAGAAGTGTAAAGTGAACTGGTCTGGGAGGGTTGGTGACTGACCCAAAGTCACGTGGCTGGTCAGCAGCAGGGCTGGGACTGGAACCCCGTCTTGCTGCTGTGATCCGTTATCTTTTCTGATCAATCAGGCTCAGGAATGAGTCACTCGGTGCTCCCAGACAGGGGTCAGCAGACTGTGGCCCATGGGCCAAGGTCAGGGCCATTTGTTTTTTGCAAATAAAGTTTTACACAGCCACATCCCTTCATTTACGTGTTGTCTATAGCTGCTTTCACACTACAGCGGCCATGTTGAGTAGTTTTGAAGGAGACTGCCTGGCCGCGGAGCCGAAAATATTTACTCTCTGACCCTTTACAGAAAAAGTTCACTGACCTCTGCTCTTGACATTTGCAGATGTCACTTTTCTTGTTTCAGCTACTCAAGAGCAGTCCAATGGTCCAAGCAGCAGTACTGAGTAACTTTTCTGAGACATGCATCTGAATCCTGCCTGAGTAAGGCAGATCCGGGGCGCAGGAAGGGAAGTGAGTCCAGCAGCTGCAGCTCATCTCATCCTATATGTGCTATACCCATGAGATGGTGGAAAAGAAAATACCGCCAACCTCACCGACAACCACCACCACACCAACTTCTCTTCGCGGGAAATAGCCCTGAAAGGAAAGAAGAAATAAGTGGCATTAAGAGGTTTAAGAATGTGAAGGTTCTTACAAGTCAATAAACTATTTGATAAACAACGGAACAGTGGCGATAGCAGTGGACAGGAGCAACACACTCACACACCTACGGAAACAAGAAAACGTGGCTTGCGGAGCAATTTCAGAGACTGCTCCCCATAGCATTAAAGTTGCGCGTCCAATGGATGAGGGCACGCTAACACATGGGAGGGTTGCCAACGCACCTGAGACTGAGCCCAGGACTCCTGGCTCTTGTAGGAAATGTGACCTCGGGGAGCTCTACGGGCCTGCCAGGGGAGCCTCAACCTGGGTGACTCGCCCACCCCCCGCTTCTCCCTCCCCACTCCCCGGGAGCAGGAGAGTTTGGCAGGAGGACCTGCACTTGCCCTGATCAGACCCTTCAGGAAGGCAGCAGTGAGTTCCTGTCCCTTCTCTGCCTCGTGGAAAGCTGTTGGCCCCAGCAGCAGAGGGCCTGTAGCTGCCAGGGTCTGGGTAGGAAAGGATGTGTAGGTCAGGGATAAAATAAGAGGAAGCCTGTTCTGGGCATACACTTAAGCCATGCTTCCCAATCCAGATTCCAGCCCTTACAAAGCTCAAGCTGATTCCTTTTCTTTTTCTTTTGAAGTGCTAGGGTGGGTGTCCAGTGCTCAACCACTGAGCCACATCAGCTCCCTGAGTTGGTTTTATCATTTGCTTGCTTGTAGTTGTTTGTCTGTTTTTCAGGCGGTACCGGGGACCGACCCCAGGGCTTCCCATGTGGAAAGTATATAAAAATATATGTATGTTTGTATAGTGTAGTGAGCCATACCTGCTCCCCCTGATAGCCTTTTATCTCATTAACTCCTCCCTCTCTTTCTCTGGAACAGGGAAGAGGGAAAAAGGTGTTATTTCTTTGAAGCAACTGTTGGTAAGGCACCAGGGGAGCTATTTCTTTTCGTTGATGTCATAGGGGAATTATCTGATACATACATAAAGTGACAAGTTTGGAGATTTTGATGTTTCCCACTCGAATGTCAGGCACATCTTCTTCTCACTGGGGCCTAGCCCTGTTCCAGGAGCCATGGGCCAGCAAGGCAGGAAAAGAAACCCCTGTCACCAGGAGCTGGCATCCATCCAGGAGTCAGGAGATGACTGGTGAGGGTGGGTCAAGTACAGTAACAAATGGTTCAACAAAATGCCAGAAAACAATTTGGTACCTTTGCAGTGCAGAAATAGACAGGTATAACCTCTTTAGTTGATTACATATCAAGCATTTGTTGTAGGTGATTTGAACCCTGATGTAGCTACTGCTTCATGTCCTTTAATCAAATATTTAGGCAAAGGAAGTTTCTTGGGAGCAGATGAACAGTTTCTCACCAGCCAATATCTAAGACCACATTGTCTTGAAGGACAGGCAGGAAGGTGAGCAGCCAGAAAATAAAAGACACCCTAAAAAACCTATATGTCCCTTGGAAATTACACTCTCTCCTGTGACTAAAGGTCAGTCTTCACTTGGAATCAAACTAAAAGTTCTAAGGATCTGTGGGAGCATGTAGGAACTGTGGCAGAGCTCAGTCAAAGAGTTGTTTCTTCCAGCCTTTCATTCCATGATGAACTGTAACTCAACAGAGTTAGAATATCTATTTGAAAGTTATACTTACATGAACATACATGCACATATATATATACACATTCCCATGTTACAGATATGCATTCATGTGTTTATATATATCAAAATTGGGAAGTTTATATATATCAAAAATGTATGCATATTACCTAGTTTAGTCTACCAGGAGAACAAATGAACAGATGAATCAAAAACATCTCATAAATTCAAAGGTTTTGATACAATAATACCATCTCTTGGACTCTACACTAATAAAAGAATAAGTAATGTAGAGAACTATTTATATGCCAAAAAAATATTTGTTGCTGCTTTGTATCTAATAGAAAAATAAGGTACCAACTTAAATGTCCAGCAACAGGGAGGCAGCTCATTAAATCCGCTTGATCACAATCATTTGCCTGGAGGGCAGTCAAGAGACCTCACCAGAAAGGCAGTATGGTGGAGTGGTTGAGCATGTGGCCTCTCCATCAGATCACTGCAGTTCAAGCTCTAGCTCTGCCACTTACTAGTTACTTAGGAAGTTAGCTTTTGTTTTTCAAATATTTATTTTATTTATTTATTTCTCCCTACCTCCTTGTTGTTTTTCACTTGCTGAGTCTACTCATCTTCCTCGTTTCTTTAGGAGGCACAGGAGCAGAACCTGGGGCCTCTGATATGGGAGGGAGGTGCCTAATCACTTAAGCCACCTCTGCTCCTTCTTTGTTGCATCTCTCATTATGCTTTTTCTTCTTGTGTCTCTTGTTGTGTCAGCTTGCCACACCTAACTGTCACACCAGCTCACTGTCTTCTTTAGGAGGCTCTGGGATCCGAACCAGGGACCTCCCATGTGGTAGCTGGGAACACACTTGCCTGAGCCACATCTGCTTCCAGGAAGTTAGCTTTTCTGTGCCTTGTTTTCCCTATCTACAAAACCTATTGGATTTTAAATATATATATGTATTTTTTATTAGAGAATTTGTGAGCTTACAAAACAGTCACACATAATGTGCAGATTTTCCACACATCATACCTCCAACAACACCTTGTGTTGTCGTGGAACATTCGTTACAGATTATGAAAGAACATTATCAGACTGTTTCCGCTAACCGTGGTCCATGGCATACATTCAATATATTTTTTCCATACACCCCCTATCATTAACACCATATATTAGTATTGTACATTTAAAACCATTGGATTTTGTGAGGATTCATTGAATTACAGCAGGTCAAATCCTTAGAGTAGATCTAGGATGTGGTAAGTGTTCATAAGCATTAGCCATTATTATTACGAAGATGGACTATTGTGCGGCCAATAAACAGCATCCAGAAAAACACTTAGTGACACTTGGAAATTTGCATACAGTAATTGTTTTTCTTTTTTTATTGAGGTATAACTTACATAAAGTACACAGATCTTAATTTCACTGTTCAATGAAATTTTACATATATATATTTATATAGTCCCATTCAGCTACCACTCACATTAGAATATAGAACATTTCCAGAATCCCACAGGCTCCTTTTCCCAGTCAACACTCAGCCAAGAGGTAAACCCTATTCATTCTGACCTCTGTCACCACAAATTTAGTTTGCCTATTCTTGAACTTATAAATGGAATCAAACAGTATGGACTCTTGTGTTTGGTTTCTCTTGTTCAATTTTATGTCTGTGAGATTCATTCATGCTGTTGCCTGTAGCAATCATTCATTTTTTATTACTATAAAGTATTCCACTCTAGGAACATGCCACACTGTTTTTTTTTAATCCTTTATACTATTGATAGACATTTGTGTTATTTCCAAATGTTGGTTATTATTAATCTAGCTGCTAAGGATGTTCTTGTACATATCTTTGTTGGAAATAAGCACTTTGGTACATACTCAGGAACAGAATTGCTGGGTCAGAAAAAAATGTGTAATTAGCTCTGGTCGATACTGCTGAACAGCACAGCACACAATTTAAATTATAAAATAAGGAAAAAAATGTGTATATCCTGTACACTTCTAATTTTATGTGTAAAGATATAAATATGTATATAGACATTTTCAGATAGAAATGAAGACAAATATAAACAAGTAGTTGAAGAAAACTCATCAGAAATGTAAATGTAGATATTTTTCTTCTTTTTCACCTATATCTTGTAATAAACTTGGCTTACTTGTCTACTATAGAAATATAATTCCTATGATAATTCTAATAGTGGACATTCTGGGCACTGGGATTATCAATAACTGGTATTTTATGATACAACTGTTTCTGTATTTTCTGATTTTTCTACAGTAGGCATGTTACTTTTATAATCAGAGGAGAAGAAAATCCTGGAAGAAAATACAGCAATATGCTGTTGGCATTGATCTCTGAGTTGTGAGAAATTGGCTTGTTATTGCCGTTTCTTCATTTTAATTATCTGCAATTTCCATATAGTATAGTGACCATATGTTACTGTTCTAGTCACAGTGGGGAGGAGGAGAGATGTTCCAAAAAGCTAGCAGGAAATAAACCATAAAGCTCTAAGTCATACAATGAGTGCTAATACCGTAACTCAGCAATTGTTGACATATGACAACAATTGTATGACACATCCCCAACTGAACCACGGCCCTCCATCAGTTGTGAGAGGCATGCTAACCAGAGAGGTTCGAATGTGAAAGAAGAGCACACATCTTCCAAGGGATGACCTTCCCATGAGTAGCATCAAGCACACTATGAAAGAAGCAAAGTGGGTTCCAAGTCCCGCGGCCAGGCAGCCTCAGTACGCACCGCAGCAGAGAAGACCAAGAACTGGATGGGCGGAAACCAAGCCTGAGCTGGTGTCCTGGCTCCAACTCCCCCTCCCTGGAGGCCGAAGGGAGATGTCACCCACTCACTGAGGGGTCCTTTCCCTAGAGGAGACCCACTGACTGGGTAGGGAACAGTAACATTTAATTGGCTAATGTCTGGAGAACGCTTTGAAGATGAAAAGTGCCAGGCGGGTATCATCACCACACACTTCTAAGGATGATATGTGGGAATAATAATAAAGTTCTCCCCCGCTGGGCCTTTCATCCGTGGATCTCAAAGCACTTAACGAACGTTAATTAACTCTCCCACCACCTCTGTGAAGTAGGCATTAATCGCCCCTTGCCTTAGATGGAGAGACAGAGAGGCTACGTGATTTGCACAGGCCCTTGGAGAAGTCAGCGTCAACGCAGACACCATTCTCTCTTTGGAGAGCGTGTGTTGACCAGCTTGCAAGGACCAATGACTAAATTTCCAGAAGTTTTCCAAACCAACTGTGAAACAGAGTCAACATAAAAAATTAAATCCTATAAACTTATCATTAAATAATTAATTATATGAAAAACAAAGGTGATAAAAACTCAAACCTCATCACTTCCTGATTGTTTTACTACATTTTATTGTTATTGATTCTCTGAGGTTGTTCACATCCTTCCTGCTTGTGTGATATAAATAGTATCTAATGGTGTCCTCCTGGGCCTCCGTCCCAACTTCCCTAGCCACAGTGAGAATATTGACACATGGAAAATGGCAAATGCTACAGATCAGAGCTTGAATAATTGTTTTCCTGGTTATATAAACTTAAGAAAGGGGTAGAGAAAATGTTAATAATGCAGGTTAAAATTTAAGGACTATCATGTCTATAACCATTACATTATGAATTGCACCAAAACATCAAGGAGATAGTCTTCCAGGATTCAGGACGTGTTCTCAAATTCAGCCAAGAAACCACTCATACTGTTGACAAATGAGTAAAGTTCCAACGTAAGTCTTCACTGTTTCACTTTCATCTCACTACATACATGAAAATATTAGCCAATATTCATGTCAGAACTACACGTTCTCAGTTTGCAATCATCAGTTGGCTACAAATATGAGAGTTTGGCAAAAATCAATGAAAGCATTCTATGAGAATCAATTGGCTCTATGGAATTACAATAAAAAGAATTGTATATTTTATTTAGTAAATTGTATGCTGCACCTCCACTATATAAATACAATTTACAATACTTACATACTTTTACATGCATACATTCCCCCAAAGAGCCTGTCGAGCATTTAGTAGCACACCGCAGGATAGATCAATGGATGGGAAATGCACATACCCTGAATTGAGGGAGTTGACAAATAAACAGGTAGCTCCTATGATGTGGTCAGTGTAGCTTTAGCGTGGGACTAATCAAGCGTAGTTAAGCTTAAGGAGCCATCACCTACCTAGGTTTTTTTAAGGCCCCGGGAGGGGCCCTAGGACCGTGTTCACATGATCAATATAAAGTTTTGTAAACCAAAGTAAGACGTTTGAATGGTAGTTTAAGACCAAAGTCTCTTTCCACTCTAATTTGCCCTTCATTACACTTCCTCATAAGTTAGTGTTGGAGCGGCCTTGACATTCTGGGGGTCCAACCAAGAATTTGAATTGGGGATACATTTAGTTTGGGTTCTATGGGATGTGTTTTTGTATTTCACAGTCACCTCTGGGTGGAGTTCAGTTAACATTAGCCACTTCCAGGAGCAATGACCTCCAGGAATAACCCCACTGCCCGCTGGGTCAGTTCCCCCAGCCTTACGGCGGAGTGAACAGAGAGCTCTGAGCACAAGGTGAACTCGTCTTACAGTGCCTGGCACTGGGACTTGTGGAGAGTGGAGGAGAAACAAGGTTTGAAATATTTGGAGCCAGAGCCAGCGTGTAGAAAATTCTCCCCATCATCAGATGTGTAAAATTTAAATGGAGGTCATGAGTCTCATCAAAGCCTGATCAAAACAGCAGCCTTCTCCCTTCCTGTTAGGAATTACTTGATGCAGCCTATATGATTTCAAATGCACACACATTTGGGGTTGGGGGTGGGAATTGGGTAAAATAAAATATGTTAGAATCCTGTGTCTGTAGGACACAAATGTGTAGCAGCAGAATGAATAGCAAGTGTGCCTACACGTGAAGCTGCACATTGGGTGTGTGCCAACTTTAAAAAATAATAATAATTCCCTTAGAGGGAATTAAAAAGTTGTTGTCATATAAAGATGCAATCAAAGAGTGTGCAGTCAAAAACATGAAGAGGGAGTGGATGTGGCTCAAGCGGTTGAGTGCCTGCTTCCCACATGGGAGGTCCCGGGTTCGGTTCCCAGTACCTCCCCCAAAAAACAAACAACAAGCAAACAAACAGAAAAACCAACTCAGGGGAAGCGAATATGGCTCAAGTGATCGGCTCCTGTCTACCATATAGGAGGTCCCAGGTTTGATTCCTAGAGCTTCCTGGTGAAAACAAGCTGGCCCATGTGGAGAGCTGGCGCAAGAAGATGATGCAACAAAGGAGACACAGAGGAGGGACAGTGGGAGACACAACAGACCAGGTTGCTGAGGTGGCACAAGAGATTGAGCACCTCTCCCCCCATCGAAGGTCCCAGGATCAGCTCCCAGTGCCTCCTAAAAGAGAAGATAGGCAGACACAGAGCGTATGAAGAATGGACACAGGGAGCAGAGAGCGAGCGCAAAAACACAATGGCGGGGTGGGGGACAGATAAATAAGTTTAAAAAAAAATGGAGAGAAGAAAACATTATTGATGAGTTGGGAAACTAATTAATTTAAAAATTTTTGGTATTTGTCTGCTTTTAAAAATGTATAATTACAAATAAAAAATGAAAATAAAATTTAATTAGTTGCAATTTATTCAAGCCTTCTAAATAAATATTCAGTTGCATACCTAACTTTATATTTGTAATTTTTAGATTCTTTTTCTTAAAGCAGGGTCCCAAAATTGTAGAGACTTGAAGCCACACAAAACTGGGAGGGCCCCCTCGTGGGGTAGTGAGCTCCAGGAGGAAGCTCTCCCCAAGGAGACTTCCTGGAGAAGGTGCCACCTCCCAGAATGTGGAGGAGGGGGAGAACTAAACAGGGACAGAGGGAGAGTAAACGAAGGCGGCTGCTCCCCTGTGTCTCCACTATCTCCCCTCATCCTTTCTCCTCCATCTCCTTCTATTCCACAACCCTCCCTGGAGGCGGAGGACCTGGTCTGTACGTCTGTCTGGTCAGGGGCCCGGCAATCCCAGGCAGGGTGGCCATGGAGGCTGCCGGCGCAGGAGGCCCCAGGGCTGGCTGGGAGGAAGGTCAGATGCCGGACGTGCTCCCCTGCAAAAGCATCCCCGGGCCTGGAAACAGCCTGGTGGCCCTCCCCACCACCCCCGTACCCTCACCCCTCACTCCCCAACCCCAGTCTCTTGCTTTGGCCCCGTGTTCGCTGTAATCCACCATCAGGAAAGCAGGTTGACCTGTGGAAATATAAGATTTGCAGGCCAGCAGGGGAGGGCAACAGAAGTATGAAAAGAACAATGAGAATTTAAGCACACACGTATTAGTGTGTATGTGTGTGCATACTTCAATACATATGTGTGTGTATTTATTGGGGTGTGGTTGTATACTATGCGTGTGTGTGTTTAAGAACATCCCAGACAGATTCCAGTGTGCAAGGGTGTGAGCACAACCTCACATCCCCAGCAAGCTCAGCTGAGGCCTGACTCACCCAAGACTTATTTCCGAAGATTTTCCAGGGAACTTTGAGCCTTCAAAGTGAAGGGGTGGGATTTACACTATCCCATGAGAAGAAAGCCCTGCTCTATCAGGAAAATCCTGCGCCTAGCTGTCGGGGATTGAATCGTGTCTCCCAGAAAAGGCTGGCTCGGGTCCCAGCCCTGGTCCTGTGGTGTGAGCCCATTGGAAACAGGATCTCTTGAAGATGTCACTTGGGTTAAGGTGTGGCCCGGCTGAACGAGGTTGGGCTTCAATCCAGATTACTGGGATCCTTTGCAAAAAGATGAAATTCAGAGAGAGAGAGAGAAGCCAAAGGGTGCAGCCAGAAGCTAAAGTCAACAGAACCCTGAAGAGAAAGGAGCCGATGCCACCAAGTGCATTGCTGTGACACCACCAAGTACACTGCTGTGACGGGAAATCCACGGACCAAGAACCGCCAGCAGCCAGCCCTGCAGCACCGCAGTGTTGGGGAGAAAGCCTTGCCTTGCTGACACCTCAGTTTTGAACCTCCTAGCCTCAAAACCATGAGCCAATAAATTCCTATTCTTAAGCAAACCCATTATATGATATTTGCTTTAGTAGCCAAGAAACAAAACACCAGCCCTGACTCATGCAAGCAAGCAGTGCCCCAGATAACTTCCCTCCGTCTGGCTCCCCTCCTGGAGCCTCACTACAACCCTTCAACCATTTCAACCCATATGTCTGGGTGACAGCGTGGTCTACTGGCCAACTGGGATGCTGGGGCGATTTAGTCCATCCCGGGTCTGTCTGACACTCAGACACCAGCTCACTGGTTGGAAGACAGGCCAGTCAGAGCATTAACGAATGCTCCAGAAGCCGCTTTCATCCCAGATGGTTTTCCTATTTAGGAGAACATTTTGCTCTGACCAAAGAGTTCCCAGATAAGGAGCGAAGGTCCATCCCAGACCCAGGAGCACATTCCCCAGTCCCCACAAAGAGCCAAGAGCTAAGCATGGCTCCTCCCACCCCACCCCCAGAATGGCCCAATATCTGTGGACTGGACAATATTTGTCTGCCCAGCCCTGCTTCCCCACACTGTCACCCTCACTTCCCCATCGCTGCCTTTCCCCCCAATTCACCTGATTATCACAGAAACTGTTGTACAACATAACCAGGCTGTCTCCCTGGCCACATGTGATGGGTCTAAGGCAGGCACCTGAGTCCAGGTTGGAAAACATGCGCCTGTGACTGAGAAAGAGAGCCAGGCGCTCTGGTGGCTGAAGCCGGGGTGACCCCGCTGCATGTGGTCCACCAAGCGGATAAAGTCAATCAGGGAAGAGACAGGTGGATGGAGCCAAGGCAGAAAGATTCAGGTAAAGGGCGTCTTGACGGTTTCCTTATTTCCCAGGGCTGCGTAACAAAGGACCCCAAACCGCGTGGCTTAAACCAACAGAAGTGAGTTGCCTTACAATTCTGGAGGCTAGAAGTTCAAAATCAAGGTGTCGGCAGAGCAGCGCTCCCCCCGAAACCTGTAGGGAAGAATCGTTCCTTTGCCTCCTCCCAGCCCCTCTCTGGAAATGGGTGACCGTCCGTGACGTTCTCTGGCAGCAGCTGCAGCATTTCAATCTCTGCCTCCAGAATCACATGGCATTCTTACTTCTGTCTGTGTCAAATCTCCCTTCTCCTCGCTCCTATAAGGACACTAGCATATTGCATCAGGTCCTACGTCAATCCAGTTTGGCCTCATCTTAACTAATCACAATTTCAAAGACCCCATTTGCAAAGAGGGTCACATTCACAGGACTGGGGTCAGCACGTGAACATATCATTTTGGCAGAGCACAATTCAGCCGATAACAAAGTTTTTGCTTTAGTTTCTGGTTCCAGGGAAAGCCTGAGCCTCTGCTTTCCTTCCTTCCCCCCGGCCACTTGGAATTCAGCTCTTCTTTGGATTCCATACTATTCCGCAGTATACTGCCAGTAAAGTCTCCACTTTGCTAAGCTGGCTGGGCTTCAGTAAATTGAGTTAGAACTGCCATAACTATTTTATGACTACCTGGGATGCTGAGCTGATTCTTTCAAAAAACTATATAGGGTTTCTACCTAAATGCCTGGTGTTATGTAAATAAATTGGGCACACAATTCCTGAAACCAGAGGTTAACTATCTAAGACATAGAAGAGGGAGATAGATACCTGTAGACTGAGACAGATAAGTGGACAAAAAACAAGTACAAACCCAAAGTCAAAAGATAATTTCATACAGAATCAGAATTAGAGGTGAATTTTCAAGGCTACCTAATCCAGCTCCCATCTGACACTTGAAACACCTCTGCAACATCTCTCCTTCCCAAAGGATGTCAACCCAATTTCAGAGTATTATAAAAAGGTCTTTCTAGGTTGAATCAAAATCTGCTTTGCTATAACTAATCTTCATTATATGCCCTGAAGCTACATAAAATAAATCAAAGTCTTGCACATCATAGCACTTGAAATATTTAAAGTCAAAATACTACTAGTAGTAGTCGTATTCCCATTTATCGAGCAATTACTACATGCCAGCACATGTTTTATCCCTCTTAATCCTCAGCACACGCTAAGAAGGAGATAACAGCCTTCGCTTCCTTTTACAAGTGAGGACACCAAGACAGAGGTGGATGGAGCGGGGGCTGGGAAGAAAAGGGGCCTGACCTCTGTATGTCACCACATTCCTGCTAGGAATTCCGAGGAGTCCAAGAATTTGAGCCTGCCCTTTTCCAGGTCGTTCTGAAGTTATGCATGTCAAGCTTGGGGGATGGAATATATTTAACAGTATGACCACTTGAGTTATGACTTATAACTATTTAGACCCGTGGTACGTGGGCCTCTATTTGTACTCTTGACCAAAGCCCTGCAAATGTTAGAAGTGGACCTGATGGTGAACAGCAGCTCAACTTGCCTTTCCGTCTCTGCCCCTTACTGTTTACTCTTTGGGGTTCTAGTGCCTCCTGCCTCCTGCAGAGGGAGCAGTGCCTTTCGCTCCTATGTCCATCCCACTGCCGCCACCTTCTGCCCCTTCACTTTGGATGCCAAGGCCAGCATGGTGGAATTCCCAGGTCACCATGTGAGGAGCATATCAATTTTCTACTGGTGCAATCCTAAAACTTCCTCACTTAGAACAGCTCTTATATTATGCTGACAATGATTTGGACATGGCACAGCGAGGACAGCTTGTCTCTGTTCCAGGATGTCTGATGCCTCAGTTGGGAGGACTTGAAAGCTAGGGGTGATTGACCGCTGGGGCCTGGAATCATCTGGAGGTGTCCCACTCACGTGTCTGATGGCTGATACCAGCTGTCGGCTAGGACCTCTGCTGGGCTGTTGCCTACACGTGTGGCCTCTCCATGTGGGCTAGTCTGGCTGCCTCACAGCATGGCAGCTGGGTCTCAAAAGCCCATAGAATGAGAGTCCCAAGAGAGCAAGGGGGACGTCCATGACATTTTTATGCTCTAACCTTGGAATCCACGTAGAGTCACTTCTGTCATACTCTCTTGGTTGAAGCAGAAACAAGTTCTGCCCAGGTTAAGGGAAGGGACATGGATGGACACCAGCCCTCAGCAGGAGGAGTTGCACAGTATGTGAAGAGCCCATGGGATGGGAAATACTGCTGTGGCTATTCTTGGAATCAATTTGCCTCAGGGAGGAAATAAAGGGAGAACAGAGAGAACACATAGACACTCTACCAAAACTCCACTGGCCTTTCCACATGGGCATCCCTGTTCTGACTTTTCAGGTGAAGAAACCGTGGCTCATTAAAAGTTCATATACTTGCCCAAGGAAACATAGAACATGATGGTGTATACTAGGGGTACTCAAACTTCAGTGGTGGGAGCAGATGTGGCTCAAGTGGTTAAGCGCCTGCTTCCCTCTTGGGGGTACCAGGTTCGATTTCTGGTGCCTCCTAAAAAACAGACAAGCAAACAAAACAAAACAACCAACTCAAGGGAGACAATGTGGCTCAGTGGTTGAGCACCGGCTTCGTACATATGAGGTCCCGGGTTCAATCCTTGGTCCCACTACCTAAAAATAAAGCAAAAACAAAACAAAAACAAAACCTCAGTGGTACTCAGAATCACCTGCTTGAGGACTTCTTAAACACAGATTGTTGGACCCAGACCCCAGAGTTACAAAAACTCTGGCAGTGGAGTCCAGAAACATACATCTCTAACAAATTCCCAGGTGCTGCTAATACTGCTGGTCCAGGGACCCACCTTGAGGCTATTGGGAAATCTGCCTGTAAACTTCTATCTCAAAATACAGCTTGTCATGAAGAGTAATGATGATATTCCTTAACCAAGGTCAGAGAACTGGAATGACTTAAAAGTATTACGTCTTTAATTCTAAAAGAAATCCTCCTTTGTTTATGCAGCAGGAAGAGATTTTCTTTATCCCTAACCCACTTCTCTCCCTGGAGGTTTTCAGTAAGACAGTGTAAAAGAAACCAGACTTCATCGGCATAATAACCTACCAAAGGTACCCTATGAGAGGATATCGATATTAGCAAAAGAAGGAAGTATTTAATTTGGGGATGCTTCACTCTGAAAAAAGCAATGCTTCCACTAATGCTTAGAGTCAAAGACAAGAGATATGCCCAAAGCCAAAAGGATCTGACCCTGAGCCTATCCTTGAAGTGGGACCCCACGCAGTGGTCAGAGGGCCCAAAAGGGAGGAGAGGAGAAGAGGAAGGGATATTATGTAGTCTTGAGTGCTTTGTATGCACTATTTCTTCTCGAACATGTACGGTTGCATTTCCTGGCTCCTTGTGGTCGAGTGGGACAAGGGAGCTAGCAGGGAGAGGAAAGCGATGTGGCTCAAGTGATTGAGCTCCCGCCTACCACATGGAGGTCTGTGAGTCAGTTCCCAGTGCCTTCTAAAGAAGATGAACAAGACAGCAAGCTGATGTAATGGGCAGGCATGGCAAGCTGACACAACAAGATGACGCAAAAGAAGATACAGGAAGAAAAACACAATGAAAGATACAACAAAGCAGGAATCAGAGGTGGCTCAAGCAATTAGATGCCTCCTTCCCACAGCAGAGGTCCCAGGTTCAGTTCCTGGGGCCTCCTAAAGAAACAATGAAAATGAACAGACACAGAAAGTACAAGCAACAAGGGGGTGGGGAGAAATAAATAAGTGAAATAAATCTTAAAAAAAAAAAAATAAGTGCTAGGGAGAAATCCTGGAGGGCTCCCCCTTTCCTCTGGCATAGCAACTGGTCATATTTGTGAAGGCAGCTGCCGTATCAGCCTGGGGCGGGACACCCACCAATCCATGATGGAATGGAGTGCGAATGAGATACCAACATTTGCTTTTGTAAGCCACTGAGCTCTGAGGGGATATTTGTTACTGCAACATAAGCTAGCCTATCCCTCCTGAAACAGGAGACGAGAGAAGAAGGAACACCTCAGCCTCTCTCCAAGGAGCATTCTGAATCGGCCAAAATGAGACTACTTGGGAAAAGTCAATACTTTGTACCATTCTCTGGTCGCTATGAGCTTTATGACTTTCTTATCAAAAGCCTCTTCAGGGTTCTCTTCCAGAGTTTGCAGGCATAGCTATGTGAATTTGGGCCCTGCTCTCATGCATCGCTCCCATCCCTTTACTTTAATCGTGTTTCTGCCAGATCTTTTCCCTCTCACGATGATCTTGTCTGAAGGGTCACTTTGCTCCAACAGCCTAACACCAGATGCAAGACTGAGATTCTTTCAACTCCCTTTTCTCACTTACCCCAACTCTGGATCCGAATGGCGCCTGCCCAGCCACATACCCTGTCCTCCGCAGGTTGGTGAAGGTGCCAAGGCTTTGTCAATACAGTTCACGCAGTGTTTCCCCCATCACCTACTTCCTCAGCATCCTTTGGAAGATGCCCCGGGCCAACGGGAGCCAGCACTCAAGGCATTTCTGAAATATCCTGCCAGACAGGAAGAAGGAGGGACTTGCTGCCGGGTTCCAGCATCCCACCAATGACCAAAGGCGCTGGCTCAGACCACTGTCTGGCCTGATGGAAGCAGAGAGCCCGAGTCCTGGCAGAAGCAGCTGGGATATGAGAACGGATGGCAAGGGCGCCCTAGAGCTACCCCAGGCCCCCCACCCTCACCCTGCCATCTGTTCCTTGGGTTTCTGTTGTCTGATTTTTTTTAAATAAGAGGAGAAACTAAACAAATTGGTTTTTAAAAAGGGAAGGAGTGAAGTAATTTATATTTAGAGTCTGACCCTCCACCGCCAAAAAGTGCGTATTTTCAACATTGTTAGCCTTCTAGTCCTATGTTTTTCCTTCGACTTTGAAGAAGAGAGCCATGAACAGTGATGGCATGCTTTCAGGGTCCTTGGTGTCACTCTCAGCCTCTCCCTGACAGACAGACCCGAAGCTTCCTGCATGGACAACAGCTTTTCTTTTCAGCCAGCCACCAGCCTTGAGCACACTGTTTACATTTGGGTTATTTCCCCTTTAATGGTCCATAGCTCCTCGAGACAGAAGCCAGAAACTCACTTTCCCATCCTTTGCTGTGGTAAGGGCATGTCACGTGACCTAGGCTCAACCAATCAGAACCCTTTCACGGACCATCCCTTGAAGAACAACACTGGGACTCAGGCATGGCACAGAATCCGCTGGTAAGGGATGACGGTAAACATCAGGCTTCCAGTGTAGACATCCAGCTTCCAGAGGCAGAGGCTGTGGCCGCAGGGGGGCCCTGGGCTCGGCCTGGCCTTGTCCTCTGGAGCAGTGCTGGGGGGTCATTTGAGAATTGTTTCAGGCTGCAGAGCCTCCCAGCCTGGTACTTTGAACTGCATCAGTTTTTATTAACACCCTTTAGTAGCGGGAAATGAAGGTGGCTCAACCAACTGGGCTCCCGTCTACCATATGGGAGGTCCAGAGTTCAATGCCCAGGGCCTCCTGGTGAGGGCAAGCTGGCCCATGTGGAGTACCACCCTGCACGGGAATGCCACCCAGTGTGGGAAAGCCACCCCATGCAGGAGTGCCAGCTGACACGGAGACCTGGTGCAGCAAGGTGACGCAACGAGAGACACCGAGGAGAGAAAATAAGAAGATGTAGCAGAACAGGGAGTCGAGGTGGCTCGAGAGAGTAATTGCCTCTCTCCCACTCCAGAAAGTCCCAGGATCAGTTCCTGGAACTGCCTAATGAGAATACAAGCAGACACAGAAGAACACACAGCGGATGGAAACAGAGAGCAGACAATGGGGGGAACAGGGAGCACGGGGGAGAAATACATAAAATAAATTTTTAAAAAATATATATCCTTTAGTAGTAAGTTCCATTTCTGTTTAAACTCTCTAGAGCAAGTTCTTTTGTTTGCAGTTATGACCTCTAACAAACATAATAGCTAATACAGCACCCCCAGCATCCCACAGTCATGCTGCCTCCTTATCACAAGTCTCATAGCAAAGAGACAGAGACTTCTCCCAGGCTCTCCTCTCCCCTCCTGTCCTGGTCTTGTCCAGGGAAGCCTCTGAACTTGGAGGCTTTGGAAACTTGTTCCTTTGTTCAAAAGAATTAATTGAGTACCAGCTCTGTTCTAGGCAGTGCACCACAATGAATAAAATCACACATGACCCCGCCTCGTGGGGCTCACGGTGGAGTCCGGGGGACAGACATTAACCTATAATTGCATAGATGAATGTACAACTACGCTCTGGAGGAGAGCGTATTTGGCGGAGATGAGACCCTGTCAGGGAGGTGATGGAAGCCCGACTTGAGGGAGAAAGTGACACTTGCGGTGGGAGCAATGCTCTGTGCCATCAAAGTTTCATTTTCCTTCTGGACATTTATAAGAACTATCTTGCCAGCTCACCCAGCATCCAGGTGGGTTCATGCTACCAAGCTTTGGCCAATGAAATAAAGGCAGGGATGAGGTGTGACACTTCCAGGCCATCAGGCATCTCCCAGGCAATCTTCTACAGCCTCATTTCCCCAACGCCAAGATGGCAGAGCCATGCAGTGGAAAGCTGCTGGCTGCTGAGTCCTCACCTCCAGGAGCTGCCAGGGAGATGACAGACCCACACCAGACCTCACTGTTAGTGGGAAATAGACTTCCATCGTGTTAAGCCACTGAGATTCCAAGGGTCTTTTATTTGCTGCCACTTCGCCTGTCCTACCCTAAAGAATACACAGTTGAGCAAAAGAGCTGAAGAATGAATAGGAGTTAAATACATAGAGAGTAGCACATTGCCAAGTCTTTGTGACCGGAGGGAGAAGGGCCAGAAGGAGGGATTGGAAAAGGCCGGTGAGGGGGGCCGGAGCGGGAGGCAGCAGGTTCAAGATAAGGCTGCGGAGGTTGGCGGAGGCTAGACCGCGCGCGCCGTGTCTTGGCCAAGGGAAGGCGCTGTGCCTCCAGGATCCATCCCGGCCCCCAATCTCCCTGGCCAGATCCTCCAGCAGGGTCCTGTCCGATTGTTCTAAAGCCAGAGGCCCTGGATTTCTTCAGCCTTGGTCTTCCTCACTCCCAAATGCTGAGGCTGGAGAAGAAGCTGTACTTTTCCGTCCGGCAGTCAGCGAGCCACATCAAAGCCCGAGAAGCCACAAGCATTTGGAAAGTCGTGGGTCAGATCCTTAATTATTCTAATCTAGAAGGCTGTTCTCCCCCCACTGCCAAGAACAGAAAGTTCCGTTTTGAAAAGCAGGGTAGTGCATTGGAAGGGCTGCCTCTTGCTCGTGAACCACGTGGCTCCTACATGCACCTCAAGGCATCCAAAGCTTGAGACACCACAGACCCCTCCTCCCACCCACAACAATGGGAAATAAGCAGGAGGCCCCTCATTTGGAAGTAGGGGGAGGTCAGGGTGCTGTCATTTTATTTATTTTGAAGAAAGCCACCTTTCAAATGGGGTACGTGGACACATATTTCCAAACAACAACTTTGGTAAACAGGATGAAATCATAAAGAAATTACTGTAAAAATATTGTCTCATCTACAAAGCTCAGGACATTTTCTCCCCCTTTTGCTCTTTTTTTTTTTTAATCTTCGAGAAAGATAATGAAAGAGGAAGTTTGAAACCCCATTTCTATTGATGTTCGAACACACAACCGCTGGATTTAAGAGCCAGAGGAGATCAAAGAGAATGGGTCCCATTCCGATAAAGTTGTAGGAGGGCTGGCAGAGGGTGTGGGGCTCATTGAGGAACTCGGAGGCCCAGAGTGGTTAATGCACCTTGAACTGAGCCGAGGACAGAAGGCAATATGCCTGAGAATCCGAGGGATTAATTAGGAGTGTGGCTAATAGCATTACAATGGCTGCACACGCCTTCGCAGGAGCCTTTCCCTGGCAAAATCTTCCAGCCCCAGTATCAGTCCCATCCAGGGGAGAAACGAATGGTGGTGGCACCATCCTGTTAAGCATTCTCCTGGAATTCTCACTGGCCTAGGGCCAGTAAATCTGTTCTTATTGGGAGATTGGGAGAAATAAAGAGTTGGAAATATAGTGGCAGGTAAAGAAGCAAAAACACTTTATATCCGCTTAGACTGACTCTCCTATTATCTTCCTCTTCAAACAGATATTCCAGTGGGTTTGCATTCTCCCTCCACCCACCAGCCTGGTTGGGGCCTCCTTGTCCCAAACCTGACTGGCAGTGACCTGTAGCAAAGCAGGTGGAAACCTCTGGGGAAAAGCCACCGGGGTGGGGTCCTGGTAAACAAAATCAGTGGCTACATAAGTCTAGTGCTGAGCATAAGAAGCGATGCTCTGTGTTAAACAGGAGAGACCAGAACCTTGCAGGCTGCTTTCTTGAGTCCTATATGCATGCCAATTTAAAGAGCAGGAAGTTGTGAAACTAGCCAATAATATTCATCCTACCCCAGTCATTGCAGTTGAAGATAAATGCTCACAGAAGCAACTTCCGCAATCTGTTGGAAGTGGATTCCGGGAATACAAAATGACGTTAGTGCTCACCTAATTCAAATATAGCCAGGTAAAGGGGAATCAATCCTAAAAAAGGCTTTAGAAACACATTTTAAACCATAATTTATTCCTGTTTTTTTTTCACTGCCTCTTTAATGATAGTAGCAATAATTATATTAATAACTAGACCTAGCTTAGCTCTACTAATTGAGGCATCAAACGATATGCTTTACATATGGTATGCCATTTAAGTCTTTTTTTTTTAAGATTTATTTTTTATTTCTTTCTCTCCCCTTCACCCTCCCCCCCCCCCCCAGTTGTCTGCTCTCTGTGTCCATTTGCTGTGTGTTCTTCTGTGTCCTGTATTCCTGTCAGTGGCACCGGGAATCTGAGTCTCTTTTTGTTGCATCATCTTGCTGTGTCAGCTCTCCATGTGTGTGGCACCACTCCTGGGCAGGCTGCACTTATTTCACGTGGGGCGGCTCTCTCTATGGGGCACACTCCTTGCGTGTGGGGTTGCACTACGCGGGGGACACCCCTGTGTGGCAGAGCAGTCCTTGCTCACATCAGCACTGCATGTGGGCCAGCTCATCACACGGGTCAGGAGGCCCTTGGTTTGAACCCTGGACCTCCCATGTGGTAGGTGGACGCGCTATCAATTGAGCCAAATCTGCTTCCCCATTTAATTCTTATAACAACCCGGTGAAGAAGGTTCCCATTTTATAGATGAGAAAACTGAGATGCAGAGAGGCTAAATGAGCAGCCAGTGAGGAGCGGAGCCAAGACCTTAACCCAGTCTGTCTGACCACAACCCCCTGCCCCAGACCATACTGTCAAGCACCTGCCCACCCTGCCTTGTGGTTAATCAAGTTGCCAGTATTGGAGATTCCAATGATCACATCAGCTGACATATGATTCTAGAATGTTTGCCTTGCCCAGACCTTGAAAATAAACCTTTCCTTAAAATAACAGCCATCTCGCCCCTTATTTAGGTTGGTCTGCTGTGGTAGATTGAGTCAGGAATGAAGGCAGCATTTCTATCTTAGCGGCAAATAATAGTCAGCATTTTCAACAGAACAAGTTCATTCTCCAGTGTACACTTCACGTCTTGGAAAAGCACTAAGAGTAAAACATATTGTTATTTAATGCAACATATTCATAAGCGTAACAATGTATTTGCCATATTTGGGCACTGGCTAAATGACAGGCATGGAGGGAAGCTTTTTACAGACATCATCGCATCTCATCCTCACAACAACTCTAAGAGATCCTTTTTTTTTTTGAAATACCAGGGCCAGGGATTGAACCTGGGACCTTGTATGTGGGAAGCCAATGCTCAACCACTGAGCCACATTGGCTCCCTAAGAGGTACATATTTTTACCCCAGTTTTCAGACAAGGAAGCTGAATATCAGAGAACCAGAGATGTGCCAAGCTCATGCAGCTTCTAAGTGGCAGAGCTGGGATTTGAACCCATATCTTTCCAAAGCACAAGGTCTTTGCGGCCATGATTACAGGTACAATTGCTGGGACGCCCTACCTCTTCCCCAGCCAGTTCCTCCTCTTGCATAAGGCACCACCACCCAGGCACCCGGCACCACCCATGGCCTTTCAGTCACCAAATCCGTTGCATACTAATTCCATTATCACTCAAGCGGGTGCCCCCTCTTCCACTCTGATGCCTCGGTTTGGCTCTTCTAATAACAGACTAGAGGAATTTAAAGAAACCACTAAGAGAGCATTAGAGATGTCAAGATGGTATTTGTAAAAGAAAAACACTTGAGGTATAGCCCGAGGATTGCCACAAATTTAAAATTCCCCATTACAGGCAGGAGAGAAACCAAAAAAGCTCCACACACTAATAAGCTCTGTTTGGAAAAATTTAAGTCTTGCTCCCCCCAAGCCCCATTGAAACATACTCCTACATCTCTTGTGGTCATGAAAATTGATACAATATTTTGGAAAAATAATTTAGCTGTATACATCAAGAGTCATAAAAATGTTCATCCCCTTTGACCCAATGATCCCACAACTATGAATTTATTGAAGGAAGGGAAAAAAAAAAAAAAAAAAGCTAGTGGGAGTGCATGTGGCTTAAGGGCACTTGCCTCCCACGCAGGAGGTCCCGGGTTCGGTTTCCGGTGCTTCCTAAAGAAGACAAGCAGACAACGAGCAGACACAGAGAGCACATACAGTGAGCAAGTGAGCAGACACAGCAAGCAGACAGACTGCTTGAGGGGACTGTCTCGAGGGGCAGGGGGGATTAAAAGCTAGCTATATACAGATATTTATTACCTCTCCATAGTAGCAAGAATCTAAAAGCAAAAGAAATGTTGAATCACAATGCAATAGTGAAGTAAAAGTTTCCGTGTAAAGAGCTCAATGGCATATGAGGCAGTTGCAAAAATAATAAATACAGCTACCAGGTAGAACCTTGGAAAAATATACCGAGAAAAAGGCTGAATGAAATATATATGCTCCACCATTACCAATACAGAAAAGCGTATATTTTTACAGATGAAAAATGGAAGAGCTCATGGAGAAATGTAAACAATGTATATGGCTGATTAGCAGGATTATGGACATGGCTCCCATGATGCTTTCGAGCTGCAGGAAAATGTTTTAAAGCCCCCTTGAAGCATCCCATGAAGCGAGGGGGTGTGACTGTGGGGCGCGGGCTCTAGCCCCAGACCCGTGCAAGGGCAGCTTCTGGCTGCTCGTCACTGCACCTAGGAGAGCGGGCCAGCTCCCCAGGCAGGGCGCGGTGGCCCTGCGTCAGGGACAGCTGGCAGGAGCCCCTGAGGCCGCCATCGTGTTAGTAGGGTCACCACGGGGGTCAATGCCTTGTTCGTCTTATGGGAGCCCTGGGTCCAGGATCATCCAGCGCAGCCCGAGGCCATCGTTTTCCCAGGGTCAGGCGGGGGGCTCTGACCCCTCCCTTGAGGACAGAAACTTGTCCAGGGTCCAAACAGCCAGCAGAGACCCAACGAGGCCTCCTAGCAGGTGAGGAACCCGGCTCAGGAGCCCAGGGGAAGGCGGGCAGGGGCTAGAGACGCGCCGACACTCCCAGCAATGGGACGCAGACCCCCGCCGCATCGAGCCTGGCCTCCCGCCTGGAGGCAGCCCGTCCGCTGCCGGCTGAGCCCCCTCGGCCATCCCGCCCGGCCCGGCCTGGCCCACTTCCTTCTCTTTTCCACTTCTTCATTCTTCTCTTTTCTCCCCTCCTTGGCCCCTTCAGTGACACACTATGCTAAACTGTGGCAGCATCCTGACCGCAGGTCCCTGCGGCGCTGTGCTGGATTCGCCCATCTGTCCATCTGCTGGAGGCGAGGGCGGTGCTCGCCGCAGGGCTGCCCTGTGCGTGGCCGCCACTCCATCCCCCACTCCATCGCCGGCCAGGCCCTGGCCCAGCCGGGCTTTCATCTGGCTCCACGCTCCAGGGATGGAGAATCGAGGCTTTGGCTGATCAAAACTCCGTGGGCGGAAAGCCAGCAGGAGCTCTGTTGTCCCTCTCTGCCACCTTGGACGGCGTTCCCAAGCAGCTGCCTTCAGACTTTTAAACAGCATTTGTTCAGGGGACAGTGGCTTTTGCCAAGACTGGCACTGGACTCAAAGGAGTTTGCAGCTGGGTAACTCAGAACCTCAGCGATCGCTCTTAGCCTTTCCCCTCTTGGCAGGGGTCCTCTGCGTCCATGAGAAGACAGGCGAATCCCACTTACAGAGGAAGCGGGGGAGGAAAGGCCAGGGCGAATTAGCGAAAAGAAGATATCATTATAAACAGCAGTTTCTTAAGAAATGCACTCATCACTTTCAAGTCCAAAGGTCAATCAAACCAGGCCAGCCCAGGCTAGACTAGTAAAGAATCTGGTTTAAGGAATACAGGAAAAATGATGTGTTTTCGGCATATCACTTGTATGCCAGCAGGTCCACGTAAATTCCTGAGGGCATTTGGAAATGGAAAAGTAGTTTTAACTATTGTGCTTTGTGTTTAGGATGAAATGAAATAAATGTGCCTGGACAGAATTTTTTTTTAATGTAATGCTCCCGTAACTTGTTAAGTTGCCTTTTGCCTGTTGTTTTATTTTTTTGATGTTGAAATAAAGTTTACTTAAATAAAAGTAAGTAAGTAAATAAATAAATATGCTGCTTTGCCTCTTCTTACACTTTGCCGATTTAGGACAGTGTTTCTCAACCCTGGCACTGTTGACACTTGGTGCTGGATTTTTCTTTGTTGATGTGTATCGTGGGGCGTCTAGCAGCATCCCTGGCCCCACTAGATGCCAGCAGCACTCCTTCAATTGGGAAAACCAAAAAACTGTCTCCAGGCATTGCCAAATGGCCCCTTGGGAGAACCAGCCCCCGCCCCCCTTTGATTCAGAGAGAAGGAGAGGTTGGGGAGGAGGATGTTGGCTAATCCAAAGAAAAATCCAACCCAGCTCCCACACAGACCATCGCTTCTGGTAAAGAGACAGATCTTAAGGAGGGGGATATTGCTGTGCTTTCTGCTGGAACTTCTAGAAAGACAGTTTCTAGTACACTAACCCCTGGAGAGGGCAGTGCACCAGCTGCCATGGCTGGCCACGGGGCACGTCCTGCCCGCCCCTGCGTTTAAAACGGCCCTGTGTGGGCAGGCGTGCCCACAGACTTACAGACCAACAGATCTGCTAGAAAGAGCCTCATCCCACGGCTCCTTGAGACCAACCCCCTTTGCCAGTTGCGTTTGGTGTCATTAATTTGACAGACTGTCTGAGCTGCTGGAAAGCTTTCAAAGATTAATCAGAAATGAAGGAAGTGTTTCTGAAATTCTTATGTAAGCCAATTGTGTGTAAAGTATCTACCCTAATTGTTTCACCCACACCCATCAGTGAAAATGAGGGTCAGAAACAAGGGATGACGTTTCTTAAAACATCTTCAAGATTATGTTTCTGCTCATTTCACAGATTTGCCCAATCAGGGT
Source organism: Dasypus novemcinctus (assembly GCF_030445035.2). Classification (NCBI taxonomy): domain Eukaryota; kingdom Metazoa; phylum Chordata; class Mammalia; order Cingulata; family Dasypodidae; genus Dasypus; species Dasypus novemcinctus. Next base: position 72,274,911 of record NC_080693.1, on the reverse strand, counting down.
TGACTAGTCCTGAGCTGAACACTGAACTGTAACAATAAAAGAGCAAAGAGTGGGGCATCCGTGTTCCAGGTGCCCAGGATGTGTCTGGAGAAACAGAGCCAGGCCTTTTTAACCAAGGGCAGAACACAAATAAAGCAACATGCGGACTCTACTCAACTTGATGTCGCAGAGCACTGCAATCCTACAAAGAGGGAGCAAATCAAAGGAGACTTCCTGGAAGAGGTGGGTTTTGAGTCGGATTTGGGGAGAGACCCATGGCTGGGCGGAGAGTCTCCCCACACTCTGCAGGAGCCGACGGCTCACTGGAAGCTGCTCAGGCCCAAGCTGCGGGCTCTCGTCTGACATCCCATCCCGGCTTTGGTGACATCTTGCACCTCCCAGCTTCTCCAGGGATATGCCACCTCCTGTACACTGCCCAAACTCCAAAGCAGAGTCCGAGTTTCTCCAGATCCTTGCCCCTCTATCTCGGTTCAGACTTCTTCCCGGCGACAGAATGAGAGAAGCCTCCTATCTTTACTCTCTTGCCTTGACATTCTTCCCACCCAACAGAATTTGCTCCACTCCAGGGGTAACTCCTCTTTCCAAAAAGGGAAAGAGGGAAGTGGACTTGGCCCAGTGGTTAGGGCGTCCGTCTACCACATGGGAGGTCCACGGTTCAAGCCCCGGGCCTCCTTGACATGTGTGGAGCTGGCCCATGTGCAGTGCTGATGCATGTAAGGAGTGCTGTGCCACACAGGGGCGTCCCCCGCGTAGGGGAGCCCCACGTGCAAGGAGTGCGCCCCCTAAGGAGAGCTGCCCAGCGCAAATGAAAGTGCAGCCTGCCCAGGAATGGCGCCATACACACGGAGAGCTGCCACAACAAGATGACACAACAAAAAGAAACATAGATTCCCGGTGCCGCTGACAACAACAGATTCGGACAAACAAGAAGACGCAGCAAATAGACAGAGAACAGACAACCAGGGTGAGGGGCGGGGCAGGGGAGAGAAACAAATAAATCTTAAAAAAAAAAAAAAAGGGAAAGAATAAGACATGTAACAGGGTTATTACCAAATGCCTTCAAGCACCCGAAAATTGAAGCTTACAAATTAGCAGCAAAGAGAACACTCCCGGGGATTCCGAGTATGAATTCAAGCCTGAATTTGCAGTGAGCCAGTCCTCCACCTCCTGCCTCCCTCCCGGGGCCTGCCCAGCCCCACTCCCCGGGCTGCAGTGGGAGGAGCCATGTTCCAATCACGGGACCCTGCCCCTCTGGCCACAGTTGATTGGTTCAGGGGTAGACATGCCACACAAGCTGGAAGAATCTGAATTCAGATCCAGGGAGTTTGGAATATGGACCATCAGCTTACATTTCCCCTTCCTGCAAGTTACGCCCCTCTTATTTAATTTAACAAACACTGATGATGCTTACTATCTACCAGGCTCCTCTATGTGCTTCATAAATATTAATTCATTTCATCCTCTTAACAATTCATTGCCTCCATTTTACAGATGGTAACAGAGAGGCCCAGAGAAGTTAAGTAACTTAGCTAAGGACACACACAGCTGGTGAGGGGCAGAGCCACTACACCACATTGCTGTGGAGAATTAAAAATAAATAGGTAGGAAAGTGGACTTGGCCCAATGGATAGGGCATCTGTCTACCACATGGGAGGTCCGCAGTTCAAACCCCGGGCCTCCTTGACCCGTGTGGAGCTGGTCCATGCGCAGTGCTGATGCGCGCAAGGAGTGCCCTGCCACGCAGGGGTGCCCCCTGCGTATGGGGAGCCCCACGCGCAAGGAGTGCGCCTCGTAAGGAGAGCCACCCAGCACGAAAGAAAGCGCAGCCTGCCCAGGAATGGCGCCGCACACATGGAGAACTGACACAACAAGATGACACAACAAAAAGAAGCACAGATTCCCGGTGCCGCTGATAAGGATAAAAACGGTCACAGAAGAACATGCGGTGAATGGACACAGAGAGCAGACAACTGGGGGGGGGGGGTAAATAAAAAAATAAATAAATCTTTAAAAAAAAGGAGGTAAACATCTGGAATCAGGTTTCTAATCTCTGTCACTTTCATTTTGCCCTTGTGCAGATTGCTCAGCTGCCCTAAGCCCCAATGTCCTCACCTGCAAAGGACAAAGTTGGATTAGATCGATGTTTCCCAAAGTTTGATGCAACCACTAGTGGCATGAAAGATTATTTTAGGTAATATGTGAATAAAGGTTTTTTAATAGTTACCTATTTGTTTTCATGTATATCTGAAAAAATGTTTTTTATTTATGAATTCATTCATTCATTTCCATGAAATGCCCTGAACCTGTGATATTACTGCAGTCGTTGCTTGGGATGAGACTAATGTGAGCATGGTGGTTTGGAACTGGGATAAGGAAAGTCAGAATCACAAGCTGAAAAGGGGAGAGCTCTCAAGTGCTCCCTCTTGGACTTGAGTCGGTGGGTTGGGGTGGGGGTGGCTCCGTTCTCCCGCACAGGTGGACTTGAGGCTGAGGCTCGCCGCTGTGATCTCCGACCTCCCTGGGAAAGCCTGGCACTGTGGGCACCAGCTTGCCACCACCTGGAAAGGGCAAAGCCAAGACAGAGGCACAAAGGGCCTGGGGGTGGAGACGGGGGGAGAGGGGATTCGGGGGATCAACTGAGCCTCTGGCCAGATCTACCCCTGAATCTTTCACTTGCTGCGGGCAAATCATCTTTCTCTTTGCTTTTCTGCTTTTCAAAAAAAATTCTCGTTTGAATTTGGTTTCGTCCCTCGCAACAAAAGAGTTTTGGCAAAATAGTTTGAAATGTGGTCCTCGGACTTAGTGAGCACCTGCTATTTCCTAGTGCCAGGTGGTGACACCACAGTCTAAAAAGCCACAGAAAGTTTGGTGAGGAGGAAGCGGAAAGATTCGGCTCTCTGCCAGGCAGCATGGAAGAGAGAAGAGAGGCAAGCTTTAGCATTGAACTCCTCGAGCCTCAGTTTACACATCTGTAAAAGGGGAATAAGTACATCTCCATTGTAGGGTGGTCCTGGAAGCATCCTGCCTAATATGATTTCCTGATACACAGCAGGATCTGACAAACTGTGGTTGTTGTTATATTATGCCGGCTGTTTTACATAAATTATATTGTTGAATTCCATGTGATCCCCACGATGATCCCATACTTTAGGTATTATCATTCCTCTTTACTCAAGAGAATTCAGAGAGGTTAGGTGACTTGCCCAGGATTAAACATCTGCTCAGGAACAGAGCCCGGGCTGGCTGAGCCACTCCCATGCCTGGGTGTCCTGGGGACACTGCAGGGTCTGGAAGCAGAACCCCAAGGAGCCAGTTGTAACAGGCAAAGGGGTGTGAAGGTCACCAGTGGAGGCCAATAAGCAATCCAAGATCACAGAGCAAATTCCCTGGAGGTCTCCTTACTTCCTGGCCACCACTGTTCCTTAGAGAATGCTGGGTCTGAGGCTTGGGGAAAAGTCCGCTTCCCGGAACAAAGGTATAAAATAATTTGACAAAGCACCCAGTCCCGATGCATCAAGAGGAGCGAACGTTAATACACGACCACAGATTCCAGATGTTGTTATGGTTGGATTACATGGCCTTGGAAAGTTCCAGCATGAAATGCCTGAATGATAACAATAGAAAACAGATCAAAAGCGCAAAGAAAGAAATCAGGAGAAATGAAAAACAGAAGGAACTGCAGGGGAAGATGAAAGAGAATTACAATTTGACACCAAAGAGGAGCCAGTGTTGAAGGTTTGGCTGGAGGGTGAGCCACGTCCAGATGAGAGTTTTGCAGCCTTACTGGAAGTATGAAGTTCCCCTCCTTGGGCACTTTTGTAGACTTCCGGAACCTCAGGGTTAAAAGAGCTCCCCAAGGGCCTCTTAGGCTCACCCCTCCCTTAGCAGGCTCAGGATGCTCAGTGCCTGGACCTGCACAGAGCCTCTCCTATCCAGTTCCTCCACAAGCACCAGGGAAGTCAGGACAACACAAGAGGGACTGAAGGTGTTACAATCCCCCGGTCAGTCCCAGAGGACTCTCGTTGCTCCACGTGTCAAAACCCTCACAGTTCAGATAATGGAAAACCCAACTTACACTGACCTAAGCAAAAGAGCGGATGTATTGACTCAGATAACTAAAAAGCTAAAGGTGACTAGCTTCAGATATGGTTTGATCCAGGAGCTCAAATGATGTAGTCAGGTCTCAGTCTCTCTGTTCCACTCCACATTCGCTTTATTTCGATCTCCAAAAGGTAGCAAGGTAGCAAATTTCAAAAAACTCCTAGGTCTGAGTACAAAAAAAGGGGGGTGCTGTACCTCTCTCCCAAAAGACCTAGCCAGAGACTCCTCAAGGCTCATTGGCTCTACTCAGTCCAATGCCCATCCCAGTAGCCAGAGGAGTATGGTTACATGCCTGGGCCTAGAATTAGCAAGAAAGTCAATACCATCTCAGGTTGCGAACTGAGAGTAGAAGGTGGTCCCCCTGAGAAAAAGGGGGGTCCCACCAATAGGAGAAGGTAAATGAAGCCTGGAGGAGAAAATACTGGGTGTCCACTATTTCCCACCCCAGCCCTGTCCCCTGACTGACTCTTCTTTGCCATTTCCTCCCCAGACAACAAAATAGGAAGGAACCACATTTTTACCTGGTCCCTAAATATCGGTGTCATGTATCATCCACTCAAGAACCCACCCATGCTATCCTGACCACACAATGTTCTAGGCTCTGGGAGATACAAAGGTCATTACAAGACCTGGTGCCTTTCTCTGAGAATCCCACACTCTAGTAAAGGGCAGGCAGGCAATTGGGAAAGGCTTTTTTACTACTAGAGATGTGATAAAATGAAGAAAATATTCCCACATTATTACAAAATAAATAATCCATTTGAAAACCATAAATCTGAAGTTTCTCATAAAACTTCTTGGTTCTTTAGTTAAGCCTCTTGGGATGTGACCTGATCTGGCCCCATCCCTTCCCCCAAATTGTAACCAATAGCTTGACAGTTGACAACACATTTTTACATTTATTTTTGTGTCTGAGATTCCCAATATCCCCAGGAGTTTGACACTATTTTTATCAGCATTCTATGGATAAGGAAGCAAAAAAGCTCAGAGAGGATGAGTGACTTCCCTGAGGTCACACAGTGAAGATGTGATTATACATCCCCCCCCCCAAAAAAAGAAATTAAAAAAATTAAAAAATTAAAAAATTTAATTTCGTAAAAGAGGTGATTATACTCAAACCTCAAAGACTGCTCCCCTCTTCATCCCCACACTGAACCACATGAAACTGCCAGAAGTCAAAAACTTTGTGGCTCATGCTGGATATAGAGGAAGACAGAAATCTAAGAGGTTTTCCCCCAGAGAGAAGAGCCCAGAAACTATTTGAGGCCCATGCTGTTAGCTCATGTTCCATCCTACTAAGCTACGTGTATAAAACTGTAAACCTTCAAACACTTGAATTCATTCGATTCACAGCTTTTTTTTTTTAGGCCCTGGGTTAAATGCTGAGATTACTAAGGAATAAGGAAGAGAATAACTGTTGTGGTTAAGAGGTGCACACCTGCTCAGGCAGGTAGCCACCTGCGCAGCCTGGAAGGCTTTCAGGAAAAGGAGGCCCAGGTCAGAGAAGGTGGGGTCTGCCAGGTGTCAGGGTGGGATGAGTGTTCAGGTGACCGAGAAGTGGCGAGCAAGGAGGGGAGCAGGAGACGCAAAGCTGGGGGCATCAGACGGTACCCTCCTGGAATGAATGCAAAGGAGCTGGGCCCACTGAACCAAAGGGGCCACGAGGGCTGGGCGGGCGTGGGGGTGAGGTGCCCTAAAGGCGACAGAGACGTTTTTGTTTTCAGTCCCACCTGGTGGCAGCGTAGGATTGGATGCGTGCACGCGGGCAAGTAGAGAGGGCTGTTGCGAAGCCGCTGAAGTCCTCCAGGGGAGAGAAGAGGAGGCTGCCCCAGCTAAGGTGCTGGGGGGATGGAGAGAAACCCTTGGATTGGAGAGGGGCTCAGGTGGTGAAGCAGGAGCTTCGCCCAGGGGGAGCGTGCCGAGGGAAAACTAGGCCAAGGATAAACTACGAGAACACAACCTGGAAGGGGCACGAAGAGAACGAGGAGAAGAGGGGCAAGGGAGCCCAAGGAGGGAACGGTTTTTTTGTTTGTTTGTATTTTATTGTTTTTTTTTTAAAGATACATGGATCACACAAAATGTTACATTAAAAAATAGAAGAGGGTGGCATGGGTAGGGTGGGAGTTATATGGGGACCTCGTATTTTTTTAATGTAACATTTAAAAGAAAATAAAGAAAAAAATGAAAAATAAAAATATAAAATAAAAAAATAGAAGAGATGGGAAGTGGACGTGGCTCAGGTGATAGAGCATCTGCCTACCACATGGGAGGTTCAGGGTTCAAATTCAGGACCTCCTGACCCATGTGGTGAGCTGGCCCAACGCGCAGTGCTGCTGAGCACAAGGAGTACCGTGCCACGGAGGGGTGTGCCCCATGTAGGGGTGCCCCATGCACAAGGAGTGTGCCCCGCAAGGAGAGTCTCCCTGCATGAAAAAAGCACAGCTCGCCCAGGAGTGGCGCTATGCAAACGGACAGCTGATGCAGCAAGACGATGCAACAACAACAAAAAAGAGACACAGATTCCCACTGCCACCGAGGGTGCAAGCAGGCACCAAAGAACATACAGCAAGTTGACAGAGAGCAGACAATGGGAGGAAGGGGAGAGAAATAAATGAAAAATAAATCTTAAAAAATAAAAATAAAAGAGGTTTCCATATTCCCCACTCCCCATACCCTCCACTCCTCTCATCAAAAACTTCTTTCATTGGTGTGGTACATTCATTGCATTTGATGAGTACATTTTGGAGCACTGCTGCACAGCATGGGTTATAGCCAGAACCCACTGAATGGACTAGGAGCGAGGAATGGTTTTTAAGGAGAGGTTATTAGCCAGAAGTTGCAGAGAGATGTGGCGAGAGACGGGCTGAAGTGTTTATTGGACCTCTCAGCACAGAAGCCCTTGGCCTCCTTGGTGAGCACTCAAGCGCAAAGCGGCCCAGCAGCCAGTGTGCAGGAGAGGTGAGCGGGAGGTGACGACATGGCCACAGCGACTGGGGACAGCTCTTTCAAGAAGCTTGGCAGGGAGGGACGGAGAGGGAGAGGGCCACAGGGTGGAGAGAGGGTTTGGGGCTGGGGGGTTAGGTCGTTGTTATTTTAAGACTGTAAAAAGTCGAAGTATGTTTATGTGATACCTGGGGACCCTCGGCAGGTGGGCAGGGAGAGATTCAGCATCCGGGTGGATAGGATTAGCTTCTTCCTCTGAGGCTGGAGGAAAAAAGAGGAGGGAGAGTCAAGATTTAGATTGAAGGCAAGAAGTTGAAAGGTCAACCAGATAACCTGGATTTTCTTAAAGAACTAGGAGGCAGGAGTGTCTGCCAAGAGTAAGGGGCCAGGCCTGGGGGGGGCCGGGCCGGCCTTGAGGACAGCAGGACGATTCTGAGCAGTGCTGCCTGGGAAAGGAGGAGGGGGCTGAGCAGGGCTGGGCCACTGAGTCTGGAGGCTGGAAGGTTCTAGGGAGCCGGAGCCGCCCCACCCTAGGATTTCGGCTCTTCTGACTTGGAATTCATGGAAAGGCCAACAGGGGCTGGCCTGAAATATTTTAATTATGAGGAAAGAGTTAGCTGAACCCATAAAGACAATAAAATAACATTGAAGGATAAATGTTTAATCCACTCTAGGGAACAAACTTTTCAAGGCGTTTTAGCAGGACCTGTCTGCAGAGTGATGGGATTATAGAAAGAGACACTGATCCGTTCACTGAGGTAGGTCTGCAGAATTTCTACTTGACAACCCTTAGATTGGATTGCTTTACTAAAATTCCTTGAAAGTAAAACCTGCCCAAATGTACCCTGGTTGATGATTTTCCGTAATTCAAACTAGGTGATGGGAATTGGTAAAAATACACATTTTAAAATTTTATGAAATTTTACATTTTTAAAAATTAATGCTGGGAGCGGAGGTGGCTCAAGTACTTGGGTGCCTCCCTCCCACATGGAAGGTTCTGGGTTCGGTTCCCAGTGCCTTCTAAAAAGAAGATGAACAGAGGACAGGGAGTATAAGCAACAAGGGGGTGGGGGAAGACATAAATAAATAAAAATAAACCCTAAAAAATGTCAATGCTAGGGGGAAATTTTAGGTTGTATGTATGATACTAGAATAAACAAATTTTTTAAAAATCATATAACCACACAACAAAAGCAAGCAGGGAACCCTAAATTAAACTATGGACCACAGTTTACAGTACAATTACAAAAATGTGCTTTCGTCAATTGTAACAAATGTTTTATACTAAAGCAAGACATTAATAATAAGGTGGTAAATGGGGATCCTGTATTTTATGCATGATTGTTCTATAACCCACAACTGCTTTAATTAAAATAACAATAATAATTAAAGTCAGGCAGCCTGGTGATCCCAAAATCCCTCTACTAGGTATATACTCAAAAAATTGAAAGCAGGTACTTGAGCAGATATTTGCACACAGATGTGCATAGGGGCATTCTTCACAATTGGTAAAAGATGGAAACAAGCTAAGTGTCTGTCAACCAATGAATAGATAAACAAGATGTGGTATATTTATACCATGGAAAATTATTCAGCTGTAAGAAGAAATCAACTGGGGAAGCACATGACAACATGGAGGAACTTTTAAGATACTATGTTGAGAGAAATAAGCCAGACACAAAAGGGTGAATGTTGCATGACTCTCTGATATGAACTAATACAATGAGTAGACTTATGAAGTTGGCCTATGAAGTGTAGGTTGGTGGGAGATGGACTGTAGATGAGAGGGGGAGAAGATGCTGGATGTATGTAAAATGTTTAATAGGGTCAAATGTAAATATGTGGTAATGGTTGGACTGATGGTAATACATTACAATAAATGTAGCAAACACTGTTGATTTATGGATGTGATTATGACTGAAACAAGTAGGCTAGGAAGATTAATGTTAGTTGGAAGACAGCTGGAGGATAATATAAGGAATGTATAACAATGATTTTGGAAGTAGACGAGGACAGTGGTTAATAAATTAAATACAAAAATGTTCTACTACAGGGTGTAAAGAACGTGGTGTTACATGGGAAAAATAAAACTAATGTAATCTATGGACTATAGTTAATGACAACATTATAATGTTTTTGTAGTAAAAGTGAAGTTGGCATTATATTAATTCTAAAGGTAAAAACAAAGAATATGGGATTTGGTTTTGTGAGATATGAATACAATTAAGCATTTTTTTTCTCTTCTGCATTGTTTTTTCATTCATCAGGAGACCTTAACTATATCATTTAACTAATCTGTGTTCATCTGTGTATCTTTCTGAACACTAGAGGGACAACTGAGTTTGAGATGGGAATTAGATGAGATAAAAGTGCCTGAAAAAGAACTTTTTAAGAGGAATGTTTCCATAACTTGTTGAGCTGCCTTTTTCTGTTGATTTTTGTGAATTTGAAATAAAGTTGTCACTAAATAATTTTTTTAATGAGTCAGTGGGGCCCACGGTGGGGAGGGTGCTCTCGGGGAGAATCATGTAGTTCCATTAGGGACTGGCTGAGCTGAGACGCCCATGGCCATCCAAGTGAAGATGCCAACTGCCACGGTCCCCAGGGCTCTTTATGGGAAAAGCTTGCTGAACCCTGCTAAAAATGAAAAATACATATGTTACCAAGGAGGATTCCAAAAATGTATTATATGTTCATGTACGTACATATACATAGAAAAGATCTGGAAGGATATACAGGGAAATGTAATCTTTGAGTCACTCTTGGTTGAACTCCTTGTCTTCATATCTTACCCACCAGTAAAGACAAAACACACTTTACTCTTGAAGGGAGGGCCAGCCCAGAAAGGATGGTCATAAAATATTCAATGTAAAATTATACATTCAAAAACTGTTCATGAAGCCTGTGTGATACGGTAGAATGGGAACAGGGCGACCAACTTGTTCTGGCTTGTCCAGGACTTTCCCTGTTTTAAAACTGAAAGACCCATGTCCTGGGAAGCTCTCCAGTCCCAGATCTAATGGGACACATGGTCACCCTAACTGCAGATCAGACTATCCTGGTTTGGATGCTGGATACGCTACTTCCTGTTTGCCTGGGCGCCCTCAAGAGAACTATTTACCTTCTCTAAGCCTGGCTTAGGTCAGCTGCTAAATAATACTGGGAGTGGTTGTGACTCAAGTGGTTGGATGCTCACCTTCCACATGGGAGGTCCTGGGTTTGGTTCTCAGTGCCTCCTAAAGATGATGAGCAGACAATAAGTGGACACAATGAGCAGACACAACAAGCAGAGACAATGAGCAGGCAGACAAGAGAGCCATGGGGGGGGGCAGGATACTCCCTATTTTGCAGATCTAGTTGTGAAGAGGATTAAATAAGGATAGCGTATGAACATGTGCTTAATAAACCATGACAGTCAATACAATGATAGGGGGGTGTTATTATTAGTTCATCTCAAAAATAAAAGTATGCATTGGCTAGACATCATTTGACATCTCAACATAAATAAGATGAGAGAACAACTACCTGGATGTTATCATGTAATTATAAAGTGATCATATCATTTTTTGTCCAGCCAGGACAGTGCTGAGAGTGAAAGGGAACTGATGATAATTACGCTGCACCAACCAACAGGCGTAAAGCAGGGCTGTCCCGGGCAAACCCAGGCACGCGTTCACCTGGTCGTGGACCACAGGGGGACTTGGGAGCAGGGCCAGCTTCACGGGCGTGGGAGCTGTGCAGGCACACAGAGGCAGCGCTCAGAGGGCCCTGTGCTGGGTTTAAAGCTCCGCTCTCGCCGTCTTGAAACTCTTAACAGTTTTTTCATAAGGGGCACTGCACTTAAGAAGCTGGTTCTGCACGGGAGGGTCGTGTTGGGCATCAGAGAGAGATGGTGTGGCCTCTGAAACGCCTTCTGGTCCTTGGTAGCTAAGCTTCGGAGCCCCTGAGGAGAACGTTCTGGAATTAACCCCAGCAGGCTCAAATCCGCTGGAGTTAAGACTAACAGCAGGTAACGAGCGGGGGCTGGAGCCTGGGTCCTGAGCCGCCTCATTAGCTGCTCAGCCCTGCTCGGAGCAGGCACCGGCCTGCAGCGAGGAGCTGGCCAGCACAGGCTCGAGGTGCTCCTCGGGAACTACCCCACGCCGTTTGAACTCTGGTTTCGTCCTCGGCCAAAATTTCCACAGCCAGGCAGAGGCTTGGGCAACTGAGCATCTGGATGAACCCTCGAGGGCATTTGAATGCTAGCCACCCCGTGAAGTTAAACCTACTGCTCTGGCAATCCCCGGCCCTGCTAATGGCCGAGCACACCGTTTACGGGGCTTCCAAGGGCAATAACCACAAAATCCAGTTCACTGTCTTAGCAAAGCAGAACAAAGCATTGGTGTTGCCAGAGGCACGCAGCTGCCTTCACGGCGCATAGGAAGTGGACGAGCTCTAGAAAAGACGGGGAGAAGCCAACCAAAGGACACGCTGCCCTCGCCTTATCTGAAGGTCAGGAGGGCCAACGGAGGCCACCTTTTCAGGCTGTGCCTGCCAAGGCCCCCCACTCCCGTCACTCACAGTGGGCTTCTGCAGCTTGGCACTGTTGGCATTTGGGAGTAGATAATTCTGTCCTGGGGGCTGCCCTGGGGATTGCAGGATGGTTAGCATTCCTGAGATGCCAGGAGCACCAAGCCCCAACTCCACCCCCTCCACCCACACCCCGTGACCTTCCAAAACTGTCTTCAGACCTTTCTCCCAGGGGGCAAAACTGCCTCCCCTTGAGAAGCCCTTGCTCATGGCCTCTTAGAGTATCCCAGGGCTGGAGGCGAGGGCCAGGGAGCTCATTATCCTTACTCTCAGAACAGCGCCGGCGGGTAAGTGCTATATAGAAGTCTTTGTTAAATCAAAGAAACTGTCCCTCCACCCGGCCCAGCCTTCCTGACTCGTTCCCTTGGCCCCTCAGAGGACCCTGGTCTCACTGAGATGTACTTACAACCTGTGCCTCTTGGTCCCCCACCGGCCATTGCCCTTGGGGTCTTACCAAGCCAACCAAAGGACAGGCTGCTGCGGCCCTCGCTACCAGGTGGGTTTCTGGACCTCTCTCAGCCTGGGTTTCCACAGCTGGGACAGGGGCTCATCAGCGCATGCATCCCACGGTGCTGTCTGGAAAGCTCCCTGGGCTAACGCACCAAAGGCCCCTGTTTAAGGGCTGAGGCCCGACTGGCAGGCACCATGGCTAGCACCGCCCAGTAACGCTGGCAGGTGTGAAAGAGCAAAGCCAGCACCCTCACCCTGCACGGGAGCCTGGGGCTGCGTGTGCATGCCTAAGATTGGAAACTGGGTACTGGCCTCCAAGACCAATTGGATATTTTCTTTCTTTTTTTTTTCTTCTGTTAACTGAAAAAAAAATTCCGTCCCTTAAAAAAAAAGGTTTAACTGAGTAGTGAGAATCTGGTAGGCCTGGGTCCTGCTGTAAAATGGCCAACTCTCCTTGCGTGGAGATGTTGGCACCGGTTCTTCTAAGTCTCCTCTGTGGCAGATCTGCCTCCCACGTGCTGCTTGGCGGTTGGGGGTGGGAGGGGAGGTGGGGGGTGCCCGACAGCAGGTGGCATTTGCCCAGGACTCCGGGGGTTCCTGGGAGGCACGGCTTTCAGTGCTAAACCCTGGAGAGTCCTGAACCAGCCAGGATGAGTTGGGGACCCTACCTGAGAGGTTGGAATCTACTAAGACTCCTGGCTGCAGTAGAGCCCGCCTGCCAGGATGAGTCCTTGTTCCCAAGGGATTGACAAAGTGGGAGTCTGAGACCCGTCCCTGCCATGCCCCCAACTCCATTCAAGGCAAGCTCCTGCTCCCTGGCTTTCACAGGATGGCACCCCAGCTGGGGACGGCTCCTGCCATGCCCGGCTCCTGCCACACTCTTTCCTGGCTTCTTGGGACCTGACAGTGGCAGTATTGGATCCAGACCCTAAATGTGTGGCAGCCCTGCCCAACCCTAGCTGCCAGCACAGGCCCTTGCTCCCTGACCTGTGCCAGGGTCACCTGTCACCTTGTGCGCGCCCAGCTGGCTCACACACACTCCTTCCACCTAGGCGGTGCCCCACCCCTGGGTCTCTCTCCACCAGGAAAGAAAGCCCACTGGCCTGGAACCTTAGTGACCTAGCGTTCTTTCCCATCTTTCAAAGCACCCCAGTGGATGACAATAGCAGTTAACACCATCACTCAAAACGACCTGAGGTAAACCCGATGACCACTGTGACTCCTTAGCGCTTGAACCTGTTTGGGCATTGACTTCCTCCTGCCTGGAGTGGGGGGTGGGGTGGGGTGGGGTGGAGAGGAGCCCTGTGTATATGTCTGTGCCTCTGCTCAAATCTACGCCTCCAGATCCATTTCTAGAGGTGGAAAGCTTGGACCCACTGGGAGGCCACATAGCCCCGAAATTGGCCCCCGGCCCCACCTGAAGAGGACACGGATGGAAAGGATGCCCAAGCAGCCCTGCAGAGCTGAGGAAGGACGCTGAGGGGACACAGGGGTTCAGGGACTCCTGCAGAAGAGGTCGTGAGCCTCGAGCTTTAACTTACACTCTTGATCCACTGCCAAGTGCCCTGGAAAAGGGAAAGAGAAGCCCCCAGCCCCTTGCTAGTCAGTGTGGTAAAATGACCTGCGAAGAAAAAAAAAGGGGGGGGGGATGGTTACCAGATGGGAGTGGAGAGACTGTCCAGAAATTGCTACTTTTATCAACTTGGATTTGTTCGCAGGTGAAGTTGATGGGAAGCCAGTCTGTTCATTCCAAGAGGGGGACCCCTAGAGAAGAGCCAGGCCTAAAGGGACACCCACAGACAGAACCGCCAGGCCCCCCACTCCCTCCACACCCACCCCAGTCCCACAATAATTCTATTTAAAAAGAAAAAAAAAGCCCTGGGTGGCTAATTAGAGCTCATTAGGTTTTTCCTGGAGGTCATTTACATCTCATTTGAGCCTCTGCTTTCCAGGCTTTGTTCCGTGGTGGCTTTTTGCCTTTTTTTTTTTAATAGCTAAATCCATTCAATACGCAGGCTTATTCTCCAAAATACCTTAGATTAGTACCTAAAACTTAAAACTAGTTTTTTCCGCGGCAGAGAAGTTACTTGGCATTGATCCCCACTCACCTTTCTTGTTCCCCTGTCATTGAAAAATGCCTTTTGTAGGGAATTTCTTTTTCAATTATGGCCAAATACTCCAAAGTAGAATCCAGATTGGAACCTAGTTCACATTTCATGCTTTCGCGACATTCTTGTTCAAGAGGCATCTTTGATTTCTAAAAGCTCTAGTTTTCAGCTGCACCTTCCAGAACCTTCTTTCTGCCTCAGGAAGGCAGAGGAAGGGCCTTCCCATCCCCTGTCCAGCGGACAGAGGCTGTGGCCGGGGCAGCGGGCTCGGATCCTGCGGCTTCGCCCCGAGCCCTGCCGTGTCCTTGTCAGTTTCTTCCACTGGGAATGAGCCGCGGAGGGCTTCAGCGCCCTCCCGGGCTCCCGGCCCGAGGGGGACACGCTCGTGTGACCTCGGCGCCCGCTGCCCGTGGTCAGCTCCCGCCGGCCTGGGAGCAGCCCCTCGGAGTCCCCACCCCTCGGGCCGCGGGCGGGCCTGGCCCAGGCAGCAGCCCGGGACCTGTTTTCGCAGGAGGGAGGGTTTCCACTGAGCCTTTCCACCCCCTCTTGTCTATTCATTCCACAGCTTTTTACGAACCTCTGTTCAGAAAAATTATCCGAAAACTTAGAAATAAGACAAAAGATGACTTCGGGCGCTCGCCAGGTCCTCCTAGAGCAGGGGTTCTTAACCTTTTTTGTTCCACAGACCCCTTGACCAGGCAGGTGAAACCACGGACCCCGACTGAGTCCACACTGCACTGCGTGTTATTTCATAGCTATAGCACACCCGCACCAACACGTCCCCACAAGAATAAGGATTTTGGGAATTTTCAATTCCAGTTCGCCGACCCCTGGTTGAGATCCCCTTGCCCTAGAGCATCTTGCATTGAGCTCCCTGGAAAGGCGCTTCTAGACAGAGAGTTGCAAGCCAAACATTGGGAGGGGGCGGGGGGCGGGGGCTGGGATGAGAGGCGCCCTCAGGAGGCGCACCTGTAAGGAGGCGAGGAGCAAGACCTGGGCTCCCGAGAAGAACGCGTGGGCCACCCCCGGGTGGTGGGGTGTAACTTTACGGGCGTGGGGGGAATTTCCCTTGAACCTCAGGTAATTCCTAGTGAGAACTGTGAGCCATCAGCCGCTGCGATTCCCAGCAGCTGGAGGCAGTTTTACCTGAAAGTCATTTGCTACCAGGGCAGGTAGCTGACTTCTTGTCTTCCATTGACCCTGTGAGGCTAGATGTAACTTAGAGAAAATTGATAAGTTACGAATGATTTTTGCTCAGTAGAGGTGCCAACTGATTCCTGTCTGGGTGAAAAGAGAGCCTCGAGTTTACAGTTGTATTGCCCTGTGGCATGTTAGCTAGTTCTGCGTTAGCACTCTTTCTCTCTGGTATACTCCAGTGAACCAGCTTTAGCAACCCCCTGGTTCCCTCATCCCTGAATCAATGAATCTTTGGCCCATGCCCAGCAGGTACCAGAGGAAGCAAGAGGGGCATTTTGGGAGGCCCCTTTGTTTCAACGAGCCCCAACCTGGATCTGGGCTCGCTGTGTTTGTCTGGCTCGAGTTTTTAACTTTTGGAACATTATACTTTGGCACCTGTGAGCGCCTCCTACAGACACGGTGTTGACCAGGCGGCCTGGCGAGCTCCGGTTTATCGTGGTCTCTCCCGACCCCAGGGGTTGAAGCAGACAGGTGTCTAATGGGTTCAAGGCAATGTCAGAGACACCCCACAAGAGCCAGGAGGCTGTACAGTGGGGTGGCGGGCACTGAGCTTAAATCCAGTTACTTTCTGATAGCCAAGGGACAAGGCAAATGACCACCCCTCAAAGCCTGTTTCCACTTCCATTAGAATGTGGCAGGGGCACTAATATGTGTTAAATGGCTCCCAGGCACTGAAATACAGTAAGCAGCCAATAAGTGGCAGGTATTGACATCAGCTGTTCTTAAGAAGAGAAAGCTCTCTCTGTGCTCTCCCATCACACACATGCGCACACACCCTCCAGGCAAGGAGGACTGAGTTGGGGCGATGCGCACGAGGCGAGGCAGTGCCGCAGCAGTGCACAGACTTGCCTGGAGAGCAGTTGTGTTGGTGGAGCGGGCCACACTCTGAAGGGAACCTGCCCACAGCACATCGGGGTGAGCTCAGCCTGCTCCAACCTGAGGGGAGTGGCACAGATGAAGCACCCCCAATACCAAGGCGATATGGCCTGTCCCCCACCAGCAGGAGACCTGGACTTGGCACACCGGCCCCTGTCCTGCGTTCGCGGCAGCACAGAAGCCGAACAAACTGGGCCCTGCCCGTCTCACCCTACACAGTGCCAAGGCAACGAGAAGCCGATGACCAGAAATGTCTGGTGCTGAGAGGGAGAGGGCCCAGTGCCAAGATCAAGGCCTCCTTTTGTGTTCTGTAACACCCTGATTTCTTCTAGGTCTAGGCTGATTTCTTTGGGCTGTGCATCCAGCATAGTGCCTGAAACCTGAGAAGGGGTTCAATAAAAGTTGCTTTGAACTTGGTGGCCCTGAGTGGATTCTGGGAACATCCCACAGGAAAGCGACTACTCTTCCTTTATTTGCCAAGGGAAGTCAAGGCACCCCCTTGCTGAGACCCTGGCACATCTCCACACGAGTCTGAAATAGATTCCATGGCAAAGCAGTTGATAGCACATTACATCAATACCTAGGGCAGTTACCTCCTTAGACCCTGAAAAACCAGAGATTAGCAGCTGTATCATTTCTTAACTAATGCTGGGGAGAGAATGCATGCTAGTCATCCTGGGTATCTGTGCCCCTAGCACAGGCCTGCCAAGAAAGGTGGCAGCATAGGATTGGGAGTCAGACCGGCCTTGCCTTGACTGGGTGATCTAGAACTTGTTATTTAAACTCTCTGATGATCAGTTTTCTCATTTATGTAATGGGAATGAAAGTAATCAACTAGCAGAATTGTTGAGACAAAGAAGGTAAGATATAGTACCTAGTCCATAATAAAAGCATAAACATAGCAGTGCTTTTTTAGAGTAATAAAGGCCCCAATTTTTAGCTGTCCATGTGGCTACCCAACTTCCCCTTGCAGCTAAGGGTGGTCATATGACCAAGTTCTGAAATGGGATCTAAACATAAGAATCAGGTAGTATCTTCCAGGAATCCTCCTTAAGAGAAAGTTGGTATGTGCTCTTTGCCATTCTTCTCCAACCATTCCACCTTCCTGCTGGTAGTGGACCCGATGGCTGGAGCCGGAGCTGCCATGTTAGACCACGAGGTTAACATTGGGAATGGAAACCATGTATGGTGGACCTGCAAGATGGAAGGAGCCCACGTCCATCCAGACTTCCTAGAGCAGAGCCCCCTTATCAGCCCTGGACCACCTGCCTCTGGAATTTTAAGGGAGAGAGAAATAAACTGGATTCTTATTCAAACCATTGTTACTTGACGTCTCTATTACTCGTAGCTGAACTTTATCCTAACAGATACAGTTGGGTTCCTTCCCTAACTCAGTAAATTGATCATTACGTTTGCTGAATCGAACTATGTCTGTCATGTCCCTGGGCATCCTGAGGCATTGACAGTCACGTGCTGTGTTAGACCCATCCCAGCTTCCAGGGTTAAGTGTTCTGCTGGCAGGTGGCAGAGGAGCTGGCACTCCTTCCTTGGACCCACGTCACTGTGCAGGCAACTGTGTGTGGCAAGCCTGTGACTCAGAATAAAAGCCATTGTTTCCCCAGAGCACAAGGGATGTGTTGCTGAAGACCTTGGAGGCAGTTTGTTCTACTTGTAACACCTTGAGCGTAGGTGAGTGGTCTGGAGGGCAGGGGTAGAGAAAACACAAAGCAGTTCCCTGAGCTCCTGATCATTCTCCTTCCTCTCCCAATCTCCCAGAAATAATAGGCTGCTATTGCTTGAACTCAGTTTATATACACAATTAGCAATCCTGCAAGCCAGCGAGCACTGCTCCCATTCAGCAGATGGTGTTACGTGGTTTGCCCAAGACTCACAGCTCTTGAGCCCTCGAGCCATAGCTGACTCCAAGCCTGCCAGGTTCCAAAGCCTGAGTCTTCCCCAAACACATCTGTTCCCCCAAGACCTGACTTCACCTTGTTGTTGAAGTAACTGTGCAATCCTAGGCCTACACTCAAATTACTCAGAGTTGCCATGCGTGCAGGAGCCCTCTCAATCCTTGGCACATGTGGTGCTAGAAATAATGAAGCAGGCTAGGTAGGGAATCAATAGATGGATCTGGAACCTGGGAAAAAGTCCACATGGACATCAATACCCCCAAGATGGCTGCTGGAAGAACCTGTGAGATTCTCCCATTCGGAAGGAGATTTCCTCTAGAAGCCAGAAGCAGCCCCAGATATTCCCCAAGGACTTTATCATTGGGCCCTCCAGGGGGATTGATGGGTGGAGCAATCAATCAAAGCAGCAAACAGCTGGAACTCCTCCCTGCCATTAGCAAAGGGGAGGAATAATTAATGGTTTAAAAAGCAAGTGCAAAGGTCTTTTGTTATTTCTCGCTTCCCCTGGAGATTATCATCTATAATGGGGAATTGTATTCTATAAATCAGCCCTCTTCATCACTCTTCAGCCTCTTTCTCTCTACCTGGGATTTTCTCTCATTTCTCTACCCTCTCTACCTTAATAAATTCCTGGCCTAATCAGTAATTAGGCTTGCTCTTGAAATGTGTATCTTGCAGTTTAGTCAAGAACCTAGACAAAATCCGGTAACAATAGGATGGGCTACAGAAAGTCAGGCAGGTTGAGGTAAGAGTCCTGCTCCCCACTCTGCAGTTCTGTCACCTTGGGGACCCTCCCCAGCCTCTCAATACTCAGCTCTTTGTAATCTGAGTAAAACACCCATCTCAAGAGTTTCCCACGAGGACTAAATTGGAACCAACGTGAAGACTTACATAAAGCATCTGGCAAGAGAAGGAGTGCAATAAATATAAATAGTAATGCTCTCCTAGGTTTTATCTAGAACTTCTGCCTGGTAAGGAATGTGGTGACAGAAGTGGGACAAATTTGTATTCATTTCCTAGGTTTGTCGTGACAAAGAACCACAAACCGGGCAGCTTAAAACAACAGAAATGTATTGTCTCACAGTTCTGGAGACCTGAAGTTCAAAATCAAGGTGTCGGCAGGGCCACACTCCCTTGGAAGGCTCTGGAGGCGGCTCCTTCCTGGCCTCTCCCCAGCTCCTGGTGGGCTCGGGAGTTCCTTGGCTGGTAGCACAGTCCCTCTCTCTTCATGTGGCCTTCTCCCCTGTGTCTGTGTCTCTGTGTCTAAACCATCCTCTTGTAAAGACATCAGTCATTTTCTTTAGGGCCCACACTAACCCGGTATGATCTCATCTTTACTTGATTACACTTGCAAAGACTGGATTTCCAAATAAGGCCACATTCGCAGGTACCAGGGGTTAGGACTTGAATATACCTTTGGGGGGGACAAATTCAACCCCAGCCCTTCCCGTTGCTTGCACAGGAGTCTGATAGAATACAATGACAGGAGTTGGAGCCAGTCCTGTCTCAGCCACTTGCTGGCTGGGTGACCTTGGGCAAGAAAAAATAACGTCTCTAAAGCCCAATGAGATCACACACGTGGCAGAATTTTATCAGTTATAAGGGGCTGGCCAAGCAAGGATGGCAGCACTGTGCTCAGAAGCAACCTGGGGAGGGAAGGCATCACTCCACATGCTTTCTATTTGGAGGACAGTTGGGCAAAGGGTCTCCTCCACAAAAGCCTGGGGAAAGCAGTTTGGCCAATGGTCCTTCATCCAGAGGCCTAAGGTGAAAGGTCACAGCAAGGCCTTGTCTACTAGGGGGATTCCTGCTGGGAGGTTTGGGGCCTGGCTGCCCTAGCTGAGGCCTGGAGCAACTGGCTCTCTACTTGAGGAAAGGGACACTTGTGTTCAAGATTCTGGAGCAGAAGAGGGAGAAGGAGGGTGGGCTAGCCTGAGGGTGCCAGCTGCTTCTTGCTGACCAACATGGCGGACAACGAGCCGAATCCAGTTGCTCATTCAGTAATATCCACCATCGTTACCATCACTGTTATTAGCATCTACCGAGTGCTGTTTAGCCCCCAGCACTGTCCTGAGAGAGCCCCTTACTGGAAATGTCTCACTGAACCCTCTCAACAATACTGTGTCAGGTGAGACCACCTTGATATCTTCACTCAGCTGTCAGGTGACTGAGGTTAGAGACCATTCCCTAGATCACCCATTCTGATGCCAGAGTCCATTCTCATGACCCGTGTCCACCCTGTGTGAGTGCTAAGAGGGACTCCAACAAGGTAGTTCCCAGCTCGCAGTCCAGGGAGAAGCAGTTGCTTCCCAGCAGGCGAGACCCACACGGGGCTTACAGGAGCCACCTCCAGCTATCCCTGCCTTGTCCTCTAGCTCAGTAGGGGACCACCATCCACTGACCACCCCAGGTTTTTAGAAATTTGGAATCAAGGTCTCCCTTCCCTCTCCTCCCCAATGCCAGTCACTTGTCCAGGCCTATCAGTCTGACCCAAGGTCAAGTTGCCGGTCCTAAGCTAGGAGTGAATTGAGTCATCACCTTATCCCTATCCCTGAATGTCACAAGGCACCAGGGCCCCCAGAGAGCAGGTTTTGTTACTGGGAAAGGGGCAAGGTGGTGAAAGAGTCCAGTCATTACAAACAAACACGGATTGAGCTCCTTGGGCTTCTGCAATTGACCAGTGGTTTCACGGGCTCTTATATTTCAGCCTCTCAATAGCTCTGGGATGTGGGTCACATCCTGCTTCATAGATGGGGACTCAGGGCATCAGAAGATGAGAACTCACCTGGAGTCATGCAGTGAGGAAGTGGCCAAGCTAGATGTTCTCTTTTTTTTAACTTTTTATTTTGAAATAATTTCAAACTTACTGGACAGTTACAAAAATAATTCAAAACCCCATAGAGAGAACTTCAACATACACAGACCCACCAATTTTAATGTTTTGCCACCTTTGCCACTTCATTCTATCTGTCTCTCTCTCCACCCATCTATCCATTTTCTGAACATTTGAAAGCAGGTTATATATATCATACTTCTTGAACAAATAATACTCCCATTTACATTTCTTATGAACAAGGATATTTACTTTTGTAATCACCTTTAATCCAGTTATCAAGGTCAAGAAATTTAACATTGACATAAGCTTACAGTCTATATTCTGATTTTTTCTTATGTCCCATTAATGTCCTTTTGAGCCTATTCTCTTCCTTTCTTAGATCCCATCCAGTATCATGTATTGCATTTAATTGTCATTATACCTGATTTCTCTTTCTTTTTTTATTTGTGGAAACATTTCCATCATAAATCTTTCTGTCCCAAAACCCAAACAGTGGGGTTGATCACATTCACAGTTTTGCAGTACCCTTGCTACCATCCAGTACTAGAACTTTCCCTTCACCCCAAATGAAAACCCTATACTCATTTCCATTAACGCCCTATTGTCCCAGCCCCCTGCCCCTGCTAACTTACGCTTTATTTTCTGTCTCTATGAGTTTGCATATTCTCTGATATTTTCTTTGTGGTTACCATGGGATTTAAATTTATCATCCTAAATCTTTAACAATCTCATTTGCTTTGATATCAACTTAACTTCTATAGTAGTCAAAAACTACCCACACCCCCCAGCTTCATGTAGTTGTTGTCACAAACTACATCTTTATACATTATGAGTCCAAAACCATCAATTTCTCATTACATTTTATGCATTTGCCTTTTCAATCGTGTAGGAAGTAAAGAGTAGAATTACAAACCAAAAATACAACAGTACTGGTATTTATATTGACCCATGTAAGTTAGATGTCCTGATTCCAGGTCATTGTACCACAAGGACTTACAGGGCAGGGAGAAGGAAGCAATTAACTATGCCTGAAAAATAAAGAATGTTCCAGGAAGTCTTCTCAGAGGAGAGGTCTCTGGGATTGGTCTAGTCACAGTGTAGGCTGGGAAGTCAGGCTGTTGGGATTCAAATCCTCACTCTGCATTCACTAAAACATGTGGCCTCAGTTTTCACACCTATAAAAGAGATGATAATAGTATTTACCTCTTGGGGTTCTTGTGAAATCAAATGAAGTATTGCCTGTAAAGCACTTAGAATAATGCTCGGAACATACCCAAGGGGCTATTCTAGCCCTGAAGGCTAATCATGTTATTTTCACTAATATTGCTATTGAAGGATGATAATAATTTCTTGAGTGCCTACGCTGGGCCAAGCACCATGCCTGGTGGTTTTATGTATACCAGAGCTACTCCTTAGTCCAGTACTGCAAAATAGGCATCTAGTGTCCCACACTTGAGGCAACTGAAACCAGAAGAGGATATGGTCGCCAGCCTCCCAGATGGCCCCCAGTGGTCCTCAGCTCCTGGAATTCATGTCCTCTTGCAGCCCTCGCCCACATCAAATAGGGCCGAACTGTGCAACCAAAAGGATGGTGCGTAGAAGGCTGCTCATAAAGCACACAAAGGCGAGCTCATAAAGGACACTGCGGCTTCTGTCTCCTAAGCTCACTCACCTTGGGGAGAGCTGGCTGCTGTGTCATGAGGACACTCAAGCAGCCTCACGGGGAGGTCGGTGTGATGAAGAACTGAGGCTTCCCGCCAGGAACCAGCGTGGATTTGCAACAAGCACGTGAGCCTCCTGGGAGTGGACCCCCAGCCCAGCTGATGGCTTGACCACAGCTGCAGGAGACTCACAGCCAGAACGGCCGGCGGGAGCCACTCCCAAATGAATGTTTATTTTTGTTTTAAGTCACTACGTTTGGGGGCAATGGGTTACGCAATAGGTAAGTCAAGCGGTGGATGAACAACCTCCCTGAGGATAACAAGATGGGGGCCAGGGCTGCCAGGCTCCAAAGGCCAGGCCCGGACCTCCACTCATGGCTCAGGAACGGTTTCCAAAGCGGACGAGAAGGGGAAGGATCCTGGGGCAGAGGCATCCTGGTTCTTCCCAAGCTCCCCGAACTCTGCAACCTGAGTCCAGCCTCTGGAGGGGAGGACGGGTGGCACATAAGACCTGGCTGGATGCTGCAGCCAAATCAAGCTTCAACCAGGTGGAGATGAGGGGCCCCACAGGCTGGTCGCAGCTAGCTGATCACCTCACTCCAGGCTTGCTGAGGACCTGTGGGGAGCAAAGGGGTCTTCATCCTGTCCGGAAGCCCGCACTCAGGCCAGTGGCCATGGCAGCCCTCAGTGTGCAGAGCTTCCTCTCCAAGCTTGCGAACTGCCCAGCGGACAAACTGCTACCCTCTGGGTGCCCCACCCCAGGGACCTGCCACCTTCTCCCAGGCAAAGCCACCCCCAGGAGCCCCCTCTAGGAGTTTCACTGCCCCACAACCTAGAATTTGACCCCCTTTCCACTCTGTTTCCACCTGCCCTCTGCTCAGGAGGGTACTACCACCCCCGAGAAGGGCCTAGAAACCACCTGAGCTCCCTTTCTCCCGTGCCGCTCAGAATCCCAGGCTGCACAATATAGCCAAAGCACCCTGGCTCACTTTGAAAATGTCTGGGGAGCTTTTGATCCCAAGCAAACAAAAGAAGGGTTGTTATTTCTTTTTTATCAGACACTGTTTGTACAGGTTTTAGTGTCCTTGAGAGACAAAGTGAATTCTCTCAGCAGTTGAGAAAGCTTCCAAACAGAAAATCGGAGGGTGGGGGGGGTAGATGCCCACCCAAAAGCAGCCATCCATCACCCAGGAAGGGAGGGGGCCATAAGCCTCCATGGGGTTGCAGGGTGCCGGAGCTGTCACAGTCCAGCCGATCCGCCTGACTCCGGAGGCCAGAGGCAGGTGCGGTGGAGCGGGGCGGACCCCAGCAGGCGTCCGGGCCTTCGCTCCTTCGCCTTTGGCCACCGCAGTCTGCCTGTCCCTGCTCTCCTCCGCCCCCTCACCTCCCGTCTCCCATCCTGGAAGACCTTCCCATTCCTTAGTAATTGTTGGGGGGGAGGACCAAGAGCTTACATTGCTGTCCTGCTGCCCACCCTCCAAGACACAAAAGACTTCCCTGAAGCTGGTCATGAGAATGCAGCCGCCTGCCCCTGGTAGAGGATGCAGCATCCCCCAACCCCCAACCAGAGTGTCGTTTTTGTGGGTTTTTTTTTTTTTTATTATTGTGGTAACATATAGAAAGCAAATTTTCCCATTCCCCTAGTGCTTTTAAAACCATTGCGTCACGCGAGCACTACATTGTCAAATAAAGGGAAATGCAGGTGCTTCAGAACCAAATAGACTCGGGCTCAAATTCCATCGCCACCACTTGGAACCCTCTGGGTGACCCTGCATGAGTTCCTTGTGCCCTCCACCTCAGGGTTCTGTTTGAAGATGAAAAGAGGTAAGTATGCAGAGTGACTAGTGCAAGCCCAGCACATGCAGAAGCTCAAAAAGAATGATTGTGATTAGGCAGGGAAAGATGCTACCCATGCCTCCTAGACAAAAAAAAATCCAGGCCCAGAGAGGGTGAGTGACAATGCCAAGGTCACAGAGCGTGTTGGATGCAGAGCCCAGACCAAGAGCAGGGTTCCACATCCCAAGCACCTTGCTGTTTATTACTCTAAACCAGCTAGACATCTCCCACCCCCACCTGAAAATGGGGTTCAAGATAGTACCTATCCCAAAAGGTTAGGACCAACAGAAACAGAGGAAGGCAGAGGTGGAGCATGTGGGCTTGGGAACCAGCTGCCTAAGTTCAAATCCCTATTCTCCATTTACGGGAGCTGTGACCTTGGGTAAGTTATCAACATCTTGGTGCTCCAATCTCCCATCTGTAAATGGAGCTGCTAAGGAGCTACTGCCTGGGCTTGCTGGGGGGATTAAATGGGATAATATTCAATCAACAGCCCTCAAAAGCACAATGATTATTCTGCTATCCCAATGCCAGGGAGTGTCCAGTCCAGAGAGAGCTGAGCTAACAGGGCAGGTGTCCAGGGGGAGAGAAGGAGCTGGCTGCGGAGCATTCCATGTCCTGGCCCCAGAGAGGGCTCAGCACTGTTGGGCGCTGACGGGCAGGGCTGGGCCTAGGAGGGGGCCACAGGGCCTGGAGGCCAGCGGCCCCCCCCACAGCAGACGTGCCTTCTCTACCTAAGCCAAGCGGCGGGCAGGCGGGCCAGGCTCTTCCGTAACCGGTTTGGAGCAATCCTCTAAGGAGAGCAAAGTCCCAGGGGAGCCCGGCGGCGGCTCATTACAGCCTCCCCGTCTGGTCGGGTTTAAAGACGTTTGTTCATAGGCCGCTGCTCTGTTTATTTTTAGACAGCCCATGCCTAGCCGTTGGCGAGACTCTGGCCCATATCCGAGACTGGACTTTGTTTCCTGATTTTTTTTTAAGCCATCTTTTTTTTTTTTTTAATGAGAACTGAAACAATTTCTTAATGCCCCCTTCAGAAGGGGAAATACAGAGGTCACCCGTCAGCCTCTCGGCAGCTTGCCGCCTAAGGAAAATCAGAGCTTGCATTTTTGCTAAATCAAGGCAACATTCGTTTCCTGAGAGCAGTGCGTTCACCAGCCTCGTGCTGGGCCGCTCCGCCCCGCGCTGCATCTTCAGGAGTCAGTGTCCCCTATCAGAAGGGGAAGCCCTCCTGAGGAGGAGCTCCATCTTTCTCTCTTGCTCTTGTAGTGATTTCTTTATTAATGTCCCCAGCATCTAACAGCCCCAGGCGCAAAGGGTGCCCGTCAAGGTCTGTCGAGTGAAAGCTCGTTCCTCCCTGCCCACCCCTGCCTCCCCTGCCGTAAGGGTGTGGTCCAGTGAGGCTGGACTGCAGGGGGGAGACTTGGCCCACCCAGCTGCTCTCCCTTTGGTCCTCTTTCCTACCGGGACCCATTTCACGTGGCTCAGAGGAGTACGACACCAACTAGCCACGTGAAACTATTTAAACATAAATGAATTAAAATTAAGTAAAGTTAAACATCCAGCTCCTCAGTCATGCTAGCCACATTTCAAGTGTTCAAGAGGCACACGTGGTTAGAAGCAACTCTCCTGCAGAGCATAGACACAGTTCCATTACCATAGAAAGTACTATCAGTTGTAATTTAAATTACATCAGGCCTGAAACAGATCCAAATGTATTTCTTTCTTTCTTTTTTGCTTAGTTTTGTTTGAATTAAGTTTCTATCACATAGAACCTGAAGGGTCGTGACCAACAGAGTGTAGAACTAATAACAATTCACCAGGCTTGCGTGGGGGCAGAAGCTCAGCCAGATGGGATAATTTTTGCTTCCATAAGTGGACAGAATCACCCTGTTAACAGACGAGTCCTAGTCAGTGGGTCACAGAATACTAGACGTAGTTAAGAGCGAGTGGTTTAGCCTCCCACCATCAACCAAGCAAACAGCTCGCCCTTTCATCCAGGCACTCATGGTTCCCTCCCTCCTAGTCTCTCTGGAACAGAAATCTTATACTTTCCCTCCCTTCATTGTCTTCATTCTCACTGACAATCATTGTTAATAATTCCTACGTGAATACCAAATACCTAGCTGCCTTTGATCTGAGGCTCGCTTGGGCTGCCTCCAATGAGAGGGACTTATTTCCAGGAACGTAATCATGACAGGGAGAATTCCCAAGAGCCCTGGAAGAGGCCCACATCCCGGCTTTCCAGAGACTGGGCGTGGTGCACTGAGCGGAAGGGCAGCCAAGACCCAGGACAACTTCCGCTAACAAGTTCTCTTGCATCCTGTGCAGCACTTGATTATCGAAGTGGTTCTATCACCACTGCTAACTCTTTGACTCGCGGTTCCCATATTTCCAGAGAAAGAGAATCTGAGGGGCCTAATTTAATCGCCACAACCATGTTGGGAAAAGATCCCAGGCCAGCTACCAGCCAGCCAATGAATTGGCCGTTCTTGGGTCCAATATCTTCCTCCGCTGAGCTGGAAGGAGCCACGTGATGACAGAACAATGACCAGTCTGACCTCTCAGCAGATGCTGTGGACAGGGCAGACTCTCTAGATGCCGGGGATTTGGAGAGCATCAATTGTATCAAAGTGAAGCGTGCAGGCCCTGAGGCCAGACGTTGCTCCTCCGTTCATAACTGTGACGTTGGGCAAGTTGTTTAAACCCTCACCTATAAAACGGAGTAATAATAATAACTACTTCACTGAGCTGATAAGAGGATTAAAATAAATGAAGTAGGGACAGTGTTTAGCAGAGAACAAGCTCGCAATCTCAGTGAGCTGCTATCGTTGCCTGCATTATACGATTAGCCACTCCAGACATGCAGGAAGTTGGCCGTGGTAAATAAGAAATTGTATCAAAAGGTGAGAGAGCTGGTTTTCAGTCCCCCTTTTCAGTCACTAGCTAACTATACTTCCTCAAACTTCACATCTAGAAATATAACTATTTTAGCTGACTGAAGGCAGAGAGATAGACGGTTTCATCAAAATCCATAAAATCTTAGTCAAAGATTCTTCTATTACAATTAAGCCTATTTTTTTTCTGTTTGAACTTCCAAAGACAGAGAATAACACAAGCTTTGCTCATAAAAAGCCATCATTGCTGCTTCAGCCACATCAAATCACTCATTCAATGGCCATCCTAGGTAGGTCAATGACATTCAAAGAGCCTGCTGCCGTGTCCTGCCCGTGGGTCACTGCTACAAGACTTTGTGGCAGACACTCATGAAAATGTCTGCCTGTCTCCACAGAGCAGTTCCGAA
Source organism: Dasypus novemcinctus (assembly GCF_030445035.2). NCBI lineage: Eukaryota > Metazoa > Chordata > Mammalia > Cingulata > Dasypodidae > Dasypus > Dasypus novemcinctus. The sequence goes on along the minus strand of NC_080693.1, from coordinate 72,247,120 downwards.
CCTTTTCTCTACTTCCTGACAAGTACTCTGGCCTCAGTGGATTGGTTCAAGAATAGACACCAGACCCACTGTGGGCCAAATCAGTCTCCCGCTCCTGGGAATTGTGACCGAGAGAGTCCATCTCAGCAGAAACTGGAACTAAACACAAGCACTCATAAGCTAGGGGGTTATTAGGAGCTTAGGGCAGCAGAAATTAATTGTCCAACAGTTCTGAAGGCTAGAAGTCCAAAATCAAGGGGCCAACAAGCCCGTGCTCCTTCTGAAGGCTCAGGAAGTGTCCTTCCTTGCCTTTTTAAGTTTCTGGTGTCTCCTGACAGTCTTTGGCATACTTCAGCTAATAAATGCAGCCATCTCTGCTCCATCTTCACATGGCCCTCTTTTCTCTGTGTAGCTGTCATGTCCCCTCTCATAAGGGTACATTCCTTGGATATAAAGCCTACCATAATCCAGTATAACCTCGTCTTAATGAGTTACATCTACAAAAGCCCTATTTCCACATAAGGCCATATTCTGAGGATTCAGGTGGGCATGAATTTGGGGGGACAAGATTCAACCCACTCTACACTGAATTCCTTATTGTTGCTGATCAATAACTCACCGTGTCGTCTAGTACTGACTTCAGCGAGGCAGAAGGTAAGCTCCACATAAGCGGGATCTGTTGCTTCTAGTTCCTGCAGAAAATTCCCACTCAGTGCATCATCTCCTGAACTCCCTATTCCCCTCTTTACAAACAACCCCTTTTCTCTGCATTCCACTCCATGTTGGTGAATAGTGCAACCATATGTTCAGCAGTCGCTCATGCCAAAAACCTGAGGGTCATTCTCAACTGCTGGTCTTTCACTTCCTTCAGCCCAGTTCTAAAAGCCGTACAATCAACTCCCTGTATGCTCACGCGCACACCTGCAGCCTACCCGCCTCTCCCTCTCATTTCTGCCTTAGATGTGTCTTCTTCCACTGGACCCCCATGAATGATTCCTGTCCACCATTCACTCTGCATCTAAAACGCAAAACTGCCGAGAGCATTCCCGAAGCCCCTTTGGTAATCACTTGAAAGGGGCCAACCCTCAGCTTCAGAAAAACGCACATAGGCACATAGCCCACAGTTTCACCCAGAATTTCAAGAGGGTCTCAAGCTCCCAGGACCCCACCCAAACCTCCTAGGGCAAGGCTTCTCAAACCAAAGTACATACGAATCACCTAGGGATCTTGTTTTGGTTTTGTTGGTTTTTTTAAAGATTTTATTTATTTCTCCCCACCCCCTCGTTTGCACTTGCTGTGTCTGTTCATTTTCCTTGTTTTATTAGGAGGCACCGGACACTGAACTTAGGACCTCTGCTTTGGGAGGGAGGCACCTAATCACTTGAGCCACCTCTGCTCCCTGCTTTTTTGTGTCTCTGTTTTCCTCCTTGTATCTTTTGTTGTGTCATCTTATTGCATCAGCTTGCCATGTCTGCCCATCATGTCAGCTTCCTGTCGCATTCATCTTCTTTAGGAGTTACCAGGAACCGAACCTAGGATCTCTTACGTGGTAGATGGGAGCTCAGCAGCTTGAGCCACATCTGCTTCTCTCGTTAAAAAACAGATTTGGATTCAGTGGGTCTGGGTGGGCCTGAGGTGCTGCATTTCTAAAAGACCTCAGCTAAGGCTAATGCGGCTGGTGCCTGGACCACACTTTGAGTCCAGGGGGCTCAGTGCATAATAATGATTCCTTCCATCGTGATGAGAGATTGTGCTTACTAGATCATCATATTCAATCCCCACAGCAACCTTATTGGACCAGTTTATAGGTAAAACCATTAGGTTTGGCCAGCCTCTGTAAACCTTCTAAGGTCACACCTTAGTAAGTAGCAAAGCCAAGACTTGATCCCAGATAGTCCAGATCTGGCTCCAAATTCCTTGCTCTTGGCCCAACACTAACATGCCCCATAAAGCATTCCCAGTCTTCTTGTGACCAGACAGACAAGACTGCCCCCTCCTCAGCAGTCCCCACTGAGTACTTCTCAGCACCTTTAATGCTGTAATCACTATGATATATTCACCTGTCTGTCTTCAGAGTCCCCAGCCCTTAGGCAATGCCTGGCACAAAGTAGATGTTCAACAAATGTTCACCTGAGCTGATTCTACCTGGCCTCCACCCAGTGCAGTATCCAGTTCTAAACTCTGTCTGAGACTAAGTTTACTCCTAACTCAGCAAATCCCCCTTGAAAGAAGCCCCATCTCCCATGAGTAGAGAGGCCCAGGAGAAAGCCCGGAACCCCGGGGGCTCCTGGGTGGGTGGATAGGGAGGCCATCTGGGCCACCCTGGGCCTGAGTGCTGAAGGTGATTGTGTCTTCAGTCTGAGACCCCAGCCCCTGCTCTGCGCCAACCCTTCACAGGGGACAAATGGTAGAAACGCTGGAGACTGACTCATGAGGAAACATGAAAAAACACAACAGTCCCTAAATATGTTTCGCTTGGCTCCAACAAAAAGCGGGTGTGTGATAAGGGCTCCAAACTGGAGGGAGGTACCATGGAGTGGGGAGAACTGTGTAGAGGGCTGGCTGGGAAAGATGGCGGAGAAGGCACAAAGGGGATGGAGGGAAGACAAGGGGGTGGAGAGGAAGGTGGCAGCCAAGCGGTAGAGAAACGGCTCCCGGAGCTCAAGGGCAGCTTTCCATGGCGAGGGCCACACAGACCTCTAAAACTAATACTCTACTATAGAACTAGTGTGACTAGTAATGGAAGAAATTGTAGCTTTGATCTGGAGACAGTGGCCACAGGAGTTGCTGAGGGCAGGGAGAGGGAACAAGAGATGAGATGTAGGGGCATTTTTGGGACTTGGATTTGTCCTGAATGACATTGCAGGGACAGATGCAGGGCATTATATATCCTGCCATACCCCACTGAGTGGACTGGGGGAGAATGTAAACTACAATGTAAACTAGTATCCATGTGGAGCAGCAGTGCTCCCAAATGTCCTCACCAAATGCAATGAATGTGCCACAAAGATGAAAGAGGTTGTTGATGTGGGAGGAGTGGAGTGGGAGGGGGTGGAACCTCTTTTATTTTTTAATGTAACATTTTTTGTGATCTATGTATCTTCAAAAAAAACACAATAAAAAATGATGGGGGTGGGGGGTTGGTTGTGGAGTATATGGGAACCTCATGTGTTTTTTTTTTTTAAAGATTTATTTTATTTATTTCTCGCCCGTTCCCCCCCTCCCGCCCCAGTTGTCTGTTCTCTGTGTCTATTTGCTGCGTGTTCTTTTTCTGCTTCTGTTGTTGTCAGCAGCACAGGAATCTGTGTTTCTCTTTGCTCCATCATCTCAATGTGTCAGCTCTCCGTGTGTGCGGCACCATTCCTGGGCAGGCTGCACTTTCTTCGCGCTGGGCGGCTCTCCTTACGGGGCGCACTCCTTGCACGTGGGGCTCCCCTACACGGGGGACACCCCTGCGTGGCAGGGCACTCCCTGTGCACATCAGCACTGAGCATAGGCCAGCTCCACACGGGTCAAGGAGGCCTGGGGTTTGAACCGCGGACCTCCCATGTGGTAGACGGACGCCCTAACCACTGGGCCAAGTCTGTTTCCCCTCACATTTTTTTAATGTAATGTTTTGTGTGATCTATTAACGTTTTTAAAAAGATAATTAAAAAATAAAAATAAATAAAACTCACCAGTGGAGTTGGAGCCACTGTGAGGTCTAAACTACACCCTCTCCGTGCCGGTTACTTTGGGCTTCTGCTCCAGGAGACTAAGGGCCCCTTCCCTCAGCAGACGCTTCCGTGCCTGCTCCTACTAGGTCCCAGGTTTACGGGAGGAAGAAAACCGAGGCGTCCCTGCCTCAGGGCACTTACCTTCCTTCAGGAAGCAGCAGTCCCCGGAGCCTTTGACCTGCTGTTCCCGTGGCCTGGAATGTTCTTCCCCAGACAGCCCCACGGTCAACTCGCCCGTCTCAGTCAGGTTTAGTTTAGGGGATACCTTCTCCGTGAGCTCTCCCTACGTGGTCCAGGAGCCTTAGCGCTGACCAGCTGGGTCCATCTGGAGCCCACCCCGCTGCACTCCCACTTCCAGAGCACTGGGCGCTTACCACCATCCTCCCAGGCTCAGCCCCGCAGCGATATCCCCGCCGGCCAGGTGGAGCGGGCGGGCCACAGGGGGGGCGTGCAGCAAACACCAGCTGTGTCCTCTGGTTTGAGGTCTTGCAGGGTTCCTGGAAAAGGGAAAGTCCAAGTACCTCTTGACATCCCGTCCCCCCTCGCTGACTTCCTTGGGCCTCTTTTCCTCCAGCTGTCTGTGAACCGGCTGGATCTCCACACGTGTAAGGGAAATAAAGAGATAATAAATAATCCTTAGGATAACGAGGATGGGGAGATTGTCCAGGGGATTTGCCGTCCCATGACAAACAACCGACTGGGGTTTATCGTGGGAAATGCATAAGTACTAGGCGCTCCCCTGAGTTGGAACACATTCTTAGTCAGGTAGTGGCTGCTTAAACCGTCCCATCGGGCTTGCTCACCTCTACTGAGCTGGAGAGGTCAGAGTACAGGGTTTCACCAGGAATTAATGATGGTCAAAAAGAGGTCTTTTCGGGAAGCAGATTTGGCTCACCTGGTAGAGCATTCGCCTACCACATGGGAGGTCCAGGGTTCAAACCCGGGGCCTCCTGACCTATGTGGTGAAGCTGACCCACGCATAGTGCTGATGTGTGCAAGAAGTGCCGTGCCATGCAGGGGTGTCCCCCACAAAGGGGAGCCCCACGCACAAGGAGTGCATCCCACAAGGAGAGCCACCCAGCGTGAAGAACATGCAGCCCGCCCAGAAATGACGTCACACACACGGAGAGCTGATGCAGCAAGATGACGCAACAAAAAAGAGACACAGTTTCTCAGTGCCACTGACGAGAATACAAGTGGACACAGAAGAACACACAGCGAATGGACACAGAGAGCAGACAACTGGTGGGGGTGGGGGGAAGGGGAGAGAAATAAACAAAAAATAAATAAATCTTAAAAAAAGAGGTCTTTTCCCTTATCCCATTAAACCAACCACTGATTCGATGAATCCACTTACTAGCAAGTAAAGCAGAGGAGGTAGAGCAGGCATTCTTAACCTTTTTTGTTCCACGGACCTCTTTGCCAGTCAGGTGAAATCCATGGACTTCTTACTAAGTCCACACTACCCTGTGCAGCATTTATAATAATACATTCCACACCCGCACCAGCGGGTCCCCACACGAATACTGTTATTTTGAATTTCAATCCAAGCTCACAGACCACTTGTTAAGAGCCCCTGTGTTAGAGTATGAGTTCTAAGATCAAACACACAGGAGGCTCAAACCCCAACTCTACCGCTCACACCTGTGTAACCTTAGTTTAGTTACTTAACCATGTTAAGACTCAGTTTTCTTACACGTGTGGAGATCCGGCTGGTTCACGGACAGCTGGAGGAAAAGAGACCCAAGGAAGTCAGCGAGGGGGGATGCGATGTCAAGAGGTGCTTTGACTTTCCCTTTTCCAGGAACCCTGGCAAGACCTCAAATATCAGCCACTTAGCAGAGAGCAATCACTTAATAAATATTAGCCATTATTGTTCTTATTTAGTACAGTTGTATGTTAGCGGCTGCAAAGGAAAGGAAAAGTGAAAATTAGAGTTTCTGCCATCCATGGACTCACAATACAGTTGGTAAGATAAGCTAGCCACCCCCTACCCACTCCCCCTCTCCCCCACAGACTTAGATGCGGCTCCACCATCAACCCAGCCCTTGAAATGGGATTTTGTGGTATTCCATCGTATCATTGTGTCGTCCACATTCTCACTTGATCTTTGAGTTTGGCAGCTCCCATCTTCAGCCCATGCTGGGCACAGAGGGCATCACCCATTTCCCTCCTGCTCATCCCCTTGTCTATTTCTCTTCTCCAACAAGCTCCTCTGGGGCAAGAACCTCATCTGACCCATGCCTTGCCATCCCCACTGTAAAATGAGCATGGTGCTTTGTACCCAGCAGGAACCCGACACGTTTGCTAAACACAGTGTGTGCTTATAAACACCACTCAGTGAAGCCTCTCCTTGTAGGCTATGGGCCTGGCCCAGAGTCCCCCAGCCAGCCCTCATGGAGCCAGGACTGGAATACCAGCCTCCCGATGCCTGGCCCCAGCCTTACCTTTGCGCCCCCTCCAAAGCAAGTGATTGGCGGTTAATACTCCCTGGCACCCAGCAACCCAAGACTATGAGCGTGTCATGAGGATGGAGGCAGGGGGGCTTACTGGGAATGAGAGGAAAGCTCACTGGGAGAACCCTTGCTGTCTCGGCAAGAGCACAGGTTAGAGGAAACTCCAGAGAAGCCAAGACTGAAGCACTTACAGCTCGTGAGCTGCTACATTGCATTACCCAGGCCAGTGGTTTTGATGGCCCAGGGCTGCCCCTGAACCCCTCGACGGCAGGTGGGGGCAGAGAGGGGCCAAGGAAGAGTGTGGAAAGGAGGAAGCCCGAGTGGGGAGGCTCCAACCGCACATCTGCCCACCCTAACTTTAATCTGAGCAGCTCTACCCTTATCGGTTTGATTTCTGTATATTTCTGGGTATGATTTCCTTGGAACAAAGGGATCTGTGACTAAAAAATGTTTGAAAGCCACTTACTATTTCCAGTGGGAGATCAAGGCAAGTAGAAATCAGGAATGGCTGGAAAAGATGAGACAGACTTCTGGGAGGCATTTGGAAGAAGAGAGCGGCTCTGGGTGAGGCTGACTGTGGAGTCGATGGGTATTAAAAGCCCATGGAGGGGAGGAGATTTGGCTCAACTGATAGGGCGCCCACCTACCACATGGAAGGTCCAGGGTTCAAACCCAGAGCCTCCTGACCTGTTTGGTGAGCTGGCCCACACACAGTGCTGATGCACGCAAGGAGGGCCGTGCCATGCAGGGGGGTCCCCCACATAGGGGAGCCCCACGCACAAGGACTGCTCCCTGTAAGGAGAGCCACCCCGCACCAAAAAAGCGCAACCTGCCCAGGAGTGGCACCGCACGCAGGGAGAGCTGACGCAACAAGATGACACAACAAAAAAGAGACACAGATTCCCAGTGCTGCTGACAAGAAGGCAAGCAGACACAAAAGAACACACAGCAGGGAAGCGGACTTGGCCCAGTGGTTGGGGCGTCCGTCTACCACATGGGAGGTCCGCGGTTCAAACCCCGGGCCTCCTTGACCCGTGTGGAGCTGGCCCATGCGCAGTGCTGATGCGCGCAAGGAGTGCCCTGCCACGCAGGGGTGTCCCCGCGTAGGGGAGCCCCACACACAAGGAGTGTGCCCCATAAGGAGAGCCGCCCAGCGCAAAAGAAAATGCGGCCTGCCCAAGAATGGCGCCGCACACACAGAGAGCTGACACAGCAAGATGACGCAACAAAAGGAAACACAGATTCCCGGTGTCACCGACAACAACAGAAGTGGACAAAGAAGAACATGCAGCAAATAGACACAGAAAACAGACAACTGGGTGGGGGGGGAGGGGAAAGAAGTAAAATAAATAAATCTTTTAAAAAACACACACACAGCAAATGGACACAGACAGCAAACAATGGGGGTGGGGGGAGAGGGGAGAAAAAGAAATAAAATAAAATCTTAAAAAAAAAAAAAAGCCCATGGGCAGCAAAGGCTCTCCTTGGATGAGAGCCAACATGATAGGATACACAGCGGGAGAGAAGGGTGCAGATGGAGGGTCAGGCTTGAGAGGGGGTGGAGAGGGGCGACGTGAGGAGGTGGACCTCCACTCCATTCTCCTGAAGCTGCCCCTGGTCTCTCATTTGTGAGGTTCCTTAGGTAGCAAGCCCAGGTTTTAGGGTCAATGGTAGGGATTCCCCAAACCTGGGACCTGAAAATATTACCTTAAATGGCAAAAGGGACTTTGTAGATGTTATTAAGGATCTTGAGTTGCAGATTTACCGGGACTACCTGGGTGGGTCCAATGTAATCAGAATTGTCCTTAGAAGAGGGAGGCAGGAGGAGTCAGAGGAGCAGAAGATGTGGTGGTGGAAGCAGAGATTGGAGGAAGCACTTTAGTGATGGAGGAAGGGTCCACAAGCCAAAGAATGCAGGCAGCCCCTCGAAGCGGAAATAGGGAAGGAGGTGGACTTTCCCCTCAGAACCTCCAGAGGCAACCAGCCCTTCTAACACTTTGACTCTAGCCCAGCAAAACTGATTTTGTGCTTCTGACCACCAAAACCTTCAAAACTAAGAGAATAAATTTGTTGTTTCAAACCACTAAGTTGGTAGTCATTTGTTACTGCAGCAATAGGAACTAGTATAGTTAGGGTGGTAGATCTTCAAGACTAGGGCTCCCTGGCCAGCTCTTCTGTGATTCTTCTGGTTTTTCGCTCATTGTCACAACCCTGTTCCTGCAGCTCCAGGTATTGCATCTTCACAAACCATACCCAAAGGTTGGAAGGTTTGGGTCCCTAACGTATAACATTTTTTAAGAGCAAGAAAAACCATCTTAGAAGCCCTCAGCAAACTTTATTTATTTACTTACTTTTTTTTCTTTTTTAAAGATTTACTTTTTATTTATTTCTCTCCTCACCCCCACCCCCTCAGTTGTCTGCTCTCTGTGTTCATTCGCTGCGTGTTCTTCTGTGACCGCTTCTATCCTTATCAGCAGCACTGGGAATCTGTGTTTCTTTTTGTTGCATCATCTTGCTGTGTCAGCTCTCCGTGGGTGCAGCGCCATTCTTGGGCAGACTGCACTTTCTTTTGCGCTGGGCAGCTCTCCTTATGGGACACACTCCTTGCATGTAGGGCTCCCCTACGTGGGGACACCCCTGCATGGCAGGACACTCCTTGCGCGCATCAGCACTGCGCGTGGGCCAGCTCCACACGGGTCAAGGAGGCCCGGGGTTTGAACCGTGGACCTCCTATGTGGTAGGTGGATGCCCTATCCATTGGACCAAGTCCGTCTATGTCTAAAAATCATTGACAAAGGAAAGAGATTACTGGGTTCGGCTCAACCTGCTCAATATTCGTCCTTGGGCTGAAAAAGAGTTCATGAGACAAGAGTGTGCCCAATATTTGGGAAGAGTTGGGTCTCAGGGAGGAAGGTGGAAGGTGACAACACAGCTCAACGATCCCTGGAGCCTGTGGAGTTCCGGTCTCCCGTCCACCCAGCGCAGTGAATGCGGGGCCACCTGAAGGGAAGCTGTGGGGAGCAGGCATGACTAAGTTCACTGCATGTGTACCATGGGCCAGGTCACGTTTATCTTCACCATATCCCAGAAGCTCAGACTCAAAAAGGGTCCGTCATTTGCCCAAGCATAACCAGCTAGTCAGAGGCCAGGCTGGGATTGGAACGCAGATCTTTCCAAATACATAGTCCACGGGCTTTCCAATACCCACGATGCGGAAGCCTCCTCGCCCCTGCCACATTCACATCTCCTTCCCGTTGCTCCCTGTCTCCAAGACCTGGCTAGAAATCAAGCCTTGATCTTTACCAGACTTTACAGTTTAATCTAGAATATCAGGATCTTGTGTCTACAAGGAGCCAGGGCTTCAAATGTCCTTCCTAGAATAGCACTCAGTGGGCCTCAGAGACCCATCTGGAGACCACTGCACAGGTGTCCCCCACATACCCTTAGTTGCCCCAGCCTAGCTTCCACCTGCCAATCAAACATAAGAGCCTGCCTTTCCTGTCCGCTGGAGGTGGCCAGAGCCGCTCTCCCCAGCCACCTCCGTCAGCAACTTAACCCCTCGACTCTCAGGACTTCATGTGTCATCTGGCGGTCGATAATGTTGCTGTGAGAATTAGGAGACCCTTACTAATCACGCTTAGCGAGGCATCTCAATAAACATGAGGTATTTGCCAAGAGAGGACTTTAGGAACCCAAGCTCAGCTTCTGAGAGATTATAGGTTACCCTGGAAACCAGACCTACAGCCAAGAACAGAGAGGTACCCAGAGTGCCTGGGCCCGATTTCCTTTAGGATCTACCGACGTAAGCCCTTTGTGCACCTTCCCATTCCCACAGGTGTGAAGGAATGGCTCAAACGAACGTCTGAACTGTGCAAACTCAGCCCCCTGTGGGAGCAAGCCCTGAACGCACCCAGCATGCGAAGGAATTGCTGAGGACCGAGCTTGTCTCCCTTAGACAGGGGGGACTGATGAGGTCGGCTTGATGAGTCTCCTCGTGACCCAAAGGAATGCGAAAACCTGTGAATCAGGGGTCTCTAGCCAAGGTGGTGCCTCACTGGTGTTGCGTACTTAGTGGTTTGTACTGGGGTACAGGGAGGGTCTGTATGACCAAGTGCAGCTTTCCTTTGGATACTTGGATACTAATCGCGCGTCAGCAGCTTCCCAGGTTGTACCACTGCTGGTACCTTTGTTCTCAACTTGAGGTTCAGTGATGGCTGCTGCCCCCCTTGTTTAGTTAATGACTGCTGCACCCCTTATTTGGTTGATGGCTGCTGCCTCTTGTGGTAGGACACCTGCCCCATCAGTAGTTATCGAGGGGCATGGGAATGAGACTCTCATAGAAACCACTCGTTAGCTGTATGAATCCACACTGATCACTTAATCCTCCGATCCTCAGTCTCCCCTTCTGAAAAATGGGTATGGAGCTGACTCTGGCAGCCCTGCCTGTCACTGGTTCCATGGGATGAGGTAAGAGGTGTAGAAACGGAAGCTTTGTGAACCATGTGGCTCTGCCCTGAGACCAGCATTACCAGATCAGCACATGGTCTGCTGATCCTGCACATGGCTGTGTTTCCAAGGGTTAAGGGGATCGACCTGAAGAAGGCATCTGATGATATTCTAAAGGCTACCTTCCAGGAGAGAGGATTTCCAAACTCAACAGCAAGGCCACAAGACAGGAAAAATCTATTTGATCCATCCATTACTTGACGCCAGCTAATTCCTTAATGTCTTCTGGACCTCAGTTTTCCCACTTGTAAAATAAAGGAGTTGGATAGATGATCTCCTTCTTGGCTCCAACTTTCTGTGACCACTGATAAACATTCGATTTTCAAAGGACACGAACCACAATCTCTACAGTCTCACCACAGTCTGAGCCCAGTTTCACTCTGCCCTCGGCCCTGTGCCTCTCTCACAACCACCTGTTCTACGGATGAGGAGAGAGGCTGGGAGAAGTTCACTTTCCCCAGGTCACTCAGCTAGTAATTGGCTGGGCTCAGACTTGAACTCGGGCCTGCTTGCTCCAAAGCTTATATTTCTTCCATTTGTCCTAAGTCACACAGAGATTCTCCCAGTTTGCAAGGAGATAGTTTCATGTTGTTTTGTAGAGAAACCAGGCCTATTTTCAAACCTCCTGCCCAAGGAAGATCAAGACTAACGTCATTTAATGGGTGGATAGTTAATCTCTCCAACAAACAAAACCCTGTGTCTACACTGCACCCAGAATTCAGCCCTTTCAAGAGAGAGGGGGACGGGCAAAACGCCCCATGGTACCTGCCAGGTCTCTGGAAGACAGAAGAGGTTGAAGAAGAAAGAGGAGGAGAAAGCTCCCACCCCCCCCCCGCCCCCACCCCCAAGTTAGAAAGCCAGGCAGAGAGAAAGAGAGATCAAAAACCCCGACAGTTCCCACGTGTCAACCTCTCCCTGTTTTAATTAAGCAGCAAGTCCACACACCCACCCCCACTCCCTCAAAAATGCTTTGCACTCAGCAAGAGCCGCTGCGCAGCAGGCTGCAGTTAAGCCTTCAAACAAGCAGCAGCCTCATGAAATGCCAGCAGCCCACAGGTGCGGCCGTGCTGGGCCTCCCTCCGCCTGGCCCAGGCGCAGCAGTCCCAAGACGGACCAAGAAGCCATAGAATGTTCCCCGGGCCCTTGCTCCACAGGGCTGTGACCCATGCCAGCCTCTCAACCGTCACACCCTCAGGAGGAAATACACTTCCTTGGAGACTCAGTCTACACCCATACACATCCCTATTAAAACCAACAAACAAAACCCTCAAGCTCGCACTGCTCCAAGGTGCACTGCATCCTTGTTTCCTATTGCGTTGTTAATGCCGACTGCAGCCTTCTAGATTAATTTCATGGTTCATGGGTGGATTTTGCACCTCGTTTTGGAAATCCCAGTCACAGGATGGAGGTGTGGCTCGCCCAGTCCCTTGCCTCTCTCCTCCTGGGTCTTAAGCACCAACTCTTGGCTGTTCTTGAGTGGCTCTCGTTCTCCCACACCCCCAGGCCTTAGCACAGACATTTTGCTCAGATGCCTGTTCTTCTGTCTGCCTGTTTTTCCTTTCAGTGTGTCTTAGTCTCTAGGGCTGTCATAACAAAGTGCCACAACTGGATGACTTAAAGCATCAGAAACTTATTGTCTTACAGGTGTGGAGGGCAGAAGTCTGAAATCAGTAGAGAAGAATCCTCTCTTGCCTCCTCCTAGTGAAAAAACGAAAAACTTTTAATGACATGAAATTTAGGATCTCATGGCTTTATCGAGCGATTCCTGCCTCGGGCAGCATCCCATCCAGGAAACAGAGGGTAGAAAGGCTAGGGGGATATAGACAGGCTTTCACAACCAACGAGGAATAGCCTGCATCAAGGTATGTATCCTTTAGCTAACACCAAAGCAGAGGGGCTGGGACACGCCAGCTCTGCTAGAGTTGGTGGACCATGATTGGTTGGCCTGAGGTTTGGGGTTCTGGGAGACCCCAGTGCTACAAGAAACAGGAACTATGTGAGATTTTGGTTTGTTGACATGGGGGTTAGTGTAAGTGACTCGGGCCCCTGTGCATTGTTATTTAGCACTAGCTTCTTACGATGATTTGCTGGCAACCCATGCTGTTCTCCCTTCTATCTGTGAGTGTCCAGTTCTCCACTTATAAAACACTGGGTTAGGGCCACTCTAATCCAGTATGGTCTCATCTTATCTAATCACATCTTCAAAGACCCTATTTCCAAATAAGGATGGGGGTTAGGACAAACATGTTTTTTGGGGGAAGAGTAAGGAGGACACAATTCAACCCACGACAAAATGTGCCCACTCTGTGGAGCCTTCCCTGCATTTCCAGTGTGTAGCCATTGCCTTTGCAGCAATTCTGTCCCCTGCTGTCACATTGGGTGGGGTCATCCCATGGGATCATTGTGAGCCCACCTGGGCAGGTTTATAGCCAGCATTCCACAGACCAAGCATTCCCAGTCAACCTTTCTGAATGGAAGAGAGGGATGGAGAGAGAGAACAGAGGGGAGGCACTACTTGGACCCCTTCCCAAAGGCAGGTGCAAGTCCCAAGGAAGGAAACTGAGCACTTAGTGGACATCATCTCTGTGTCAAGGTCCTTCAGTGCTTTGAAGAAAGCAGCCAGTGGTTTTCAAATCCAACAATAACCCCAAACATCTTGGTCTTTCAGGTAGGGAGGAAGGAGGGGACAACTCATCCCTGATCTGAGCTGTTTAAGGAAACACTTAGATACGCCGTGACAAGCCTACTTGGGAGAGAACATCAAGGTCCCTTGGCAATAATCCAGAAAGGCAGGGAATGAGGCTAAGGCCTAGGTAGGGGGGAGAAGGGAGGGGCGAGGGGGGAGGGGGTCCCCCAGGGGCTCTTCTGTGAAGGGGGCTGGCAAGCGTGTTTCTAGAGCAGTGATGCCTGACGTTGAATTTATAGAGTATCCTCCACCACTCCAACCTTCAGGAACTTTTGTTCAATGGTTCTTTGGGGGACAGAAAGAAGAGGGAGAATAAGGCCAAGGAGAAAGGGCAGCCTCGGCAGGAACTGCCAGCAAGAGTTAGGAGCAGGCCACGGAGCAGGGCACCCCTCAGCTGCAGGGGCTGACTCAGGAGAAAAGGGAATTCCAGCAGGGCTGGGCGGGGTGCTGGGGGACCTCCCACCGGGGGTGGAACGCGGGTTTCGTGTCTTCTACAGACCAACCAAGGGTGGCCCTGCGCAGGCCTGGGGTCAGACAGCCCTGGCTGAATCCCACCACCCTGGGACCGTCTCCCACTGCCCGTGTGTCTCCTCGGTTTCTTGGCTGTCACATTTGGGGAAGGAATAGCCCCCATGTCACAGGCTTGACTGAGGACCGAACGGGTTCATGCCAAGGAGCATTTAGAACACGGCCTGATGTAGGCTTTACAGACTCATCGTGTTAGTGCTTCGAAGTGAATATTATTACCCTCGTTTTACAGATGAGAGAAGTGGGGCTCCCAAGGCTAAAAGAGCTTGACCAAGGCCATCCAGCTGCAAAACCAGCTGCACACAATCAGCTAAGCCAACAGTTTACAGAACCTGTATCACGTGAGAGATGGGGAGGCCATCAAGGGTCCACCCTGCCCCCTAGAAAGACTGTCCAGGCCCAAAGGGTAGAGAGCGCCGTGGAGGAAGCAAGCTGGGAAAGCTCTCACCAGAATCTGGGATTGGACAGGGAGAGAAATCCAGGACAGCTCAGAGGCCGGAGGCGCCTTTGTCACTGCAGGTTTGCCCCTCGGGCCCTGTTAGCTCCAGTACCTGGAAAAAAGTTGCCCTGGGCCAGCGGGGGTCACAGGGGCCTTTATCTCCTGGCCCCCTCCATCAAGGGCCCCAAATACAGGCATTTGATCAACAAATGAGGTTGTGCACAGGGCCAAGGGACAACGGTGTCATCGGCGCCACCATCACCGCCCCGGGCAAGCACGGCAAGCCTGCGCAGCTACGTGCCACCCCAGCGAAACCCCCCTCTCCGGGGATGGGGGCCCAGGCATCGGTGTGTTTTAAAACTTCCCAGGACGGTCCTGCTGGGAGCCCTGGAAGCAGGCCTGAAGCTGCGTTTCTTCATTTTACAAAAATGGAAGTGGCCCGAGCCTCTCTCCAGGCAAGGAATGGAAAGCAGAAAAGAGCTGGCTTCTCCTTGTGATCTCGGTCCAAACTACTTTTTCATTTTTTCTCACTGAGGGATTCTCCCAACCACCTCCTCACCCAGGCAGGCATCAAGAGCCAAGAGGAGGCCGCCCAGAAATTTTGGTCCTCAGCTGGGGAACAAAACACTCTTTGAGGTTTAACAATAAGCTGCTCAGCTCTCTGGCCCTTAGGCTGCTAAGATCCAGAGGCAGAGCTGCCCCGAGGAGGACAGAGCGCCGCGGAGCAGGGCTGGCGGGCTGGCGGGCCTCTCACCCTCCCCCATTCCAGCTCTCGGAGCAGGAGGTCAAGTGCGGGGCCTGCAGGCAACAAAAGCCAGCAGCTCGGTGGGCGCCGCGCTGGAAGGGCAGGCCCTAACCCGCTCCACCTCACCTTCTTCACCGGGGGCAACCAGCCTCAGCCACCGGACTCCTCCCGCTGTCCCTGCCAAGGCGTCCCGAGCCCCCCGCCCAAGCAGGCGAGCCTCGGCGTGTCTGAAGGGCTGAGCTCCCCTGTGCCGGGGGTTAGAGGGATGGGCGGGGAGTCCTTGAACCGCACGTGGGCCATAGGCTGCGTGGCGATGGGGGTTTGTTGTTGTTTTTTTGAGGCACCGGGGCCTGGGATTGCCCCAGGACCTTGTATGTGGGAAGCCGGGGCTCGAGCACTGAGCTACGCGCGCTCCCGGATGGGGGGTTTTGCTCCACGTTCTGTACTCTCTCCGGCCTGGCCTCCGAGCAGGAGATGTGGAGTGGCAGGGGAGGAGGCTAACTGCCGGCTCTCCCTCTCACTCGCGGTTTTAGCGGGTCTCACCTACTGCACCCTTAGCCGTCGCCTGTGTGCACGTTCATTTGTCTTCAGCAGGATGCCTTCACGTTTTTTGTTCCACGAGCCCCTTTGCCAGTTAGGTGAGAACCAGTGACCCCTTCCTAAGCCCACGCTATACTGTGTACCATTTAATACATACTGCACCCACACGGCCCCACAAGCAGAATGTTTTTTTATATTTCAGTTCAAGCCACAGACCCCCGGTTAAGAACCCCTGGTCTTCAGAGTCCACCTGCCTCGACCCTCCGTCTCGTCCCACCCCACTTCCTCTTTCCAGGTCCTCACCTCCTGCTCACTAGCACGGTTCTGTCGATGACTTTCTAGTCCTAAGTTCCATGAGTATTTCCACTCCTCTTTCCCAACATCTCAGTAGATTTGATATGTAGCAGAGTTGTGGAGGTCAAAAAATTTTAGTTCTGGGGAGCAGATGTGGCTCCAGCTGTTGGGCACCTGTCTAGCACATGGGAGGTCCCAGTTCGGTTCCTGGTACCTCCTAAAGAAGACAAGCAAGACAGCGAGCAGATGCAACAAAATGATGCAATGAGATGACACAATGAGGAAACACAACAAGGAAACACAATGAGAGACACAGCAAGCAGGGAGTGGAGGTGGCTCAAGCACCTGCACAGAGAGCACACAAAAAACAGACACAGAGAGCAGACAGCAAGCACACACAATGAGGGGAGGGGAATAAATAAATAAATTTTCTTTTTAAAGATTTATTTATTCTCCCCTCTCGTTGTGTGTGCTCGCTGCCTGCATTCTGTGTTTGTTTTATGCTCATCTTTTTTTTAGGAGGCACTGGGAACCAAACCTGGGACCTCCCATGTGGGAGAGAGATGACCAATGGCTTAAGCCATCTCCACTCCCTAAAATAAATCTTTTTAAAAAAATTTAGTTTTGGAAGCAGATGGGCTCAGGTGATAGGGCCTCCACCTACCATATGGGAGGACCCCGGTTCGATCCCTGGAGCCTACTGGTAACAAAAAGAGAAAGTGTGCCCCCGCATCAAGCCAGTACATGCATGGCAGGCTGAGAGCTCTCATAGTGATCCAAGTGCCCACATGGTGAGCTGAGTGCCCGTGTGGTGAGCCAAGTGCCTGCCTGGTGAGCCGAGTGCCCACGTGGTGAGCCGAGCGCCCACTCAAGTGCCCGCCTGGCGAGCCAGTGCTGGAGTGCTGAGTCAGTGCTCGCACAAGTGAGTTACCCAGCAAAATGATGACACAACAAAAAAGAAGGAAAGAGTTAAGGTGAAGCACAGCAGAGACCAGCAACTGAGGTGGCACAATTGACAGGGAACCTCTCTACATCAGAGGTCCCCAGGATCAAATCCCAGTAAATCCTAGAGGAGAAAGACAAGAAGAGGAGACAAAAAAAGAGAAATACATGCAGAAGATCACACAGCGAATGGACACAGACAGCAAAAACAGCAGGGCAGGGCAGGGGTGGGGTGGCAAGGGCGGGGGAGGGAAAAAATATGAGTTCTCTTTCTCACACCCTGCTCCCCCTATAGAGAACTTAGGGTGCAGTGGGGAGCCTGGTGCTGTGGGGTCAGCTGTGCCTCGGGGTAGTAGGAGGAGAGTGCCAGGGACAGAGAGAGGGAGGGGAGGGGGGATTTCAAGGGGAAGAAACTGTTTCTAGATACTGGTTTGAGACCTAATAAAAACTGCCATCCCTGACCTTCTTGGGCTGCCTTTAAAGAGCACCATCCCTGTGGTGGAGAGAAAAAGAGAGAGAGATAATCCAGTCTTCGGCTTTCCATAGAAGAAACACAACTGAACCAGTAGGTCTTGAGATAGAAGTGACTTGGGCTGCCCCAGCTTTCCCAGTGGCTGCAGATAAGGAGGCAATCATTCCTTTTCTGTTTCCCTTTGAAGAGTTTGGTTCATTTTGCAAAGGAGTGGGAATCTCTACTATTATTTAACTTTCAAGGATGGTATAGCCCTGGAGGCAGACTCCAACTGAGAAATCGGGGCACCTGGGAAAGGCAGACAAAGGAAAGAGAAGAAGTGGCTTAAAGCATAATTTTAAAAAATCTGGTAAGAACAACTTAAAAAATTGAGAATAGTTATGAGCTGAAGTAGGGAAAGCATTTCTAAGCATAAACATAATGTAAGATGTGGTAGAAAAATATATTTTTTAAATGTACAATTTATGTTAAAAACAAATTGGGAAGCAGATATGGCTCAACAGATAGAGCTTTCACCTACCATATAGGAGGTCCAGGGTTGGATACCCAGGGCCTCCTGGCCCATGTGGAGTGCTGCCGCACACAAAGAGTGTTGCCCCACACAGGGTGCCCCCCTATGTAAGGAGTGGCCCCCATACAAGGAGTGGCCCCTGCACAAGGAGGGCAGCCCCACCCAGGAGAGCAGCCCACCCAGGAGTGGGACCACCCACACGGAGAGCTGACACAGCAAGATGATGCAACAAAAAAGAGACACAGAGAAGAGATAATATGAGACAGCGAACTACAGAGGTGAGGTAGAACAAGAGAATGATTGCCTCTCTCCACCCTGGAAGGTCCCAGGATGAGTTCCCAGAGCCACCTAATGAGAATACAACAGACAGAAGAACACACAATGAATGAACACAGAGAGCAGACAACAGAATGGGGGGAGGGGCAGAAATAAGAAAAAAAATGTACAGTTTATGAAGTCAATATCACCCTAATATCAAAACCAGATAAAGATACTACAAGAAAAAAAATTACAGACCAATCTCTCTAATGAACATAGATGAAAAATTTTCTCAACAAAATACTTGTAAATCGAATCCAACAGCATATTAAAAGAATTACACACCTTGATTAAGTGGGGTTTTTTCCTGGCATGCACAGGTGGTTCAACATAAGAACATTAACCAATGTAATACACCACATTAACAAATAGAAGGGGGAAAAAAGCACATGGTCATCTCCATTGGTGCAGAAAAGGCATTCGACAAAATCCAGCATCCTTTCCTGATAAAAACATTTCAAAAGATAGGTTTAGAAGGAAAGTTCCTCAACATAATAAAGAGCATATATGAAAATCCCACAGCCAACGTCATCACACTCAATGGGGAGTGGCTGAAAGCTTTCCCTCTAAGATTGGGAAAAAGACAAGGATGTCCACTGCCACCACTGCTATTCAACATTGTACTATAAGTGCTAGCTAGAGCAATTAGGCAAGAAAAAGAAATAAAAGGCATCCACATAGGAAAAGAGGAAGTAAAAGTCTCACTATTTGCAGATGACATGATCCTATATTTAGAAAATTCTGATATGCCTACAACAAAGGGGCTTGAGCTAATAAATGAGTTCAGCAAACTGGCAGGAAACAAAATCAACACAAAGAAATCAGTAATGTTTTTGTACACTAGTATTGAACAATCTGAGGAGGAAATCAGGGGGGAAATTCCATTTACAATAGCAGCAAAAAGACTCATATACCTAGGAATTAATTTAACCAAAAAGTGCAGGAGCTATTGACAGAAAACTACAAAACAATGCTAAAAGAAATTTTAAAAGACCTAAACAAATTAAAAGGCATTCTGCATTCATGGATTAGAAGACTAAATATTATGAAGATATCAATCGTACCCAAACTGATTTATAGATTCAATGCAGTACCAATCAAAATTCCAACAGCTTACTTTACAGAAATAGAAAAGGCAATTACCAAATTCATTTGGAAAGGAAAGTGTACCCAAATAGCCAAAAGCATTCTAGAAAAGAAGAGCAACATGGGAGGAATTTCACTGCCTGACCTTGAAACATATTACAAAGCTAGAGTGATCAAACAGCATGGTACTGGCATAAAAAAAATCGGTGGAATAGAATTGAGAGTCCAGAAATAAACCCTCCCCTCTACAGTCAACTGGTTTTTGACAAACCCACCAAGTCCATGTTAACGGGACAAAACAGTCTCTTCAACAAATGGTGCTGGGAGAACTGGATATCTATAACTGAAAGAATGAAAGAGGACCCCTATCTAACTCCCTTTACAAAATTTAACTCAAGGGAAGCAGTTGTGGCTTAACTGATAGAGTGTCCACCTACCATATGGAGGGTCCAGGGTTCAATACCCAGGGCCTCCTGACCCATGTGGTGAGCTGGCCCATGTGCAGTGCTGCTGCATGCAAGGAGTGCTGTGTCATGCAGGGGTGTCCCTCACATAGAGGTGCCCCATGTGCAAGGGGTGCACCCTGCAAGGAGAAGCACCCTGCATGAAAAAAATGCAACCTTCCCAGGAGTGGCACCTCACACATGGAGAGCGGACACAGCAAGATGATGCAACAAAAAAAGCAACAATTACCTGGTGCCACATGACAGGAATGTAAGTGGACACAGAAGAGCACACAGCGAATGGACACAGAGAGCAGACAATGGGGAGAAAGGAAGAGAAATAAATAAAAAATAAATCTTAAAAAAAAAAAATTTAACTCAAAAATGGATCAAGGACCTAAATATAAAAGCAACCACCGTAAAACTCCTAGGAGAAAATGTAGGAAAACACCTTCAAGATATTGTCATAGGTGGTAGTTTCTTAAACCTTATACCCAAAGCACATGCGACAAAAGATAAAATAGATAAATGGGACTCCTCAAAATTGAACACTTTTAGACCTCATAGGACTTTGTCAAAAGGGTGAAAAGGCAGCCAACTCAATGGGAGAAAATGTTTGGAAATCACATGTTCAATAAGAGTTTAATATCCATGATATATAAAGAGATGTTACAACTCAACAATATAAAAACAAACAACCCAATTAAGAAATGGGAAAAGACTTGAATAGACATTTGTCTAAAGAAGAAATAAAAATGGCAACAAAAAAAAAATTCAACTTTACTGGCATTAAGGAAATGTAAATCAAAACTACAATGAGGGAAACGGATTTGGCCCAGTGGTTAGGGCGTCCGTCTACCACATGGGAGGTCCGCGGTTCAAACCCCGGGCCTCCCTGACCTGTGTGGAGCTGGCCCATGCACAGCGCTGATGCGTGCAAGGGGTGTCCCCCCGCGTAGGGGAGCTCCACGCGCAAGGAGTACGCCCGTAAGGAGAGCTGGCCAGCACAAAAGAAAGTGCAGCCTGCCCAGGAATGGCGCACTTCCTGTGCCGCGGACAAAGAAACAAGACGCAGCAAATAGACACAGAGAACAGACAACCGGGGAGGGGGGGCGGGAATTAAATAAATAAATATTTTTTAAAAACAAAACAAAAAACTACAATGAGATTTCATTTCGCACCTATCACAATGGCCATTATTAAAAAGACAGAGAACTACAAGTGTTTGAGAGGATGTGGAGAGATTGGAACACTTACTCACTGTTGGTGGGCATGCTGAATGGTACAGCCACTGTGGAGGACTGTTTGCAGTTCCTAAAGAAGTTGAATATAGATTTGCCACATGACTCTGCAATACCACTACTGGGTATAAACCCAGAAGAACTGAGTGCAGTGACACGAACAGACATCTGTGCACCTATGTTCATAGCTACATTATTCATTACTGGCAAAATTTGGAAAGAACCCAGGTGCCCACCAACTGACGAATGGATAAACAAACTGTGGTCTAGTCACATGATGGCATATTATGCAGCTCTAAGAAGAAATGAAGTTGTAAAGTATATGACAACATGGATGAACCTGGAGGACATTATGTTGAGTGTAGCAAGTCAGACAGAAAGGACAAATACTGTATGATTGCATTACTATGAACTCAATATATGGTGTAGCATATTGTATGATTCCTTTTATATAAAATGTAAATATAAATTTTTTTTAAAACTGAATATTTTGGAGTAATGAAATAATTCTAAGATTTTTTGTGATGATAAACACACAACATTGTGATTATGCTAAAAGCCATTAATTATATACATTATATAAATTGTTTGGTATGTAAATATGTCTCAACAAAACTGCTTAATAAATAAATAATTGTGAAGAATAGCTGGAAATAGCAGTTTTGTACAACAGGGAAAACAGAGATTGAGGTGAAGAATTTTCTTGTTTCCTTTTTTGTTCATTACTATTATTGAAATAATGAAAATGCTCTAATAAAGATTCGAGTGATAAATGCACAACTATGTGATTATACCAAAAACCATTGATTGTACTCTTTGGATGCTCTGTTACTATGTAGCAATAAAATTGATTTGTTTAAAAAAAAGATACAATGACGATGCCGATGGAGCTCAGTGGTTGAGCACTGGCTTCCCACATAGAGGTTCTGGGTTCAATCCCTGGCCCTGGTACCTCAGAAAACAAACAAACAAAAAACTACGAGGTATTATTTCACACCTACTAGAATGGCCACTATTTAAAAAACAGAAGACAACAAGTATTGGCCCCTGCAAGCGCTCCCACACAGACCTGGCCCTGGAGCCCCCCGGGCAGAGCCTGAGGTCTGGGTGGCTCCAGCCGACCCCGGCGCCACAGGCCCCTGACGGAATTGAGGACCGACGCAGGGGGCGCCACCGCGGGGCCGCTGTCCAGCAGCCGCGTGGAGTAAGGCAAAAGAAAAGGAAAGCAATAGACAACCTCTATAGTATGAAAGAGCAATCGGTCTGTGAAACAGGATCTGACCGCCAGCCTCTCAGGGACAACCAGCAAATGAACTGTAAATACTTTGTCGACTGTCTGTTTGAGGAAGCGGAAGGCTGGTGCCCAAGGCTTGTCACCCCCTGAAAAAAAGAAACAGGTAGACCTTGGTATAGAAGTATGGAAAAAGGGGTTAACAGTCAGTGGTGATTTCTGAAGTTATTCTGATGGTGCAAGTCAACAGTTTCTGAAGTCCATCAAAAAGGGGGAATCACCTTTAGAATTACAGGGAATTTTTGATAAGGGAGAGGTGGATGTTAAAGTTGAAGATAAGGGAAATGAAGTATTTTTGTCAGCAAAGCCTGTATTCCAGCCCTCCTCAGGGCAGGGTCACAGACCAGGTAGTGCCGTGCCAAAAAGTATTTCTAAAGCAAAAAGTATTGACATAGAGAATAAAAATAATGTCTGCTGTCCCACCAAACAACGTGGACCCGAACACTAATATACTGAACTGGTTAGCCAATGGGAAAAGGGTCATCCAGAAATTGAGCATTCTCAGGGCACGCCGCATCAAAGACTTCATCGAAAAGTACCAAGGGGGAAACGGACTTTGGCCCAGTGGTTAGGGCGTCCGTCTACCATATGGGAGGTCCGCGGTTCAAACCCCGGGCCTCCTTGACCCGTGTGGAGCTGGCCATGCGCAGTGCTGATGCGCGCGAGGAGTGCCGTGCCATACAGGGGTGCCCCCGCGTGGGGGAGCCCCATGCGCAAGGAGTGCGCCCGTGAGGAAAGCTGCCCAGCGTGAAAAGAAAGAGCAGCCTGCCCAGGAATGGCGCCGCCCACACTTCCCGTGCCGCTGACGACAACAGAAGCGGGCAAACAAACAAGACGCAGCAAATAGACACCAAGAACAGACAACCAGGGGAGGGGGGGACATTAAATAATAAATAAATCTTTAAAAAAAAAAAAAAAGAAAAGTACCAAGGATCTCAAAGAAGTCCTCTCTTTTTTATGGCCACAGCTCTTCCTTTCCTCAAATTGCCAGATGAAACACTCACTCTGGAAGCAGCAGATTTACAGAATGCTATAATCATTCATACTTCACAAAACAGCTGAACCTTTTAGTGGACTTTCATAGCATTGATTTTTTTCTTCTTTTTTGTTTTTGTCTGTTTCCTTTTACAGCAATGATTTTTTTTTATCCCCCCCACCTTGTGGTTTGCTTGCTGTCTGCTCAGTGTCCATTCCCTGTGCGTTCTTCTGTGTGTCTGTATTTTATTTTTATTTACTCCCCCCCCCCCCACCTTGCAGCTTGCTTGTTGTCTGCTCTCTGTGTCCATTCACTGCACACTCTTCTGTGCTTTTACTTGTCTCCCTTTTTTTTGTTGCATCACCTTGCTGAGTCGACTCTCTGCAGCGCTTGCGGGCCAGGGGCTCCGTGGTGTATGGGGGAGCTTGCCTTCACAAGGAGGCCCTGGGACGCGAACCCAGGGCCTCCCATATGGTAGACGGGAGCCCAACTGAATGAGCCACAGCCACTTCCCTATAGCATTGATATTTGATAGACTTAGTGGAAAACTTACAGAGATATGATGGTTGTAAATAGTCATGCAAACCAAGGTGGTGGAAAGGAAAAGGCAGATTCACTGGACTTCTGATTCAAGTACTATTGAACTGGATTCAAGTACTATTTAATTCTCTCCCAATGAGATTGCTCAAATAAGTACAAGTTAGCAAAGTACTATATGACTGGAAACTGCATCCAATGTACTTTTTCCAAAAGGCCGCTCAGAGAGAAAAACATTCTTAATTTCAAGCATTACTTAATAAATATAAGGTATAATATAATAACTGTATCATTTAGAATCTTAATATAGTATACATTACCAAATACATTCACATTTCTTAATATAGTATACATTACCAAATACATTTCTCATTTAAAGCCATATCTATTACCTTTCCAAACAGTGGTGATTTGTTAACATGTTAGCTGTTTCAGATAAAAAAGATGGCAGTAAATGTTTAAATTGCACATTGCAGGTTAAAAGTATCAATATAATTGTCTTAACAGAGATACAATCAGAAGGCTGGATGATATTGTTTTTACCCCAGCTATGCCTAAACTTCACAGTATTCTCAATCTTCATTCCCTAATGACAGAATATATTCAAATATTAATTTGGCAAGAGTAGCTAAGATATTTTCATTTAAGAATAAAATTATACAGTTTAATATAATTTAAAAAGAAAAAGAAAAGAAAACTTCGAGGGTTGGAGAGAATGCAGAGATAGGAAGGCTTATTCACTGCTGGCGGGAATGCAGAATGGCCCAGCCACTGTGAAAGTCTGTTTGGCGGTTCCTAAGGAAGTTGGATATAGATCTACCATGTGACCCAGCAATACCACTCTAGTATATACCCAGAAGAAGTGAGAGAGGAACACGAACAGACATCTGCACATTGATATTCATAGTGACATTATTCACAGTTGTCAAAAGATGGAAACAACCCAGTGTCCATCAGCTGATGAATGGATAAACAAACTGGTATATACACACAATGGCATATTATTCAGCCGGAAGAGAAACTGAAGTCGTGAAGCATATGACAGCATGGATGAACCTGGAGGACATCATGTTGAGTGAAGCAAGCCAGACCCAAAAGGACAAATATTGTATGATTTTGCTATTATGAATTAAATATAATGAGCAAACTCATGGAGTTAAAAGCAAAATATAAGTCACCAGAGGATAAAATGTAGTTAGAAAAGGGAAAGGTGAGGTTTAATCTGTGCAGAAATGGTAAAAAAAAAAAAGTCATTTGTAAGTGTTTGGAAATGAATAGAAATAGTGAGAGCACATCATAGGATTTGTACTTAAAATGAAAATAAACTTGGAATAATGAAAATGCTCTAATATTGATTGAAGTGATGGACAGCTCTGTGATTATACCAAATGCCACTGATTGTACAATTAAATGGTTTATGAACAACAACAATAAAAAATAGGGTGGATTGAAGGGGAAATATACCAAATGTAAGATATAGTAAAGTAGTAATATTTTGACGATGCTCTTTCATGATTTGTTACAAATATTTCACAATAATGCAAGAAATTTATGATGTGGTGATATATGGGAGCCCTATATGATGTGATGCATGTTT
Organism: Dasypus novemcinctus; assembly: GCF_030445035.2. NCBI lineage: Eukaryota > Metazoa > Chordata > Mammalia > Cingulata > Dasypodidae > Dasypus > Dasypus novemcinctus. The sequence continues at coordinate 72,221,817 of NC_080693.1, read as the reverse complement.
ATTTTGTAAGTTTATAACTTTTACTCTACACTTATTGTTTATGTATGTTCGTGTATGAATGATATACTTCAATAAATTGTTTTTAAAATGAAAAATATGTTTGCGATATATGATAATATTAATACCCTTAATACAAAAAGAGCACTTACCAATCAATAAGAAAAAAAAAAGGGAAATCCAAGTTTAAAAAAGTTAGATGAATATGAATAGGTAATTAACAAATGAAGACATACAAATATAAAAAGTATAGCCTCATGAGTAATACAATAAAAGCAGACTAAAATAACAGTAAGATTCCATTTTTCACATTTGTCAACTATTAAAAAGAAACATTCATTGTTGGCAAGAGGTGTGGGGAACAGGACCTTTGCTTTAAATCCAGTGAAAATATAAAGTGATACAACGTTTCTGGGGAAACTCTGCCAATATGAATTAAATCCTCTACATCCATTGACTCTCACTTTTTGGAAAGTCTCTTAAGAAAATAATTAGAATTACATAATAAAGATTTGCATATAAGGATATTAATCATAGAGTTCTTCAAAATGATTTTAAAATTATGAATAACCTAAATGTTTGAACATAGGAGCTGGTTTAATACATTTTGGTATAGCATGCTATAGTAGACTACTATGCTATACAGCCCCCAAAAGTCATGTTTTCAGAGAAAATAATAAGTGAAAAATATAAGCCATAACATTTTATATGCACTGGGATACAAATGTGGTTAGAAGGAGGGGAGGAGGAAAAGAGGGGACTGGGGAGAACAAGAACAAGTAGAACAAGAACAAGGGAAACGGACTTGGCCCAGTGGTTAGGGCGCCCGTCTACCACATGGGAGGTCCGCGGTTCAAACCCTGGGCCTCCTTGACTTGTGTGGTGCTGGCCCATGCGCAGTGCTGATGCGCGCAAGGAGTGCCATGCCGCATAGGGGAGCCCCACGCGCAAGGAGTGCGCCCCATAAGGAGAGCCACCCAGCTCGAAAGAAAGTGCAGCCTGCCCAGGAATGGCGCTGCCCACACTTCCCGTGTGGCTGACGACAACGGAAGCGGGCAAAGAAAGAAGCCGCAGCAAATAGACACAGAGAACAGACAACCTGGGGGAGGGGAGGGGGGAATTAAATAAATAAATAAATCTTTAAAAAAAAAACAAAACAACTCTTCAAGGAGGGTAAGAAGCTATGCCCATCCCTGAACCAAAGGTGTGCCCAGGGGATGGGGTACGCTGACTGCTCCCTCTAGATCTCTTGGCCAGTCATTTGGCAGGGGAGGCGGGACCCTGTGATTGACTTACCAGAATCAAGTCAAGCAGAACAAGTAAGTCCCCCAGGGGAAGGCGGGCAGGACAGACAAATATATCAGTTACTTCTGTGATTGAGGAAGTTGACCGTGGTGGGGAGCTGGTGCGGAGGGGGCAGTGTGGCATCGGCACTGTTGGAATCCCAACTGGTTCATCTCAGCAGGTGGTTAGACAGCCACCAACAAAACGAGTACCCAAAATAATTTTCTTAATGTTTCCCAAAAGTTTTACAATAGGAAAAAGCTCAGAAATGGTTGGACTCCCTTCTGTTTATTTTTCAGCTTAGTGTTTTTTCCTTTTGAATTAAACGTGGAGGGAGTGGAGGCGAGGTTGCTGATGGTCTCCACCGCGTTCTCGTGCTGTGGCACCCCTAGGCTGCCCTCCGGTCCGGTCCCTCACGCCTGGGGAGCTGAAGGGCAGGGAGCAGGAACGACACGGGGAGGGACTGCCAAGAGAGGCCAAGGGTCCTGGACCAGAGCTCAGGACGAACATCAGAGGGCAACGTGGGGAGAGGAGGCCGAGGCGGGCAACGAGGGGAGCCTGGGCTCAGGACAGGCTGTGTCAGAGGAGAAGCCAAGAACACGGAGGCGGGTCCCTGCGGTGCACTCCTTCCAACCGCTTAGCTTTTTCTTTCTTTTTTTAAAATAACGTATTTGCATTCCAGTGCATACCAAGTGATGTGGCCTGCTTTGGGTGTTTGTTTTGTTGATGCGTGTATGTGTAAACATTGTTTTTAAATTTTTTGTTGTGGTCACATATACACAATATAAAGTTCCCATTATAACCACTTTCAAGTACACACTTCAGGAGTGTTAATCACATTCGCAGTGTTGTGCAACCTTCACCACCATCCACTAGCAAAACTTTTCCATCACCCTAAACAGAAACTCTGTACCCATTAAGCATTAACTCTCTATTCTCCACCCTCACCCTGCTCCTGGTAACCTGTAATCTACCTTCTGTCTCTAAGAATTTGCCTATACTAGTTATTTCATCTAAGTGAGATGAGATCGTACAGTATCTGTCCTTTTGCATCTGGCTTCTTTCACTCAACATGATGTCTCTGAGGTTTATCCATGTTGTCACGTGTATCAGAACTTCATTCCTTCTTCCAGGTGAATAATAGTCCATTGGATGGATACACCACATTTTGTTTGTCCCTTCGTCTACTGATGAATGTTTAGGTTGTTTCCACCTTTTGGCTATTGTGAGTAATGCTGCTAGGAGCATTGGGTTACAGATACCTGCTTTCAATTCTTTGGGATATATACCTAGAAGTGGGGTTGCCAGGTTATATTCTAATCAGAAAGCCTCTTCTGCTCTTCTGGATGGAGGATTGTCTTCCGTAGAGCAGTGCCTTCACCTGATCCCGTGATCCCACCGCCAGGTAGTTCAGTCCAGCCTTCTTCCACCAGAACCAGCCTCACCTCCGACTCTCCTGCAAGCCCTCCCTGCAACCCCAACCCTCACACTGGCTATGCCCACTGCCCTGCAGCCCTACCATGGCTGGAGAAAGGGGCACTTCCAGAGTCTCCGGGGAACCTTCTCTCCTGGCTCCGCTGAGGCTCTTTCCTTTTTCCAACCTCCTTCACCTCTTCTCTCCAACTGGGAGTATTTGCAGTATCAATTGCTGAGGTCTATGGAGCACTTTCTGAGTGTGGGGAGCTCATCCCATTTAATATCCCACAATCAGGAAAGGCAGGTTTTATTGGGATCCATTTCTGGCCCCTTTTTCTTACCATTCCTCTCCCACACAACCCTACTCATTAGCTTTTGCCTCAGATAGCTCTCTCTCTCTTTCTCTCTCTCTCAGAACTAGCATTTCAAAAGTCGCCAACTTCCTAACAATTCTGTTTACTGGTCTTTTCTTGATCCTCTTCCTCCTTGACCTTCTGCCCCACTAGAGGCAGTTGACCAAACTCCATGTACTTAGCATGAAAGTTTTTCCTTGACTTGTCCTGGTTTTTTCCCACATCTCAGATCTGTCCCCTTGCTTTTAGTTCTTAATTCCATCCCCCAAATTGTAAGTCTATCTCCAAGTTCAAATGAGGCACAAAAGTAAATCTCCAGCTCTGACTTCTTTCTGAATTTCTAACCATGCATTTCTGATTTCTAAAATTTGAAACCTCAAAAGAAACTCATTATTTCTCCATTTAATTCGGTGGAACTCAACAAGCATGTGCTGCCAGACAATGTGCTAGGAGTTTCCAGAAGCCCCTGACAGTAGAGTGCTAGGAAACTGGCTCTCCTAAAGAGAAAGTCCTGATTCATAGTGTTTGCCAATCTCCATGGTCTAAATACTCCCAGCATGGCTGATTTCAAGCTACGAACATGACATCACTGAAGATGGAGTTGGGAGGAAATGTTCCAGCTCCAGTTCAGCACTGCCTGACCAGCACAAACCTGTCAGCCATTCTCCCATCACTGCTCTCAAATCTTAGAACCATCTCTCCTCTCCCATTCACCCTCACTCCGAATAAACCAGCAAAAGTGAAGATTTTAAAACAAGACCCTACAATTCTTTGAAAGTAGTCAGAGATAAATTAAGAGGAAAAAAGGAAAAAAAGAATGTGTGGCGAATGAAAAAATAGCAAGACAGTAGTCTTCAACCCAATCATTTTGATAATTACATGAAATTATAAATAGTCTAAACATATCAATTAAAAAGCAAAGATTATCATGAATCTTGTTTAAAAAAAAAGAGTAAAACCCAACTTTATGCTGTGTATATATAAGAAATACACTTTAAATATAAAGATACAGATAGGGTAAAAAGATAGAAAAAGAACATGCTTAAGAAATCTAGCGACATTAATATCAGACAAAATTAACTTCAGGTCAGAGAATATTATCAGGGATGATGGAAGGGTCGGTTCATTGAGAAGACATATCAATATGAAATATGTATGCATTGTAGAGTTTTAAAATACATGAAGTGGGGGAAGCAGATGTGGCTCAAGTGATTGGCTTCCTGTCTACCATACAGGAGGTCTAGGATTTGATTTCTCGACCTCCTGGTGAAGGAGAGCTGGCCCAAGGCAGAGTGCTGGTCCATGCAAGAGTGCTGGCCCATGCAAGAGTGCTGGCCCATGCAGGAGTGCTGGCCCACATGGCAAGCTGGCCTAAGTGGAGAGCTGACATAAAATATGTGAAGATGGAAGGGGATGTGGCTCAAGAAATTGAGCTTCTACCTACAATATGGGAGGTCCTGGATTCAATTACTGGTGCCTCCTGGAGAAAGTGAGCTGATGTGGCAGGCAGGCAACAAGATGACACAACAAAAGATACACAAAGAGGAAAGTCAATGAGAGACACAACAAACCAGGGAGCTGAGGTGGCTCAGGTGATTGAATACCTCTCTTCCACATGGGAGGTCCCAGGTTTGGTTCCTAGTACCTCCTAAAGAGAAGATGAGCAGACACAGAGAGCACACAGCAAATGGACACAGAAACAGACAGCAATTGCAAACGGGAGGTGGGGGGTGTGAAGTAAATAAATAAAATAACCTTTAAAAAAATACATGAAGGGAAGCAGATATAGCTCAAGCAGTGGGGCACCCACCTGCTACATGGGAGATCCCAGGTTCAGTTCCTGGTGCCTCCTAAAAAAGAAGAGCAAGACAGCAAGCTGATGCAGGGAGATGATGCAGTGAACTAATGCAGTGAGGAAATGCAATAAGAGACACACCAAACAAGGAGCAGAGGCGGCTCGATCAACTGACCACCTCCTTCCCACATGGGAGGTCCCAGGCTCAGTTCCTGGTACCTCCTAAAAAGAAGATGAGCAGACACAGAGAGCAGACAGCCAGCATAAAAAACAAATATGTACAATCAATAAATATTTAGAAGACTTGAGCAATGCCATCAACCCAATTGACCTATTGACATTAATAGCATACTCCATCCAGTCATCAGTAGAATTAACATTCTTTTTGAGTGCACAAGGAACATTCATTAAGTTAGACCATTTGCTATACCATAAAGCAATTATCTAATCCATGTAAATGGATTGAATGCATAGATTATATTCACTTACCACAATGGAATTAAATTAAAAACCAATAATAGAAAAACTACGAAAAATCCCGAAATACTGGGAAAGTAAACAACATACTTCTAAATAGCTCATGGATCAAAGAAGAAATTCCAAGGGGAATTAGAAATTATTTTTAAATGAAAATCCAACAAAATTTGGAGAGAAATTTATAGATTCAAATGCTTAAATAAAAAAGAACATGGGAAGCGGACATGGTTCAGCTGATAGAGCACCCGCCTACCACATGGAGGGTCCAGGGTTTGATCCCCAGGACCTCCTGACCCATGTGGTGAGCTGGCCCATGCGCAGTGCTGCCATGCTCAAGGAGTGCTGTGCCATGCAGGGGCGCCCCCACATAGGGGTGGCCCCACACACAAAGAGTGTGCTCCCCTGATTTAAAAAATGCAACCAGCCCAGGAGTGGCGTTGCACACTCGGAGAGCTGATGCAGCAAGATGATGCAACAAAAAAGAGATGCCATTTCCCAGTGCCACCTGATAATGTGAGCAGATGCAGAAGAACACAGAGCAAATGGACACAGAGAGCAGAAAACAGGGAGGATGGGGAGAGAAATAAAATAAATCTTTAAAAAAAAAAAAAGAACAAAGATCTAAAAATCCAGCTCAAGCAACTAATAAAAGAAGAGCAAATCAAATGCAAAGTAAGTAGAAGGGATGAAATAATAAAAATTAGAGCAGAAGTCAAAGAAATAGAAAATATATATACAGTAGAAAAACAATGGAAAGCTAGTTCTTAGACTAAATCAATAAAACTGTAAACCTCTAGCTAGACTAGTCAAGAAAAAAAGAGAATATTCTTTATTTTCATTATCAGGAATGAAAGAGGGGGCAGCATTACAAATCTTATAGGTAATAAAAGGATAATAAGGAAATACTATGGACACCTTCATGCCAATAAATTTGACAACTTAAAGTGGGCAAATTATTTGAAGGACAAAAATTACCAAAAGTGATGCAAAATTAAATAATAAATCAGGAATAGCCTAATCTATCCAATTGAATTTGTAATTAAAAAGCAAACAGGTATTTGCACACTGGTGTTCATAGCGCCATTATTTACAATTGCCGAAAGATGGAAGCAACCCAAGTACTCATCAGCAGATGAATGGATAAACAAAATGTGTCTATACATACAATGGAATATTATTCAGCTATAAAAAGGAATGACAACATGGATGAACCTTAAAAACATCATGTTGGCTAAAAAAAGAACGAATATTGTATGATCTCATCGGTATGAAATACTGAGAATAAGCAAATTCATAGTAGACTACAAGTTACCAACAGCCAGGTGAGGGTAGGGAATGGGGAGTTAATGCCAAAAGGGTAGAGTTTCAGTTTGTGGTGATGGATGGATAAGTTTTGGGAACAGATGGTGTTGATAGTCACACAACACTGTGAACATAATTATCACCATTGAATTATATGCTTGAATGTGGTTAAAGGGAAACTTTAGGTTGTATATATATTATTAAAATTTTTTAAAAATATGGGACGGTACCACACCAACAGTGAACCCTAATGTAAACTATGGACTGTAGTTAATATTATAATTATAAGAATATTGCTTCGTCCGTTGTAGCAAAGGTATCACATTAATGCAAAGTGTTAATAATAAGGAAAACTGAGTGTGTGGTGGGTATATGGGGAACTCTGTATTTTCTGCATACACACCTACAACTTCTCTAATAAAAATAAATGGATAGAAGCCAGTGTAGCTCAGTGGTGGAGCAGGTGCTTTGCGTGTATAAGGTCCTGGGTTCAATCCCCGGTACCTGGGAAGCAGATGTGGCTCAAGCAGTTGGGCTCCCGTCTACCATATAGGAGGTCCAGGGCCTCCTGGTGAAGGCAAGCTGGCCCGTGTGGTGAGCTGGGCATGTGGAGTGCAGTCCTGCACAGTAGTGCTGCCCCGCCCAGGAGAGCTGACACAGCAAGATGACGCAACAAAAAGAGACACAGAGGAGAGATGATGAGGGACATGGCAGACCAGGGAGCCAAGGTGGCACAAGAGAATGACTGCCTCTCTCCCACTCCGGAAGGTCCCAGGATCTGTTCCTGGAGCTGCCTAATGAGAATACAAGCAGACACAGAAGAACACACAGCGAATGGACACAGAGAGCAGCCAATGGAGGGAGGGAGGATAAATAAATAAGTAAATAAATCTTTTTATTTTTAATCCCCGGTACCTCCTAATAGATATCTAGCTAGCTAGCTAACTAGATCGCCTTAAAATAAATAAATAAATAAATAAAAAACTGCCCCAAAAAGAAACTTTAAGCCACGTATCTGCACTGGTAAATTCAACTGAAAGTTTAAGGAAGAGATAATGCCAATCTATCTAAAACTCTTTCAGAAAACAAAGAGAGAGGAAGGAGCCACTTTCAGAGAAGACATCGCTTCTCGACTTAGTCTAAGAGACCAGCATCCCTGACACCAAAACCAGGCCAAGACATTATAAGAAAAGAAAACAGCATACGGATATCTCTCACGACACAGTGGGGTTCGTCCCAGAACAACACGTGTAAATCAATTTTACAATATCAACCAAATGAAGGAGTAAACTCACAAGATCAACTCAATAGATTTAGAAAAAAGACTGCAAATGTTTCAACATGCATTCACAATAAAACTCTCAGCTAGAGAGAGAAGGGAAGCTCTCTTACCTGACATAGAGTATCTGCAAAAACCTACCACTACCATCATACTTAATTGTGAGTAACAACACTTTCCACCAAAGACAAGAAGTGAACAAAGGTATCTGATCTCACTACTTTTATTTAACATTTAATAGCAGGTCCTAGTCAACAAAGACAACGATCATGTACATAGAAAATCTTCAAGAAACTATAAAAAAACTAACAAATAAAAAGTCAATTCAGCAAGGTCACATGGTACAGTTTCGATATTACAATCAATATATATTTATATACTAGCAAAGAACAATTGGAAAGTGGCATTTAAAAATACCATTTACAGGAGCCGATGTAGCACACATGGTTAGCACCTACTTCCCATTTACAAGGTCCCAGATTCAATCCCTGGTGCCTCCTAAAAAATAAAAAAATTAAAAATTACAATAGTATAAATGGACATATGAAATACTTAGGGATAAATTTAACAAAGTATATCCAAAATCTATATACTGAAAACTACAAAACAGTACTGAGAAAAATTAAAGGAGACCTAAATAAATGGTAAGATATGCAGTGTTCATGGGTTGGAAGACTCAGAGTTCTTAAGATATTAATTTTATCCAAATTGATCTATGATCTGTAGCGTCAACTTGGTTCCAATTAAAATCCCAGAAAAAAAATTTTTTAATTGAAAAGACAATTATAAAGTTTATATGGAAATGCAAAATACCAAAATGACCAAAACATGTTTTAAAAAGAACAAATTTGGAAGACTTACACTATCTGACTTTAAGATTTATGATAAGCTACAGTAATCAAGACATTATTGTATCGGCATAAATATATAAATATGTTTACATATGATATATAAATTTATCAGTGGAATAGACTAGAGAATCCAGAAATAGACCCTCACATATATGGTCACAATTGATCTTCAACAAAGTGACAAAGTAATTCAATGGGGAAAGGATAGCCTGTTAAAAAATGGTGCTGGAACAATTGGACATCCTTATGAGGAATCTGCTCTCAAATCATAGACAAAAAACAACCCAATACTGATCATAGAACTAAACTTTGTAAAAGCTGAAACTGTAAAAAAGTTTTGGTAAAGAAATAGAAAAAATATTTGCAAACTTGGCATAGGCAAAGATTTTCTTTTTGGATAGGACACAAAAGTACTATCATAAAATAAAATTAAAAATTGATAAACTGGACTTTATAAAAATTAACAATATCTGCTCTTCAAAGACACCAGTAAGGAATCGGAAAGGAGAGCCACAGGCTGGGAGAAAACATTTGAAAGACTAATGTCTGACAAAAGATTTGTATCCAGAATAAATGAAGAAGTCTTATAACTCAATAATAATATGACAAACAACCCAATTTTGAAAATAGGCAAAAAATGTGTTCAGGTGCTTCCCAAAAGAAAATACATTAAAAGATACTTAAATGTCTTCAGCCACCAGAGAAAAGAGATGAAGGTATGCCACATGGGCACAAGAATATTTAAAGTTAAAAAGACTGATCATAAAAAGTGCTGATGAGAATGTAGAGCAGCTGGAACTCTTATCAATGGTACAATCACTTTGGAAAAGTTTGGCCATTTCACATAATGTTAAATATACTGTTACATACCATCTAACAATTTTATTCCTTACAAAAGAGAAATGAAAACATAAGCCCACACAGACTTGTAAGTGGATACTCTAGCAGAATTATGCACAATATCCCTGAATTGGGAATCATCCCAAGATGTCTATCAACAGATGAGTGGATAACTCATTATGGAATATCCATATGATGGAACACTACACGGCAATCAAAAGTGACAAACTAGACGACACACAGTAACGGAGGAATAAAAAAAAAAAAATTAAACCTATGCTGAGAGAAACAAACCAGTCACAAAAAAACTGTCTGATTACACAGATATGAAATTCTAGAATTCTCACCTGGGGACAATTTGCCACCCAGGACATTTGGCAGTGTCTGGGGCCATGCTGACTGCTATGACTGCAGGCGTGCTCCCGGCATCCAGCAGATGGAGACCAGAGATGCTGCTAAACCTCCTACAACGCACAGGACAGTCCCGGAGCAAAGAATTATCCAGCCCAAAGTGTCAGTGGGGCCAGTTGAGAAACACTGGGCTGAACTACAGTGACAGAAAGCAGGTCAGGGACTGCCTCAGCCTGGGTTGGGAGTGGGAGGAGTAACTGCAGAGGGGACAAGGTGAAGAAGTGGTTATGGCCTGACTGTGATCACGGGTAGACGGGTTTCATATTTGTCAAAAGTCAATGAATTATACACTTAAAAAGGAAGCATTTTGTACAATGAAAATTATACCTCAATAAAATTTATTTTTATAAAAAGGACCCTAAATGTTGCCTCAAAATACTCTTTTGTCATTCCCATCCATCAGATGACTAAGAAGGCATGGTTCTAACTTGTAAATTACCCTGAGCAAAGCTCAGGTACTAAAGATATTTTCTCCACTGGATGGGATCTACAATATAGCAATTTGGAAATCCTTCACTTCCCACCAAACTGAATCCACACTTTCTAATTACAATTTGAGGAAGGTGAAACCAGGAGGGGAGCATGTGGGCAAGAACAAAGAAATCCTCTGGTCAACAAATAGTATTATCTCATATTATTACACACATACATATGTGTGTATATGGACGCAAACACATAGCAATTTGCATATTTGCCATTTCCATGGGGCCAAACACAAAGAAAGCACATAATTAAGTGTTAGTAAACTTTGCCCCTAACACCATGTTCTATATGCTTTAATGTCTACATCCACTGGTGTTTTTCTTTTGAAAGATTTATTTTGTTTATTACCCCCTCCCCTTGCCACTTGCCCTCACTGTCTGCTCTCTGTGTCCATTCACTACACATTCTTCTGTGTCTGCTTGGTCTTCTCTTCTTGTCTTTTCTTTAGGAGGCACCAGGAACTGATCCTGGGATCTTCTGATGTGGAGAGAGGCACTCAATCACTTGAGCCACCTCAGCAACCTGGTTTGTTGCGTCTCTCATTGTCTTTCCTCTGTCTCTTTTTTGTTGCATCAGCTGTCCACGTGGGCCAGCTCACTTTCACCAAGAGCCCCCGGAGAGCGAACACGGGACCTCCCTATATGGTAGACAGGAGCCCACTCACTTGAGCCACATCTGCTTCCCTGATGTTTTAATAAAACCAGAAGGCTCTTTAACCTTTTAGCTCGTGCGCAGTCGCTTCAAGAGGGGGCAGTGTGAATAGAAGGCAGTGCCCATGAGGATCTCCTCAGTAACTCGGCAATCTTGGAGCCCTTTTCGGTGGCATGCTGGAGCCAGCGCCTGCAGCCTGTAAAACCTGACTGTGCCTATCTCATCCCAAATGCCAGTTCACTGACCTTGGACTGGTGGCTCGAAATCAGCCACAGCGGAGCATTTATACCATGGGAATTGGCAAACACTACCCATCAAGACTTGGTTCCTTAGAGAGTTGGTTGTCAAGCATTTGCCAGCACCTTGCTGCCTTTGACTCAAAAAGAAAAGAGGGGGAGTGGATGTGGTTCGAGCAGTTGAGTGCCCGCTTCCCACATGGGAGGTCCCAGGTTCGGTTCCCAGGGCCTCCTAAAGAAGACAAACAACCTGCAGACAATGAGCAAAAACAACGAGCAGATGAGCAAACACAAAGAAAGGGTTGGAAGGGAGGGAGGGAGGGAGGAAGGAAGGAAGGAAGGAATTCATTTATAAGAGAGAACACATGCGTGTGAACAGGAGCACTGTGCTTTGGAATTTATGATTTTCCTCTTATGTTTAAAGACATTTGTAAACTGCACTGAAGATCCATCTTCCTGTAAAATAAAAGGAAAGGGAGGGGACAGCCTGGATAAGTTCTACCGTGTGTTTTGAAAGAAAAACCCAATTGGTAGCATAGGGGACTTCTAGTTAAACAAACCAAAAAAACGTTTATTTTAAAAACCTGTTCTTTGTATTGGAATAAACCTGCCTGGGGGTATAGAGACAGGTGAGATTTTATCCACGTGCTAAAGGAAAGCCGGAGAAGCCCTAGTTTACCAAGGTCCAGCCTCCAGCCTCTGCACACCAGGCCTCCCGACGGACCTTTCCCCGCTTCACTCAAGGTGGAGCTGAAGCACCTTCTGTGCCTTACTCACCGGCTGCCCTTCCGGGGCCAGTGGGGAAACGCTCTCCAGAGAGCAGAGGTCTGGTGAGGGTCTCTGCAGTTGACTGTGTCCTCCTCTGGGGTCCTTGCTCTTCTTAGCTTTCTGAGGGAAGGCCTGGCCCAGAAGCAATGCTCATTTCCACCCAAAATGGACACCAATGAGCCAGGACTGATGTCCCGCATGTGGCTGATGAAGGCTTGAAAGTGGGAGCTATAGTGAGTCCTACAACTCAAGGGCTCTCCTGGAATTTTTATTTTTTTAATTTTATTTTATTTTTCCAATTCATCAAGGAACAGTGTTGGATCACTACAAGATACTAGCCAGGTTAGCAGACGTGACTCAACTGATAGAGCGTCTGCCTACCATATAGGAGGTCCAGGGCTTAGTACCCAGGGCCTCCTGATCCGTGTGATGAGCTGGCCCACGCGCAGCGCTGTCATGCGCAAGGAGTGCCATGCCACGCAGGGGTGCCCCACACGCAAGGAGTGTGCCCCGCAAGGAGAGCCGCCCCACGCGAAAAAAGCACAGCCTGCCCAGGAGAGGCACCACACAGAGAGCTGACGCAGCGAGATGACACAACAAGATGACACAACAAAAAGAGACACAGATTCCTGGTGCTGCTGGCAAGAATGCAAGTGGACACAAAAGAACACACAGCAAACGGACACAGAGAGCAGACGGCAGGCGGGGGGGGGGGGGAGGCGCGGGAAGGGGAGAGAAGGGGAGAGAAAAAAAACAAAAAACAGGATACTAGCCCGTGTTCCTGGTGTTGGAAACAAGCCTGGAAAGCTGAAGGCCTCTTCGAGCCCCACTTGAGGTCAGATGCTGGCGACAGGCCTCGTCCAAACACCCTGGGAAATGAGGAGCAGAGAGGACCAGAAGGAGAACCCTGAGGGGAGCACAGAACCCCGAGGGGAGCACGCAGGCGCTGCTGAGCCCAGAACCCAGGGCCCTGGGCTGCGGGGCTCATCGGGTCCAGCCCCCACCTCCCTGTCCTGCTGAGAGGACCCGCGGAGCCCCTCGTGGGAGAGAGAAAAGTGAGTGACCCCTCTCTCTCTCTGCAGCTGTCACTCTCTGAGAGTGGGGTTCTCAAAATTTGATTAAAAAATAATAATAAAAAAGAAAAGAGAAAACACAAAAGAGCAGGGAGGAGGAAACCCTAGGTAGAAATCGATGAAGCCTTTAAACCTTCCGCGCGGCAACAAGTCTGCGTTTCTCTGTTGTCTTTGGGAACCCGCTGAATGGCTGGAAAACTGTTTTTAATAAACAAGAGTTCAAACACGGGCTCCGTAGCCAACAGTCACGCCTTAAACTCCAAACTTTACATGAAAACTCTCCCAGTCCCTTTGAACTCTCCTTCCCTCTCGGCAGAGCATTCCAGGGTTGATGCATTTTTTTAGACTGCTGGCAGGATCGGGAGGGCTTTGAATACTTTCCCCCTCTTTAGCAATCTCCTGCCTTCAGAACCCATTAATGCCTCACTCAGCAACATCAAGGTATTGCTTTGAAGTCCCTTCTGGCTACAGGCCTCTCACACTCTTTGGTTACTGTGCAATCAAATAATTAAATAGATTCTCAGGGAGAAAAAAAAAATCATTCTTTTCTTGGTAATTAAACACTCCAGGTTGGACAGGAGCGCTGCGTTGCCAAGGGAGTGAGAATCTATAAAGACTTCAAGCCCAGAAGTCTTTGCTCGTGGCCCCCAGGGGAGAAAAATAATAACAGGAAAATCAGCTCCGTCCCTGTTCCCTTCTCGCTGGCTGCGTCCGTGCCCCCACCCGAGCCACCATCTCAGGACCTCTCTTCCTAGGGGTGGGGGTGGGGGTATCCCCACCGAGAGGTTCCTTCTTGGAGGCCTGGAGGGGGGGGGGGCTGTGGGCAGGAGGCATCTCTCAGCCAAAATAAACCAGTCAGAGGCTGTAGCTGCAGGGACGGGGCTCAGCCCCTCTCCCCAGTGAGGCAGGAAGGGGAGGCAAGGGTGAGGAGGGAGGGGAGAGAAAGGGAAGGAGAGCAGAGAGGAGGAGGAAGTGACTGCAAGTGAGGCGCAGGGATGAGGACGGCAGAAGGGGGAGGACACAGGAGGGAGGAAAAGGAGGAGAAAGAGGTGGGGTTGTGGGGGAGAGAAGGAAGCGAAAGGGCGAGGAAGGAGGAGGGGAGGGAGAAGAGAGGGAAGGGGAGGGGGATAACAGAGGATAAGCAGGAGAGGAGGGGAGAGGAGGGGAGGGGAAGGGAATTGAAGGGATAGTAAAGGAGACAGAGGAGGTAAAGGGAGATGGAGGGCAGCGGACTTGGCCCAGTGGTTAGGGCATCCGTCTACCACATGGGAGGTCCACAGTTCAAACCCCGGGCCTCCTTGACCCATGTGGAGCTGGCCCATGTGCAGTGCTGATGTGCACAAGGAGTGCCCTGCCACGCAGGGGTGTCCCCCGCGTAGGGGAGCCCCACGCGCAAGGAGTGCGCCCCATAAGGAGAGCCACCCAGTGCGAAAGAAAGTGCAGCCTGCCCAGGAATGGCGCTGCACACATGGAGAGCTGACACAGCAAGATGACGCAACGAAAAGAAACACAGATTCCCATGCCACTGACAACAACAGAAGCGGACAAAGAAGACTCAGCAAATAGACACAGAGAACAGACAACCGGGGTGGGGAGGGAGGGGAGAGAAATAAATAAATAAATCTTTTTTTAAAAAAAGGGAGATGGAGGAGGGCGTAAGAGAGAAATGAGAAAAGGAGGGGGAAGGGTATGGAAGAGGAGGGAAAAGGCGGGAGAGGGGTGAGGGGAAGGGAAGTGGAGGGCGCGGAGCTGGTCTGTTCAGGTGGCTGCTGCTATGGGTGTCCGGTCTCTCCCATCTGCCACTCCACTGCCAGGGTTGGCTTCTCCCAGGACAAACATGCCTCCCCAGTCGAAGCACCTCTGATGTATCCACACTCGGGAGCTGAACTGGAGAGCCCAAGGCACCCTTCCCCACCTGCTCCTCTCACCTCCTTCCAGGACGACCCTTCCACCATTCCCCTGACCAACTCTAGGGCCCTGTAAGTCTCAGCTCAGAAGTGACCCAGCTCTGAGGAGCACCCAGAGGTACTCCCTCCTCTGAGTCTCCAGCAGCTTTATGGAAGCAGCTTCTCCACACTGAATTATGATCTCTCAACCGGGTGCTCCTCTGGGGCAGGAGGTGGGCCTCATCCTCTCCCCGTCCCCTGCTCCCGGTACAGCCACATGGTGGCTCTCAGTAGGTACCGGTGATGCTGGCGCTGAGAAGAATCTGTGGAGAAGAGCCGAAGCAGGTTTAGACCCCAAGAATCACTTTAAAGAAAGGCCATTACGAACCCGAAGCCCCTGGTTGGGAGCATCTCAATGTGGCATCCTCCGTGACCTCATCACACCCCGTCCCGGTCCTCGAAGCAGTCAGTTCCTCGTGAACCTCCTGCTGGCCATGTTGGACCATGTGAATGTGCATCCCGGGACCTCCAGGAGCTTGAACTCTCTGACATCCAACTTGACCTTGACAACCAGATCCCTCCCTCAGAATTGAAACTGTATTAGTAGTTAGAATTTTTTTTTGAGTATGATAAAAACCCAAGTCAAACCAGCTTAAGAAAGAAAAAGAGGATGACGGGATTCATTGGCTCGCCAGGCTGGGCTTCAGGTGGTCGATTCAAGCAGTGCAGTCACGACTTGGTCCATCTTTCTCTTGCCCCTATATCCCACCCCCTTTTCCTTCACTTTGTGGCTCCGATTTCCTCTTTGTTGGTGTCAGACTTGGGTAGGCTCTCTCAACACCATGGCTCCCAGAAGCTCTGGGTTTGTCTCTTACCACTTTAGAAACCCCCAGGAAAAGGGGAATTTGAGGAATATGTCCCAGGGCTGACTCTCATTGGACCAACTTAAATCACGTGTCCATCCCAGAGCCCATCACTGTAGCCAAGGTAATGAAAATGCTGCTTGGCCAGATCATGTGCCCATCTTTGTAGCTGAGGCTGTTTCCCACAGGAAAACCAAGACCTCTCACCATGAGACCAGCACAGGATGCTGGACATACTTAAACAACAGGCGACCAATAAATCTCACTGGTATCATTTGCAGGGAGCCTCAGAGGGAGGTGGCTGGGAAGACACTGTGTGTTGGAGGCAAAAGGGTGAAGGCAAATCAGGACCAGAAACAAGATCTCATCAGATCTTGAACCAAGGTGGGAGGTTAGGAACGATGGAGCCAGGCAAGCTGCACTTAAGCGCCAGAAGTTCCCATTGTTGGGGGATCTGAAGGTCACACAGGTGATTAAGGAGGAGGACCTCCCAACAGATAAGGGGCAGGACAAGGCAGGCAGGAGCTCCAAGGCAATTCCTGTCCTGTGCAAAGGAATATTATATGATTCCTGGGAGCCGGGACCAATCCCAGGCATGGCCTGCTCCTGCCTCCTTGCAGGAAAGGCTCTACTGTGCCTCTTATTATTATTTCTTTCTTTCTTTCTTTTTATTTCAAATTCAAAAAATAAAATAACAGACAAAAGACAGTGTAACAAATTATGGAAGGATTACTTTTAAAAATCCTGTCCAGGCACATTCATCTTATGTAACTCTAAAAACAAACTCAATTTTCTCCAGTGTTCCAAAAGATGAATAAATGAGCACAAATTGGTTAAATGACATGACCAAGTTATGGTAGTGAAAAAAAAAGAAAAAAAAATGCTTCACCGTACTCACATCTCATAAATCTCATTCTTTTTTTTTGACCCTTAGCATCGATATAGTACCATCTATGCCTTTGCTACAAAAATATTACATTACTGTAAACTGTAGTCTATAAGTTACATTAGTTGTATTTTTCCCATGTATCACCATATTCCTAACACCTTGCAATAGAGGAACCATCTTGTATTTGTATTATTTGTATGATTAACCACATGTATCATGTACCACCCAAATCACTGTTACACAGCCCCTAGATTATTCTCTAGCTGTCTTTCAATTAACATTAACCTCCCTAGAATACCCCTATGCTGTGCTTCTTGTTGCAAAATAAGTACAAGGGGAAGAATTAAGGCAGGTCTGGACCAAGACTGTTTATAGAAATGGCACAAAGTCTTCTCAAAGCCAAGAAAGTCTTCACACGTGGAAATTTAGCCTTAAGAATTATGAGCTGCTCAGAACACTTCATTGAGAGTATGCAGGGTAGGTGGAAGTAAAGCCACTGAAATACTATTCATGGTGGGTTTCTTTTTCACACATAGTTTTCAAATTTTATACCATGAATATTTATTTTTGTGCTCAGAAAAACAACAACAACAAAAACAAATGGAAGGGGTAAGTCCCCTAACCTGCTCGTGTCAAACGCTCTACAAACTCACCTTTCACCACTGTAATCCATTTTTGCATTTATTTCATTTTCTCACCATTTCCCTGCCCCTCACCCCAGGGATCCAGCTATCCTTCAGCCTGGCTAATTGGCTTCTGGCTGACTGGGAAGCAGGTGGCTGAAGCAGTGTTGTCCCCTAATGTGAGGTGGGGAGGGGTCTCCACTTCTTAAAGGCAAGGTGGGGTCTGGAAACCCAGGCTGCAGTTCCCACTGAGCTGGGCTGGCCGGTGAGGGAATAGGGCTCAGATGTACGGCAGCTGGGACCCTCCCCGCACTTGTCTCTCTCCCCCTCTTCCCACCACCCTCAGTCCTGCCTTGGGCCCCTTCGGGCAGCATGAATCAACTACAAAGACCTTGTCGCCATCTTAGCCATGCCAAGACGCGAGTGTCATCTGGAGGCTGCTTCAGCCCAAACCTTTTATGTTGACAAGTCGTGTTGATCAGAAAAACTAAATGCTTCTCGCTGTCCTCAGCCTGCCAAGTGCTCCACAATGATTTACAAGTCATCTAGACGACGGATTATCACAAATGATCTCATCCCAGTGGAAAGGGACACCCAGGCAGCCGTTGCCTTCCTGAGGATGGGGAGCGAGGCTCAGATGATGAATGAATGCCCTTGCCAGGAGACAATCCCTCCCCCAAAGTCATTAAGACTCCCAGGTGGCTGATCCCTTCCCCTGGGAAAATATGGCAGCACTCAGACTCCCAGAGAGAAAGAGGTTTAGGCATTTCATCTCATCTGAGATGCAGCCTCCAGGCCAGAAGAGGTTTAAAAGCCATGGAAGATACTTTGCTTTATATTCTCTACCTGGAAATCTTTGCAGATGGAAATTCCATTTCTCCCAAGGGCCTATTTCAGTGTTTTATATCCTGGTAGCCAAGACACTTCAGAGAGACAACTGCCTCTGCTGTTCTGCATCCTGTTTTACCTTCCATAAGCAGAAAGGCTCAAGGTCTCGTCTGTTGGGCACAGACTTAGGCAGTGAGGATTTTCTGGTTTAGCCCAGGTCGGGTAGAAATGAAAACTCCAGGTGTGGGTAGTATTCAGAATCGGGAGTGCCCAAGGAAAACTAGTTTCATCTGTTAGGTTGTGTGAAGAGAGGTGGGCAGGGTGGTACAGGAGTTATTTAAACGGTTGTCAAGGAGGGTTCAAATGTCAGGCACATGGGGATGGTAGGTTTCTCCTGGCGGTGATGCTTCAAGTTTGTCTTTTGCAGACTTGTGCTTTTCATTTTATATCAGGACCAAAAATCATAAGTTTCTCAATTTTATCAGTCAGGATAAATGCCATTCTAGGCATTTTAAGCAGAAAGTAAATTAATACAGGGATTTAGGGGCTTAGAAATACGTTTCAAAGGGTTAAAAGAACAGGCTGCAGGTGGAGCCTTCGGTACTGACCTCTAAACCCTTCAGAGCTCACCTGCCCAGCGAGGCTTGGTGAAGATGCCTGCAGAGCTGCCACGGCCACTGCACCCCACAAGCCAGTGGCTAGACCCCCCATTGTGGAGACTGGCCACCGCCTCCAGCTCTGTGGCCCCACAGCACCCAGGTTGCTGGGAACAGACCCGAGAATCTCGCTTGTGTGTCCATGACCTTGCTTGCCCTAGGCAAGAGCCAAAGGGGGCAGAAGAGGACTGTGCCTTGCATTGAGTAGATCTAAATGGTGGAATTCAATTCACATCTAGATACAGGGAGTCTGAAAAATGCAATTTTAGCCTTCTAATTTCTATAGTGCAGGAAAGCACGTTACAGATGGAAAGGGAGGAAGGGCAAGTGGGCAACTCCCAGCATCTACACAACGAGGCTGCCAGATTAAATCCCAGATGCCCAGTTCAGTCTGAATTTCAGATAAACAACAGATATGTTTTGTTTGTTTTTGTTTCTGATAAGGGTTTTTTAACTTTATTTTGTACATTTAATAATTGAAAATATAAACAATCATTTAAAAATAAAGAGAAAACACAGTTGAATAAAAACGTATTTCTCAATTAAATGTCCTGGATACATATAACTTTTTTTTTTAATCATACGGTATGTTATGCAATATATTTGGCAATATATTTGGCAACCATTGCATGGGATATACTTATACTATAAAAAAATTATTCATTGTTTTTCTGAAACTCAAATTTAATTTGGGCACCCTGTATTTCAGTTCTCTCTTGTTGGAATCCCTGAGTGAGGATAGAGGAGAATCCAACTTTCATCCCGGCTACCATGTCTGATACGAACAGCAGAAGAGGCTCAGTAACAGGTTTTCAAACAAGGGCTCCCTACATTGTCATTTGGGCCAAAGTTGAGTGGTGTTAAGTCAGGTTAAAGAGGGTGGATGAATTTCATCTGGCACTTTTCATACCACTCAGGTTGAGTTTATATCTCTGTACAATCTCTCATATATTAAGATCTGAGTGGCAAGCATTGTTCTTGAAGGAGCTTTACAACTCAGGGGAGAAAAGAAAGAGGAAAAACACAGCAGTAGAAATGAGCATGGGCTGAGCTTCGGACAAAGGCCAGAGTCCACAGGGGTCCTCGGCGCAGGGAGGCCTGTGGGGTTAGTTCAGCCTTGCAGTACCCAGGTAAGAAAGGAGGGAGAGGGCTGAGCCACGCCAGGGAGGTGGACCATGGAGAGGGACCAATGGGCCATGACAGCTGCTGGCATGTCCATGGTGCTTATGATGGGCCACACCCTCTACTAAGACCTGGGCACACCTGTGCACACCTGCACTCCCTCACCAGTTCCGTGAAGGATGCCTATGACTATCCTGATTATACAAGGAGGGAAACGGAGGTAGAGAGAAGTCAAATGCTACTCAGCTAGTATGGGGAAACAATACTGCCAGAAAGGCAGGTTTGGTTGAGAATGAGGAGAACCTTGAAGGTCCATGCTTCGATTTAAAGCGATGCCACAAATGTAGATTGAATGTCAACCATGGGCACGGTGCTGGGGACCTGGACACACACAAGACACCACTTCACCCTAAAACAGACCTTTGTTCCAGCAATTCTACATTAAAAATCCTTCATCTCAATGAAAAGATTATTTAGTAATGAGTATCAAGGGAGTGTTCAGTTCTGAAGATGTCAATTTTACATTGCTTATAATAATTGCAGAATTTTGAAACTATACATACAAAATTATAAATAAATAAACACCCATACATAAATGATTGGTTAAATAAATTACAATTCAGCCATACGTTTGTCATATTATAGAAGACAGTGCATTGATACTGGAAATAGGCCAATGACATTATTGAGTGAAAAATTCAGATTACAAAATAGCATGGACCCTTAGTTTCATTCATTTATCTATTGTCGTGGGTGAAATTGTTCAAGTCCCAACTCCTTATTTGGAAACAGGGTCTTTGCAGATGCAGTGAGGAAGTAAGTTGAGGTCAGACTGGATTAGGGTGGGCCCTAAACCCAGTGACTGGTGTCTTGGGAAGAAGAAAGAAACCGGGACACAAAGAAACACAGGGAGGAGAGCCATGGAAAAATGAAGTCGGAGACTTGTTGGAGCTACAAGTCAAGGAACGCCTGGAGCCACCGGAAGCTTAGAAGAGGCCAGGAAGGGGCCTTCCCGAACCTTCAGGCTTCAACCCTGCCAATCCGCTGGTTTTGGGCTCCTGGCCTCCAGAACTGTGAGACAGTGAATTTCTGCCGTTTTAGGCCACCCTCTTTACTGTAATATGTTATGTCAGCCTTAGGAAACTTATACATACCTATATATCCACACAAACATTTACGTACATGTGCGTGTGGATATATACGTTATTATTTGTCTGAAAGGACCCTGACGAGTGTTCCTAGCAGTTATCTTAGGTGATGCGACCACAGACTATTTTAATTTTCTTCTTTGGCTCCTATTTCACATTTCCTAAGTTTCTGCTAGGTGCCAGGCACTGTGCTGATCTTACACGAGCAGTGGTGACTAAAGACATATTTTACTCCCTCATGGGTAAAAAAGTAAGCAATTAGATGAATACTGAAGAGTTACAAATTAGAACGTACCATGAAGGAAATTCTGTGATGGAGAAGATCAGGTGCCAAGGTACCTGGATCTGATGGTCAAGGAAGACCCCTGATCCTTGAGATCTGAAACTGAAAAGAAATGGCAGAGGGAGTGGATCGGCCCAGCAGAGGAAGTGGCACATGCAATGGCCCAGAGATGAGACACAGAGCACGTGGGGGAAGCAAAGGAGGTCAATGGGACAGGAGCACAGGGGTTTAACTTTTAAGAACTGGACACTGGGAGAGGTGAAGGAGCCCCTGATCAGGGGCAGTCCTGTGGCAGATCCCTTTTTAAGAAATACCAAATATACATGCATGCTTGCCCTAAGATGCCAGCCCTAATCAGGGTCCTGCCCAAATTCTACCTGTTTAGGCCCAGAGATGCTGTCAAGCAGGTTGACTCCTCCCTGGGATGACTCTGATACCAGCCAACACTTATCAAGTTGTTTGGTGTTTTTTTAAACCAAGTCACTACTGCTCACATCCCAGAATGAGTCTAGAACAGTAGAAGCTCACTCTCACATATGGTTTTCAGAAAATATGGTTGATAAAGTGAAATAAAAATTGCTGCGGAAGATAAAAATCACACTTGTGATTTGGGGAGTTTCTTTAGTAAAATTATTTACTAACGGTATAAAAAGAGGAACATTTTTCTTTAACAAAACAATCTTACCCCACTATTGGAATAGACTGGAATAACCGCCTTTTTGACAGCATGATTCTGATTTCAACATATTCTGGGGTAGGGGGGAGAACAAAACAGGATCCAGTTTCCAAAACCCCGCATTCTAAACTCCTCTCCACACAGTCACCCTGAGTGAGAGTCCACATAGAATTCACAAGTACTGTGTAAGGCTTTGGACTTGATCAAGAAAAAAATTCAGATGCTTTGGGGCTCAAGGTTGGCTCCAGCTGCAAGTCTCAGCTCCAAATCAAACCCTGCGAACCCATCTGCCCACGTCCTCCCTGGTTCTGGGCCGGGCAAAGGAAGCCAGATGGCAGAGCCCCGAGTTTGCAGCAGGAAGGGTGGAAGGGTTGGGTTTCTTCCAGAGGAGCCTATGATGATAACAGGTGGTGAGGACGTAGCTGTAACTACGTGTGGAGCTGGGGATGAGATGTGATCCCAGGCCACCTCCCTTCGTGGTCAGGTCCATTCCAGAAGGTGGACACCTTTATGAAAGCCCCGTTTAATAAATGAGCCAACTGTGGCTTTGGGACTTTCAGCCTTCCCCCATCGTGGCACAGCTGCCTATCCAGGTCTGCCTACCTAGGAAATGAGGACTAGATAACGTGCGTGAACCTGATGTGAACTTAGAGGAGCTTGGAAAGGGGTGAGGACCACAGAGCCGAGAGCAGGGCAAGGCAGCGCTGATGTGCACAGTCCCCTGGGCTCCGATCCAGGGCTGCGGTGGTGCGGAGGCAGCTCCCGCAGGCTCCCAGGTGAGGCTGAGGCCTCAGGCCCTCAGAACACAGGTGCAGGGGGTGGAGGAGCAAGGGAAGGAGCTTCTGGAGAAGCTGAATCTTAAAGGATTTGGGGAGTGGGAGGAAAGGGGCTGACATCCCAAGAACATGGGTTTCAGCTGGTTTGGGGGGCAGAGATCCCTTGATGAGTCTAATAAAACCCTAAACCCTCAACTTGGAAGGCGCGCACAGATGGTCCTGCCAACAATGGAACCATCTGCGGCCAAGTAGAGAAACCCTGGTTCTTAGAATGGAAAGCAGAGAAGCATCAGTGATCAACTAAGCCTGCTCTGCCGCACAGATGCAGCTTAGAAGGTGCTGGGTCCTTGCCACAGTCACACAGGTGGTGGTGCTGGGATCCAGCCCAGGTTTGTCTGAGGTCAAGGCTGGCCTTTATGTCACTATTCTCATTGGGTGAATCAAAAGGCCAGAAGATTAAACGCCATCCAAAAACCAACCCACCCCCACTGCGCACAATTTGCAGCTCTTCACCATTTGGTTTGGAAAGAACCCTTTCGGTTCTGACAGCGGGTCCAGGATGCCCCTGCTCCAGCCCCAGTGCAGCCTGAAGGGTGCAGCGGCATCTATCGTTTGGACCATGATCAAGGAATCAAGGAATCGGCTTCCTCCACCTCGTGGTGCATTCCCTCAGCGCCACCAGACCACGTGACACCCACCTCATAATGCTGTCCCCACGCGAAGCCACTCAGTTCCCGTCCACCTCTAGCCCCGCCCACCAGGATGGGGCCTTCCCAGGAGCAGGCCAGGACCCAGCGCTATACTGCAGCCTGAAAGCCAGTTGGCAGCAAGAACAAAAAACCAGGCAGAAATTAAAAAAAAAAAAAGCCAGGCAGGTGCTATGCAGACCCCACTTGATGAGAACTCAGGTCATTTTTTAATTTCATCACAGAACTCCTTTAAATAGACCCGGGAGCTCAGACCTGGAATACCGGCAGTGCCACGCTCAGCACGACTGCCGAGTGGACAAGCGAGAGGTACTCTACGTACCTGCCGACTTCCATGGCCACAGGGAACTCACCTGTCCACTGAACGGGGTGGACTACCCTTCTTGCTTCTTCCTGACCCACCTGTTTCCCACCTCACCAGCCCAGTCCCTCGCCCTGGAATAAAAAGACCAGAAGGGGTTTAAGTAGACCCCAAGACAGGGAGGCTGGCTGTTTAGCATGGACCTCAAGGGAGAGTCCCCAGTGCAGCTCACCTGGACAGTCCACGTCTACAAATGCATTTTTCAAGAGGCTGTTCACCTGAGACACCTGCTGTGAAATGCAAGTGCTCCTGGGAGGACCCCTCTCAGCCCTTATCACCTGGTACCTGCCTGGCCTGCCTGGGGACCTTTTCCTGGCGGGAAGATTACATGTGGGTGGAAGAGGGACGATGACATAAAGCAAACATTGTCTAGGTGCCTGGAGCCTGCCAGGAACAAGGTGATTTTGAAGACTGAATTTCTGGAAACTCAGGGCAGGCCTAGATCAGAGGAGGGCTCAAGGTCAGTCAGACCGGCTTGGGCAAGGTGGGAGAGTCCCTGTGCCTTGCTCTCATCCCCTGGGATTCAAAGACGAGGCTGGTGTGTTTTTTGAAAAATATAAAATTTTAATAAAGGCTACATCTCTTAATTACAATAATTATTGTACCAAGTAATTTTCCTTAAATGAACTCTTTATAATGCATAATTTACAGTATAAGTAGAACAAAATGCCATGGCAAAAGTCATTGAGTACAAGACTTGTAATAAAAAGGCATAAAATATATTTATACATAAACCCCTTTCAAAAAACAAGGGAAAGCTGGAGCCCTCAATATAGGGCGACACACGGAACGGAGGGCCGTGCAGGTACAGGTACTGTACTGATTTAAGGTCAAGCACTAGAGATAGTGGATTAATATCCTTTGCCGAACAATATATACAGACATATAGTACAGGGTAACGATGGCAAACAGAATGTACAGATTAACTTAACACAAAAACCCGAACATCAAGATGAAGGCGTCGGGGGGACAGGGCGCTGCTGAGCTTCTCACAACTCTTCAGAACGGCTGTGGTTCCGAGGTTTTTTGTTTTTTGTTTTTTTTTTAAGCGCAAGGAGCTGGCATCTCAACGGAAGCACATTCGAACCACAAGGCAGTGAGGCGCGGGCTCCGGCCACTGCGCCCGAGGCGGCTGCAAGTCAGGGCCTCAGCCACGGGGCACGTGGGTCCCCAGCAACGAGCAGCCCTCCCCCCACGCACTATCCCAAACGTGCCGAGCGGCGTGGCGCCGTAGCCAACCCTCAAGACCTTTAACAGAGCAGCGTAGAACAACGCACCGAGTTCTGTGTGTGTACATGGTAAGGCAGCACTTTAGAGTCACCGTTCCCCGGAGAAAGGCAGTGCAAAGCACAATTCCTCTTTCCAGGAAGAAATTACCGCGTGCGCCTAGCTCCACTCCCAAGTTTAGGGAGAACAGTTAGAACCTCCTCCCTCCCCCTTCTGTGTTTAAAAGCAGCATATCCATAAACTGGGGATGAGGGGAATGAACTGTTCAATAAATATCAGTAAGGACTCCTGTTCAGGTACGCTATACACAGTTTCCCTTAGTTTATGGATTTCAGACCCCTAGGAAGTCATATATTATGTATGGAAGTCTCTCAAATACAGTCAGCGTCTTCAACAGCCAAGAGTGGTCATGTTTTTAATAAATAGTTCAGGCTTTTCTTTTCTCAGTACCCAGCTAGCGAATCATGAAAGCCAATCTTCCCCGCCCCCAGACCCTCCCCAAGGCCCGTGGCCCTGTCTTCTCGACTGTCTTCTTCATTGGGTTAATTTTCCTTCAAATGGTTTTGTCACCGTCGCTTGTGTCCTGAATGGTCGAGTGGGCCTCGATGCCACAGCTGACCAGAGCCAGGCCCGTTCAGTCGATCCGCTCCACTTTCCCCAGAATCCTTCCTTCGTACATGGGGAGCACCGCATCGTCGTCCCAGATCTCCTCGAAGACTGCTCCACAGGCAAACTCATTGCTGGCTTTTTTGAAGTAATACCTGACAAAGAAAACCAAAAGAGCTGCTCGGTATAACTGCATTTTCTGCATGGTTTAAAGAAAGGTACGGCAACAACGAGGACCAAGCAGGAACATCTGCATTTGACCTATGATCGCTGACAGGCTGACCAAACGGCCCACAGCAGGGAGGGCTGGGGGCTCAGGAGGACAGCAAGGTGAGGCGGCCCGCAGCCCTGGCCTCTCACCTACCAAGACTTCTAAGGCTGCAGATTTTCAGACCAGAATTTCACACGCATTGTGAAAAGCACACTCTGCAGAGCGGAGCTATCATGTTCTCTTTCGGAGGGCTGCGGGAAGAATGGGAAGGAAGAGCAAAGCATCCTTCTAGGTCACTCGCAGTGGCAGCCAAAGGGGAGGGGGCCTCTGAGACTCCAGGCTTGGCTGCAGGCTCAGCCATGCTGGGAGGAGGGCAAGCAGGCTTGAAGCTAGTTCATGGGCCCGGAGGCTGATACCTCGTTCTTCCCACCCTCTAGAACCCAAGTGACAACACATCAACGGGACACACTACCTGTCGGGGCCACTGCTGGAGGCAGCCAGCCTAGTCCTCTGCTCCCGGACAGCCCCTCCTCGCTCATCCTACCCATCCAGGGCCACACAAGACAGGCCCCTCCACTACGCCTGTGGGTGAAGCTCTTTTGGCTCACCCCGGCACTCTTCCTTCTGAGGCTGTTGACCTGCCCAGGTGGAAATGACCAGCCTCCCTCCAGACAGTCAACTGGGAAACAACTGCTGCCTCTCGGGCCACACCTACTCCCAAACCCCTTCAGAGGGGTGAAGTGAGAGCCTTTGCCTTCTCAGTCCCCAGCAAGGGAGACCCCTCAGCTGGACTGGACTCACCCCTGCAAGCTGTCATTTTCAGCCAATAAAGGCCACTCTTGGAGGAAAGGTCACAGGCCCCTGGGGGAGGCGCAGAGTGTCTCTAAAAAATTTAATTGTGTCTCAGGGTTACAGTTGTTTTTTGTTTTTGACTTCTCTCTTAAAAAAATTAATTCCCTTTGGTTAGAGTTGAATGTTTTCCACTTTAATGAAGGCAAGCCAAATACTTTCATAGGAGATAAGGCTAAATAAAGCAAAACAGCTGGGTTTAGTCAAGGTACTTTGTTTTTAGCATTCCCAGCCGAACCAATGGGGGGGGGGGGGAGTGAACAATGTCACAGCTCTAATGGGCAAGTGACGAAAACATTTCAGATTCAGGGGCTCGAGATACTTGGGGGAGACTGAGGAGAGAGTAACAGGGCACAGGAGATCTGGCCCAGCGGAGTCAGGCTCTTTTGCAACTAAGAGGCTCAAATCCCAGCCCTGCCTGTCATGCCCTGGGTCCCCAGCTCCCTGGGGGTTCACCAGCTTGGACTTTTACAGCATCTCTGAGCAAACACTCAATGACCTTTTACATAATTGCAACCTCCTTGTTCAGGGCAGAGGCAGCGCTCCCCAGCCCCACCCCCAAAACTTCAAAGACACCGGCCTTCTTTTCCCCAAGAAACGGGCTTTTCCACTACAACACAACATGCTGGATGTGGCAAACTCTGCTTTCTCCCGACATCTGGCACCAGCAGCATCTGGCACGCCTGCAGTGACTGTGCTCGTTCTGAACCGCTGCCGCGTTGAGGTTACCCAATGCTGCCCCCACCCCCCATTCCACAGCCCCTTCCTCTCGCGGGGATTTTGACTGGGGGGAAGAGGCTGTGCACAGCAAGATGTCTGCGTACCATGCCTGCTCTGAGGGGCAAGGCAGGGTACCCCGGTGCCCCCGCCCCCCGGGAGGTACCCCCAGAGCAGAGATAAGGCCGCCCCAAGGGCCCCTGCCACAGCCTGATCCAATCAGTAAAGAATTCAAGAGCCAGCCATTTGTGCAAGTCTTTGTGCATTAAATGGGAGGCCGGGGCTTCAAAGCCAGGCTTATTAAGTGTGCCTTAGGAAAAAAAAAATCAGAGCCAGATGTGGCCGGAGCTGCCGGGGGAGGAGCCTGGCCTGCAGCCCCTCACTCAGCGCTCCCTGGCCACCGGCCCCCCGGAGGTCACCTGCAGTTCTACCTCCAGCCCGGCCAAGTCAAAGCTGAGATCAAAATGGATCCCTGGAGGTGCGCACTTGTGTAATTAATTTCACCTTGTGCTTGCTCAAGATTAAAAAAAAAAAAAAAAAAAGGCAGCACAGCGGGCAGGCCCGCTCCCCCATCCCTTTGATGCACTGCAGAATGGCCTCTGCCCAGGTGAAAAAGGGAAAAGAGCTGAGTCCGGCTCCACACCCTCCTTGTCAATCCCCGATGAGCTCCAGAAGGAAGAGCTGCAAGGGGCCACCCTGGCCCCGCAGGTGGGCCTGCCTGCACCTGGGGGCCGCTGCCCACCTGTCCGGAGCTCTCCATGGACACGCCAGCTCGGACTTTCTGGGCATGTAACTATGGTCCTGAAGAGGGTCAGGACTAGGGGGGGGAAGGGAGGCACCCGGAACAACTTCCAGGCGCCCTCGCTCACTTCCAGGCGCCCTCGCTCACTTCCAGGCGCCCTCGCTCACTTCCAGGCGCCCTCGCTCACTTCCAGGCGCCCTCGCTCACTTCCAGGCGCAGGCCCTGTGCTAGTGCAGGCGCCACGCGCACCCCGCGCTGACAGCCACCAGGAAAGTAGGATGGAGGATGAGCGGGGCGGCGCCACCGCCAGCCCCTCGTTACCAGGAGAGGCTGTGAAGGGGCCCGGGGCCGCTCCTCAGTGCTGCCATCCGCCCTTCCCCAGCGCCGGCACGGGGGGAGGCAGATCAGGTTGAGAGGCCCCGTTCAGCAGAGCGGGGCAGGTCTCCAGGCACAGGCCTGGCGAGGAAGGCTCTGCCCTTCTCGGCACCTGACATGGGGAGAGAGGGTCTCCTGACTACTCAAGGCCGGGGGAGAGCACTCTTGGCTCCTGCCTTCGCATCAGTCTGGCTGCCCATCTCTCTCTCTTTCCCACACATGGCCCTCCCTCTCAGGCCAAGCCTCCCCAAAGTGGCCCCAGCCCAGCTCTCCTGACAAAGCCACCCGCTCCCTTTCTCCTCAAAGTCTTGCTCCCCTGGTGGAGAAGCCTGTCCCAGGCCCCTGGAGGGCCTCCCAGCCACCTGGCTGCTGTATCATTCCTGTCAGAGGTGAGGGGAGAGGACACGCAGCAGAGCAACGTGTCCAGCAGCCCATTCCAGAAGCCTCCAAAATGCTTCCGAAGCCCCCTACCTCAGAGCCCCGCACTGCTGCTCCGGACTCTGGTTCTTGGTTCTGAGCGAACTCCGGAGACGAGAGAAGCCACAGGACTCTTACCTATAATTTCCCTTTTTGCTGAGCTGCTCTTTAAAGTGGCCCAGGGTCAGACTCTGGGCCTTCAGCATCCGCCGGTACGGAATTTCTTCTCCACAGAAAAAGTAAGTGACGACCAGCTCGCTGGCCTGGAGTGGGTGGACACCCGCCAGCTTCTTTGGCTCTTTGTCACTGAAAACGAGAAGGAACACGAAGAGCTCAGCATTTCACAGCAGCAAGGAGACAAGCGCTGACGAGGGGAAGGGCGCACCAACCCTGCCTCCAGGAGCACCTGAGGCTGCGGCCGGCGGCTCCGGGCGGGACCCCACAGGCAGAGGTAGCCGCCTGGGGGGGACACGTCGGGAGACCCCATGTGACCTGCAAGGGGTGTGCAGGAAGGACCCTTCCTTTGGTCGTCCCATCTCCCTCACGACCGCCAAGGTGGGGTACAGCGCAGCCTCTCTGAGGTGAGCACAAACAGGGTGCTCACCCGTGAAGAAAGCCAAGGCGACCACCCCAAACAGGGGCATTGCTGGGGAGACGAACCCAGAGCCCCTCCCGGGGCGACGTGACCCCTGTATGCCGGAGCCCATTGGGGGAGAGTGCCCAGTCATTTCAATTTCCCCAGTGGCTTCAAAAGAGGAAGCTGCTGGCCAGGACAGCTGGCAGACTTAAGGTCAACCAATTAAAATGAAAGGGTCCAGGGAGGTGGCTTAGTCAGGACTTCAAACATTGCTCATTGCTCAAGATGAAGAGGCTAAGAAAGAAAACTTTAATTATTCAGGCCATTTTAGATCTCTGCTGCAGATTCCTTTTTAAATGCACCATTCTGTAATTAAACCAAGCCAGGCTTCCCTGTCCAGTTTGCAAGAGTGTACGTCCACGAAAAGAAACATGGCACAACTAGGGAAAACAGTCCTCCTCCTCCAAACGAAAACCAAAGCCCGTCCCCGCCATCGCTACAGTGACAGGGGAATCACCCTCCGGGCAGGTGTGAGGTGTTTCCGGGCTGCCAGCTTGCGAGCCGGGTGGGGCCGACTTGCCCTTCCACCCATGTGCTCGTGGCTTCCCGTCGCCCTGGCCGCTGTGTGCCCAGGACACCGGAGCCCGCCAGCCCAGCAGGAAGGAAACGAGGGCACGGCTGGGATGCGTGGCTCAGGGCAGCAGACACCGCCCGCGCATCTCTGAGCATTAAAATCAAGAGCTGGTTTTGCAATTAAAAAAAGGCTCAAAAACGCAACGCCCGGGGGCTCTCAGCCACGCCAGGTAAGGACACTCACTCTTCTGGAGCCAGGCTGGGGTTGGAGAAGGGCGTGGCTCCGGCCTGGCCAGTGGCCAAGTGGCTCCTATCCCTCTGCTGACTGGCCGCACAGCACCTGAGGACACAGCCAGGGCAAGGGATTTAGGGGACCCGTCACTCTCCGGGCAATCAGGGGGTAGGTGGGCAAGGACCCGACCTCGGTCCCCACAGGGACCCTGGGTCTAGGAGGCCAGGAGGACGTGCTGGGGACAGCCATCCTAAGCCCCCAAGCTGCCAGGGTGGGGCCAGGGCAGGACACACCCTGGCCAGGCAAAGGGCCGAGGGTGCCCCTCCTCCATGGGCTGTGGCTGCTTTCTATGTTCTCTTAACCAGCTTGGAACAACTGGCCCAGGCAGGAAGGAAAC
Source organism: Dasypus novemcinctus (assembly GCF_030445035.2). NCBI lineage: Eukaryota > Metazoa > Chordata > Mammalia > Cingulata > Dasypodidae > Dasypus > Dasypus novemcinctus. Next base: position 72,190,860 of record NC_080693.1, on the reverse strand, counting down.
GGAAATCCATTCTCCTGTTTCTAGGCCTGCCTCATAGAACAGCAGGACAGACACAACCAAAAGAACTTTCCAGAGGTGGGAGAGGAGAACCTATGGGGCCAAAAGCACCTCCACCTCCCTGGCAAAGCTCCGGGGCCCAGGCGGAGGAGCAGCGACCCTGGTGGGGGTCCCCGGGCCCGACCGCCCTCTGCCTGCAGGTCCCCCTCCACTCACCGCAGCTTTGGGGGCTTGGAGACTTCGATCAGCCTGCGGCAGGCCTCCTCCAGCTGCGCCAGCGTGTTGGGTTGGGTCAGGGGAGACAGAGCAGAGTCCTGGGTGGAAGGGTGGGCGCGGGGGGCAGTGCGGGGGTGCCCACTGCTGCCCCCCCACAGGTGGTGCCGGCCGGCTCGCTCGCCCGGGGCTGTGCGGGCCGACTCCACGGGGTACGCTTTCTTGCTGCTTTGGGCACTGAATAGGCAATGAAGAGAGAGAAAGAGGGAAAGAATCTAGGTTAGCGACGCTGGAAAATGTGACAACTTCAATAGCAGCATCTCTACTCTGCTCTCAGAGACAGAGAGAAGATAACTTTACTATAACACCAATAGGGGCTACCACCAGCCCAGGACGTTTTTGTGGTCTGCTCAGTCCGAAGTTTAATATTACGAAGGCAGGAGCAAATGTCCGGGTTTGTTTTCAACCAACTGCAAAAACAGCCATCCCCTAACCCCTCCACGCAGCCCCTCCACCGGCTCTCCCTGGCGCTGCGGGCGGGCGGCGCGTGCTCACCTGAGGGGCTTGGGCTTGCTCTGCCGCTCGCTCTCCAGCATCCACTGCCAGACGTCGTGCGACCTGTCCCCTTCCTCCCTGGGAAGCTGCAGCGGCCCGGCTCCGCCTGGCGCCCCTCCTTCCCTGGCAGGCAGTGCCAGGCCCGCCTCGGCGCCTTTCCCGCCCCGCTTGGGCAAGGTGCTGCCTCTGCTGGCCCTGTGGGCGACCAAGGGCCACATCCAACCAGAGACCCCGCGTCAGAGTTCCAGGATGCCGCGAATCAGAGATTCAGCAAGGGGGAGGGAGGGGCCCGAAGGCCCCGTGCCCGTGGCCCCTGCCCTCCCCTCTCCTCCCGCCTGGCCACTGAAGGCCTGTGCTGGCCGCGCCACCGCCCACCCGCCTGGGGCTCAGCGGGGACAGCAGCCGGGGGCCGCGGCGGCTTGGTCTGCCCAACACTCACCCGAGCTGCTCCCCCAGCCCGGGCTCCGGCGCCCTGGGGTGGCTCTTGCACTTGGAGTAGCAGGAGTACTCGGCGCCCCCGGGGCAGAAGCAGCGCGCCCTCTGCGTGGCCTCCGCCTCGATCTGCTCCGTGGTCTTGGGGCCGGGGTGGTGGTGGATGTAGTGGTGGTGGACGTGCTTCGTCGTCTGCTTGGTCACGAAGCCCTTGCCCCCGAGCGGGGGGCAGCCGGCCGGGGGCGCCAAGGGGGGCAGCCTGCTCCCCGGCAGCAGGAGGGCGTGGTGCTGGTGGAGCGGGCGGTCAGGGGAGCGGGAGCGGGGGCTGTAGCGGCCCAGCCCCGGGGACTGGCAGCCCGGGGTCTTGAGGACCCGCGACAGGTGGTCGTCGAGAATGGTCTGCGGGTCCTCCTCGTAGCTACTGCCGGGAGGCAGGAGGGAAAGGGGGTGCTGGGGGAGCCCCTCCCGGGAGCTCGGGGCTAGCTCGGAAACTTCCTTCTCTTCATCCTGGACAGGAAGGTAGAGGAAGGGGCAGAGGCCCAGTGAGCGGGAGGGAGCCCAGGGACCACTTCTCTCCTGGCAGCCCACAGGCAGGTCAAGGGGGTGGGTGGACACCGGCTTCCTCAAGCCTCCCTCACCCGCACACCCCCTTCCCTGCACCACGGAGGGCAGGCAGGAAGCGGAGAGGACAGGTCAGAGGGGGAAGGCAGGGGAAGAGCAGAGAGGAGAGGAGGGCAGGGGAGGGCAGGGGAGAGCAGGGAAGAGAGGAAGGCAGGGCGAAGGCAGGAAGGCAGGGGAGGGCAGGGGGTAGGGAGGGGGAGGACAGGGGAAGACAGGGGGAGGGCAGGGGAAGAGAGGGAAGGGAGGGGAAGGGCAGTGGGAAGGCAGGGAAGAGGGGAAGCAGGGGAGGGGGAGGGCAGGGGGAGGCGGGGGGAGGGGAGAGGAGGCCCGGGGGAGGGGAGAGGAGGCCCGGGGGAGGGGAGAGGAGGCCCGGGGGAGGGGAGAGGAGGCCCGGGGAGGCAGGGCCAGGCTGCCCAGCGCCACCTCTCGCATCTGCTGCAGCCGCTCCTCCAGGCTGTGGCGGCTCTCCAGCTCCACCTTCAGCTTCTCCAGCCTCAGGATCAGCTCGGCGGCGAAGGCGGTGGGCTCCACGGGCGTCATCTCCCTGGGCAGGCGGTAGGTTCTCTACGGGGCGCGGGGAGGAAGGGGAGACGAGGGCTCAGGAGGCCGGGTGCGACCGCGCCGCCGCCTCTCCGCGCCCGGGTGGACGGGCATGGCGGCTGGCCTGGCTGCTCGGGGCTTTTATGCGCGGGCGCCGGGGCCTCATGGAGCGCCGCAGTCCCCACCAGCGCTCGCCGTGGGCAGGAGCAGTTGGTCGCACTCCGAGAGGCCCTGCTTGTTCTCTCTGTAGTACAACCAGCCCATCAGTAGCTACTCTGAAGTAGAAAATCTTCAAAGACTGTTGTCAAACATCAAAAAAAAAGGCAGCCCTCCGAGGTGGGGCAGCGAGAGGGACCAACTCGAGGAATAAAAAGTAGAGTCTAAACAGAAAGGGAGTGGGAAATTAAAAAAAAAAAGGAAGATGGGAAGGGAGGCGGGGGAGGGGGGAAGTCAAGCGGCGGGATCAGAGCAGAAGTGGTAATTTATTTCCTGGCCGCACACTGCGCACCTCTGAGGTGGCGGGTGTTGTCTCGACACTGTCCTAGATCCTAGATCTCCCTGGTCCTCCTCACCCCTCCTCCCCACTCTTTGTACAGAAAATGAAGCAAGCCGCTGCAGGCTAGTAGCAGCACGCCGCCCTGCCAGGGGACAAGGCAGCATCTCCACGCCGAGCGCAGAATATAAAGAGGCCCCGGGAGCGCTGGCCAAGGCGGCCCGCTGAGCGCCCCCCGCCGGCCCTGCGCCCCTCGCCTGGCATCTCTGCCCCCCCAGCTGTTCCACCGCCTTCGTCCTCATTTCCCTCTCTCTGCCCTTTTTGGGGGGCGGGGAGGGGGCGACTGGCAAAGGCTGACATTGCCCCCAGCAGAGGAGCCGGCCTGGCCCCAGCAACCACTTAACCGCTGAAGCGCGGGGAGGGGAGCGGGCGGCCCTGCCACAGCAACCGCCGTCCTCGCCCCGGCTGGCTCGGCTCAGGCCCCGATCAAAGCTCAGCCTTCTGGAGAAAGTCGATTTGCACACCCCAGGACAAAATAATCTAATTTACAAGCTCGGAAGCTAGAACTTCTCTTTATAAACACATTCACACACTGCAGTCAACGGAAAACAATGTGCCGTCGATACTGCTGAATTTCAGGGAAGTGTTTGTATGGGGAGGGGGTTGATACTGGAGATCCCCAGGAAGGCAATTTTTAGAGGCTAATTTTAAGACAAGGTTCAGTCAGTCCTTGTCTGTACAAGGAGTTTTTAGGGATGTTCCGGCAAATGCACAAATGCAACGTGGAATTAGCAATTCGATGAGTTAATTTTCTAAATGCAATGCAAGTGGATGAACCAATCAGATTCTCTGAAGCTGGCAGGAAGGATGAAGACAGAGCTGCCGGCCTCCAGTTGGGCAGTCTCGCAGCCTGCATCTCAGGGCACACTTGTGAGGAGCAAGGCTCCTGAAACACAGTGCGGCTGGTAAGGCTCCCTCGAGTCCCGACGGCCACGTGCCACCAGCTCACAAGGACACAGACGTAAAGGGGGAAGTCCCGGGAGAGTCCTTTACCCAGCCGGCCTGCCCTCCTCTCCGTCACAGGAAGGGGACTCTGAGCAGGAGGAACTAGGCCGAGTTCTGAGGTTGGAAATGAGCAGAGCAGCTGCCCTCCCAGGCCTCGGAGGTCAGTAGGACGGAGGCCAAGTCCACAGGTGAGTGAGTGACCTCAGGACGTCCTTCCCCGGGGACAGGCCCCTCTGGGCGCTCCGTCCATCACTCATCCAGTCACTATCTCCTGAGCATCTGGGAGGCGTCAGGCACCCTCCTAGCTTCCGCCGATACAGATGCAAGGCCCTGTCCTGGTGGGCTTCCCTCCTGGTGGGGCTGCAGGGGTGGGCCGACCTAGGCAGGGAGAAGCACAGACCGTCTCCCCACAGGCTTCTGGGAAACGCCTGCTTTGATTGCTTTCTCATGGAGAATTTTCATTTTTGAATTAAGAAAATATAAAGGTTCAAACGGGTCATCTAGGGCACCAGAACCACACGCCCTTCAGCCCACACCCGGCCGCCCGGTGACGCCTCTACCTCCTGCTGCCCCTGCTCTCCAGCCCCCTCCTCCCTGCGGGACAGCCCCCTCCTCCCTCCTCCCTAAGGGGCAGCTCCCTCCTCCCTCCTCCCTTTGGCTGAGCACTCACCGGGAAGTGAGGTAGAGACACCTGGCCGTTGGCCCTCACGCTGCGATGCATCTCTCTCTGGAGCTGTTTCTTACTCCCCACGCGGTAAGGAGGGATTCCATCTCTGAGGGAAAGGAGAAGACAGGACCACAGGCTTGCAGGGCTGCACCCAGAGGCCCCTTCCCAGCGTCTTCCGTTCGGAAGTTGCTGCAAGGCTCCCCGTGGCTCGCTCCTTCCCTCAGCCCCGTGGCCCACCACCCTCACCCACCTTCCCCGGTGTGACTGTGAGAGAAAGGCCCTCACCACACACAGTCAGGCTGGTCATCCACTCGAGGGTTTTTCGGGCCCCTGGAACGTGCCAGGCCCTGTTCTAGGCTCTGGGTGAGGGAGCAGTGCCCCAAGGGAGGAAGAGCCCCCACGTGCCCTCACGCAGCTTCTGTGAGCCGACACAGGCAACATGCAGGAATAAATGGGTAAGACATCCAGCACATCTGAAGGTGCAACCGACGTGATGCAATGCGCCACAGCACGAGGGACAAGAGCCAGGGGGCGGGGGCTGCAATTTTAAACCGGGTGGTCCCGGGGTCCTTACTGACGTGACATCTGAACAAAGACCTGAAGGACGCATGGACCCCTATGCCATTTGTTGCTCTAAAGAAGGAAAATTACCAAGAGGAGGTAAGAGAAAGGCTTCACATCGACCAGTGTTCACTGAAAACGACCTGGAGGTGTTGGGGGCGGGGGAGAGTATTTTTATTTTGTTTAAACAATTTCATTCTTGGAAGTGGTTAAATGGTCATGTGACTATTTTCCCATCAATGCCCCTTCTGGAGGCCATTTAGTTACAAAACCTCAGGGTCAGAGTCGAAGAGCCATTGTGGTCATTACTCCCATAATGAATCACATTTTGAAATTATAGATATTGAAATTAGGTTTGTTCAACCCAGGGTGGCACATGTAGGGAGACAGGGAAGGAGAAAGCTCCTTTGGCTCATCAGCAGTGGGTGAAAATCAGCAATGCCGGAAATACCCAGGGGGCAACCTGGGGTAGCAGGACGACCCCTGGCCCCCTACCTGTGATGCCCTGGATTCTCAGGGATGCGCTTTCCAGAAGCCTGACCTAGGCCCTGTGCACCGCAGGGACACTGCAGGGACACTGCAGGGTTACTGCAGATCATGGCAGCACCACGAGCCCACTACACTGGCCCCGCCTCGGCTAAGAAGTGTATGAAGGACATCCCCGATTTCAAAGGTTTCCCTAGGTTTCCCTAGCTGTCTGAACTTCGGGGCACCATCTCCCCAGCCCCAAGGAGTCACCTGATACTCTCAAGGGATGAACAGGAAATTTGGGGAAAGGGTCTGGGGAGTCTTCCCGTGCGTCCTGGCACACTGGCTATGGGGCCGCCGTGAGTCTCCTCTAACCCCTTGTGGGGTGGGGTGGGGTGAGGAGGGGGTCCCTCACCGACTGCTGGTCCTCTGCTGGTCTCCCCTCTCCTGACCAGCTCCCCTTCTGGGGCCTTAATCAAGAGTGGGGGGCTCTTCTCCCAGGCCTCTTCTTGACAACCATGGGAGGCCAAAGTGCAACATCCCGCGGGCCCCACCGTGAAACAAGCAGGGCTTCAAGAGTCTCAGAAGAGTCCCCTGTCCAGCAATCAATGGTTAAAGCTTCTGAATCTACTTTTTTCTTTCTCCATGTAAGGAAGAAGGAAAAAGAACGGGTCTGGGGGCAGAGCAAGCAGGTCATTGCCAGGTTAAAGGTAAGAAGAAAAAAGGATTTTATAGCACCCTCCCCCACACACACACAATTACACCTGGGACAGGTAAAGGACAAGCTGCAGGAAACTTGTGATCGGAGCAGAGAAAGTAAGTCTGCACCTTGGAGAGGCTCAACAAAAAGGCTTTGCAAGACGCCTTCAAAGAAATGTGGCTTTAATTCCCTCAAGCCAACAGTCTCCTTCCAAAACAGCCCCTCGTTCCAGAGGGGGCCTCTCTCCTTTTAGTCGAGCTCTAAAAGTCTATGATCGGTTTCTTGGCTGCTTAAAACCGTGGGCTAAAGGGTGCCAGCGTTTCGGTCCCTTCACAGTCTCCTTTAATTATAAGCATTTTAGTTAACGAGCCCACGGCCGGCCCAGCTGCTTCTGGGGAGCACTAGTGTTCAAGTGTGGAGTCCTGTTAGCTGCCATTTAAGTCGAGCCAATTAGCTTAGCCTCTTGACTCGTCGCCCCATCTAACCTGAACATGGCTTTGCAGCAGCTTTGAAGTCAGGGGCCAGCACGCACGCGCTGCAGCTGCCATCTGCATTTGGCAACTGCTCTGTGGGAGGTCCCTGATCGCACCAATAGCAGAAGCCTGGTTTAGAGGATAAGGTTAATACCTGAAGTTCAACCCAGATGCAGTCCCTGGTGTCCGAAGAAACCCCGTAACTAAGACACAAGGAACTAAAACTAAGCAAAATGACCAGTGTCACCTGTGTGAAACACAAGGAATGAACCTTGTGATGTGGGGACAGCCTGCGAGCTGACCCTGCTTGTAAGAGCAGCGCCGCACAGGGGGGAGGGAGCCTCTACGCCGGCCGTCTGATTTTGACGTCCTGCCCACCTTGAACCAGGTGGCAGAGAGCCGGCTCCTGTGGCCCGCTCGCGCCATCCTCCCTAGTAACTAAGCCTGATGCCCTCAAGGGTCCGTGCAAACCTCCTGTCCCCAGTGCTCCAAGAACTGGGGTTTAGGACTCTGCTGGGAGTCTGGGAGTTAACTTAAAAAAAGGAATTAAAAAGCCATTTCTTTCCAGAACACAGGTTTCACAATAACAGGCTCATAAAGCAGCCCTCTCAGAGGCCTGCAAGGTGGAGACCCAAATCCCCAGCCACCTTTAACAGCGCTTCTCCTTAACGGGGAAGCAGTGGGCTGGGGAGAAGGAAACGAGGCCTTCGTGAAGGCCCTGCCCGCTCTGCACACCCAGATGGCTTCCCCGGGCTTGTGTCTAATGAACTCAGGCCTTCTGGAGTCTATTGAAGGCTGCCTAGGAGCCCCCTCTCCAGCCCGCCCCCGCCGCTCCCCTCCCGGGGCTCCCCAGCCCCTCCCAGCCCATGCCGGCCATTGTGAGGCCATTGTGACAGGAGGAGCAACAGCCAGGGCTCTTTTCACGCTTTATGGGGCGCTCCCATTCACTTGTTCAAGGAAATTTCAAAGGGGCCTGCTACCCTCTTATCCCTTCTAAGCTTCCCTGGATGAACAATGGGCTGAAAGCGATTCAGTTCGGCTTTTCATCCCCCACACACTTTATTTCCCGCTCGGCGCTCTCATCTGTGCAGGGCCTGAGTTGGCCGGGCTCGGAAGAGGGTCTAATCCCAGCCCTGGGAATCCCAGGCAATCCCTGCGACACCGGGCAGATGACACACACCCAGGCCAGCAGGCTAGAAAGTGCCTGGTGTGACCCTCGTGCTTTTAGTACCCGCAGCGTCTCCGCAACGAGAAGGCGGGGAGGGCCCACAGGCGCAAGGCCCAGGGCGGCTTGGCTGGAGACCCGCAGGAAGGTCTCAGCCTAACGCCCAGCCGGTCCCACGGGCTGCCGCGCGAGGCTCTAGTCCTGCGCGAGGCTCTAGTCCTGCACGGGAGGCGGCATGTGGCCCGCAGATCTGAAGAGCCGCTCCCAATGGAGGATGGCTGCGCACGGGTGAGAAACAGATGCCAAGCAGGCACAGGCGTGCGCACCACGTCCTGCCTGGCCAGGAGGGCGCAGCGCCACTGACACCAGAAGACCCGGTGTGGCTCAGAGTCAGGACCAACTTTCCCAGAGCCTCATGGTTTCATTCAACACCAATCCTAGGCAGCCCCACCCTGGGGGGGCTTGCAACACCCTAAGGTTTTTGCCACGTCAGGAGCCAAGGAGGGTGTCTTTTTGCCCCAAAGAGTCAAAGATCCCTCAAGTGAGGAATCCAAGTGGAAGGCACTGGCCCACCCTCCAGTCCTGGCTGCCTCGATCAGGTTAGGCCCAAAGGTGACTTTTCTTGATCGCAGGAAGTGGCTTCCCAATGCGTAAGTCTACAAAGGGCTTCAGCTAAAGGGGTCAGGGGAGCTTTAAAAGTCAGCACTGGGAAGTGGATGTGGCTCAAGCGATTGGGCTCCTGCCCACCACCTGGGAGGTCCCAGGTTCAGTTCCCAGTGCCTCCTAAAAAAGAGGACCAGGACACAACAGACACAGCAAATGAAAACAATGAGGGGGTGGGGAGAAATAAAAAAGTAAATCTTTCAAAATTAAATAAAGCCAGCACTAAACAAAATTAAGAAAGTACTTCTTCTGGGGAAGGGGATAGAAATGGGGCAAATAGGGGAATGTCAGGGAGAACTTTGAATTTGCTCCCTCCTACCCTTCTCTTAACCCATTAAATAATTAACAAAAGAAAGGAAGCAGATGTAGCTCAGTGGTTGAGTGCCTGCTTCCCATGTACCAAGTTCCTGGGTTTGATCACTGATACCTCCTAGGAACAAAACAAACCAAACTAAAAAACCAACTCTCATTGGGAGCAGATGTAGCCCAGTGGTTGAGCACCTGCTTCCCACATACAAGGTCCTAGGTCCAATCCCGGGTACCTCCTAAAAATAAATAAATAAAAGCTTAAAAAATAAAAGAAATGCAAAGTGGCTCCAAGATCTTGTTCCCAACTGGTCCTATACCTCATGCTAAAATTTTCAGGCTCGCAGGGCACGGCAGGCAAAGGGCAGGAGCCCGTGTCTGGCTGAGGTTCCAATGCTAAGGACCCAGTTTTGGAAATCTGTCTATGACACAAAGAGTTATGGGACCACTCAGCCTTCACTACCTCGTCTGTAAAGATCACGACTGCCTACTTTTCTAATTGGGTCTTGTGAGGATCAAATAAAAACATAGAGGGGTCTACACTCAAGTTATCTCATCATGAACTCATGATGGGTACTGAAATGCAGCCAAGGACAGGAAGCAAGCCAGAATAATCTCTAAGAGAACTAAAGAGAAGCTTTAGAGTCTTAAGAAAACCACATCTTACTTAGGAGAGTCACTCAATGCCCTCATTCAAATCCAATGTACTCTTAGTTTATACCTAACACTGAAACTTCCACATAATCTGCAAATTACTAAAACCTGAAAGAGCAAAGTGATGCTGTTAGAAGCAAACAGCTGACAGAGAAAAAGAAGGAAAAACTACTGGGGGACAAAAAAAAGAACAGGTGCTGGCAATACATGTAAGGGTAATTAGGCCTCCTACTTGCAGCCTGGGAGATCCTTCTACAACACAGTATGAAAAAAGATCTCGGTGTTATTGGGATCATCAAGAAAAACTATGCCTTGTCTAGTACTACTCCAGAGAGCAAAACATACTCTCTTAAGAAATAACTGCATCAAAGAATAACTTTTTTCCAGTATGGATATTTAAATAGAGTTCAGTCAGTGTGGAAAACTCCCTTCTGTAGAAGCCTCCTTTCTCTGTCCTAGAGTAAAGATGTATAGACTCTTACTCTGTTTTTGCTGATGCCAAATGTTAGGAAAAAAAGAACATTCCTAAAGCTGAAACTTTCTCCTAAAGGCTCTCGCTCCCTTTACTAGCAGGGGAACTTGATATAACAATACTAGTCACCAGGAAAATCAACAGTAAAGTTCCAAACTAACCTCACTCAATTTCCTTCCTATGGTTCTAAGCCACAGGCCAAAGGCCAATGGAAACCAGACCATTTTGAACAAACTGGAAGAATAAATGATCCAGTTTTAGGAAAGTAAAAAGAATGAACTCTAAATAGGAGTATCAGTCCTATGCATTTTTGCCTTTCAAATTTGTTCCCTTGGGAGGCAAAATTCCTCCTCCAACAAGACTACAAATTGCCCAAAACATTTGTGGAAAAGCCTTCAGTGCACCCTTCTAGAGCAGTGGTTCTCAACTGGGTGCTCTGCGAGAAGCCCCTGGGGAGTTCTGTGCATGCCCAGGCCCCACCTGCCTCCTGAATCGCATCGTGAAGGACGACAGGAGAGAGGGTGGATGGCCCACCGCCACGTGCCCCTACGAGACCCAGAGAGGGCCATGCACTCCACCCACGAGGAGACGGGCACAACGTGGCTTCAAGTGACGTCAAATTCAGAGGCTGACCTCACGTGGCGGCCCGTGGACCTTGTCAGACCACCCCGGTGACTTAGTTTGCCTTAAAAAGTGAAACCCATCCATCGGCAAATTGTCCAAAAGCAGACACCACTTTGGAGAGGTGTGGCAATGAGTGAGTCTGTAAGCTGGAACCCCCTACTTCAGTTACCAAAACCTGACACTGGGTAGGTCCCCCACATGCTCAGTGAATTGAATGACGTCCAGTTGAATGTGGTAATGTCCCACTGTCACCCCTTTAGGGCACTCTGGCCTTCTGACTCCCACTATCAATGCCTTTTCCTCCAAAAACAATAAACATCTGATTAGAACACCTTCTAATACCACCCTGTACAGCTAGAATGCCTGGGTTTCAAACACCAGCCAAGCAATTCTGCCCATGCAAAATGGCAATCTACAGATGTTTCATTATAAACTCAAAGGAATCTAGAGATACTCATTTTTACCTTCTACTTCAATTTAGTTTTCTCCTATTGAGGCATCATCTAACCTTCAAGGCTCTAAGCCTAACACAATCTGGACTACCACGTCACCCACCTGAAGCACCGCCCACACCAGAGCAGCTCTCCTCTCCCACCAAACAAATGTACAAATATGCCCAGCTGGGATTTGCAAAGTCAGGCGCAGATGGCTGGGGATTCTGCTCAGCTGGCCTGGTGGACACGCACGAACATGGCAGGGACACCAGGACACTTACACGCTACTGTCCGTCATGGACATGGAATCATCAGTCAGTGCATCACTGGATATCTCACTGTCATTGGCGCTGGTGGCAGGTGCAAAGACGTAGCCGGAGCCCACGTGGTATGGATTGACAGGCTCACTCCTCTTGAAGGACCTATATGACAAATGAAAAGGCAGAGCGGTCACGATCCCAATCAGAAACCCAGGTAAACAGGTGATCCCAGGCCAGCCATGTGCATGAACCCAATCTGCTCCTTGCCAACCTGCTGCTGGGGTTCGCCTGGGTGGAGAGCAGGGGCCCTGAAGTGAAGCCTGTTGAGCTGCTGACTCACCCACGTGGAGGCTGGGGACAAAGCAGGCCTGGTCCCCCGTCAGAGTATCCCAGATGCTACCTGAGGGATGCCACAACATTCTAAAGACCCAGTTACACAGAGGAGTGGGACACCGGCTCTAGATGGGGAGGCTGTGGCATGAAAGAGGGCAAGAAATCGGTGGGAATTAAGTCTTTTCCCTTGCCACCCCCCTCTCCGAGCCAGCACTAGATGAAAACAATTTCAGATCCATAAGACACCTGAGGCATCCAAACACGACCCCCCTCTGCTGCCCACCTGGGGCTTGTTAGTCTAGTTCAGAGATGCAAACAGACTAGAGCCTGGTGTGCCATTCTCACTTCAGCCCTGGGCCCAAGGTGAGTTGAAAGTTCCAGCCTATGTGTGGGACCCCATCCCACCAGGGCGCAGGAACACGACTGCCCGTGCACCAGGCAGGTTTAAGTGAGCAGCTCAGCGGGTTCAGCGGAAGGTCCAGACGCCTCCTCTCTAAGTGTCTCCAGCCCTCTGTTGAGGCTGCCCCCTGGCTGTCTAATTTCACCCTCTTGAAATCCATCCAGAACAGGGTGCCCCTCTCCTGCTGGGCTGCATTTCTCACCAGCCAGGGACTTAAGGGGGAAGGGGGGAGTGACCTCTTTAAAAGGAAGGGCCACGATGGCCAGTGAGCTGCATGAGGCGGCCAGATGAAGCCTGAAGTTGCAGGAAGCCTCATTTAGAAAGACCCGGCCATACTCCACTGGGCTCACCGAGCCTGAGCCAAGAGTAAAAAGAGTAAAGAAGTCAGAGAAGGAGAGGCTCAGAAAAGAGAACATTTTCTATCAGGCCATTGCCAGTGGTCTTGACAAAGATGGCCTTGGGGTTGGCAAATGAAAGGCACCCATGAAAGGTCACCCACTGGTCGTTCACATCTGTTCATTGAGCGCCGATTCACTCCATGTCTAGAGCTGGACTCTGGACTTCGGGTCTCCCAGGACCCATGGCATGGGGTGGGGGTGGGGGTTGATGAGGGGGCAGGAGGGAAGAATGATGAATTCAGGACAGCCCTGAAGGGACATACCTTCATATACATCCTCTCATTTAACACTTAGAGCCACCTGGGGGAGTGTGTACCCATTTTACAGATGAGGCCCTCAATGGACCCAAAAGGATGGCAGACTGCCATGGATCCCACAGCTGGAGCTGGTGGATGTGGAGTTGATTCATCTGGCTCTCACTCAACCTTTCTGCCTCCTACTACTGGGGAAGGAGAAAGGGAACGCCAATGAAAAGCCTTCCCAGATTGGGAAAGAGAGGCTTTAACAAGTCGGGTCAGGAAGACCTGGAGAAGACTTTCAAGGAAGCAGGGCCAAAGAGTTCACCTTAACCCAGGATGGGGGGCAAATGGGGCCAGAGAAAGTTTTCCCAGCAGCCTGCATGTTCCAAGCAAACTACCGGGGCCCGAAAAGGGAGGCATGGGACTGGACAGGGAGCCCAGGGTCAAGCTGCTGCCACAACGTGGGGAGCCACGGGGCCTGAGGAGGAAGAGAGAGTTACTGTCTTCAAGGAGCTTGCACACTAGTCACAAATGCGAGAAGTTATAGTCAGAGCCATAAAAGGTCAGAGCCAGAGTGACCCTTAGAAATGACCTAATCCGGGGAAACGGACTTTGGCCCAGTGGTTAGGGCGTCCGTCTACCACATGGGAGGTCCACGGTTCAAACACCGGGCCTCCTTGACCCGTGTGGAGCTGGCCATGCGCAGTGCTGATGCGCGCAAGGAGTGCCGTGCCACGCAAGGGTGTCCCCCGCGTGGGGGAGCCCCACGCGCAAGGAGTGCGCCTGTGAGGAAAAGCCGCCCAGCGTGAAAAGAAAGAGCAGCCTGCCCAGGAATGGCGCCGCCCACACTTCCCGTGCCGCTGACGACAACAGAAGCGGACAAAGAAACAAGATGCAGCAAATAGACACCAAGAAAAGACAACCAGGGGAGGGGGGGGAATTAAATAAATAAATAAATCTTTAAAAAAAAAAAAAAAAAAAAAAAAAAAGAAATGACCTAATCCAACACTCAGATTACAAATGTTGATGAAAACCAAGAGGTACCATCAACTGAACACTCACTGTGCGCTGGTAGCCTTCCCCTTCCACAACTGCTCGCGAGCTACAAGGAGCGCGGGCTTTGTTTTCTTCACTGCTGCCCCGAGAACAGTGCTGCACATGACAGGTGCGCCACACGTCCCTGCTGCCGCAGCAGCTCCTTTAATCCTCACCGCCCCACCCTGCTGGTGCCCTCACCTCCGCCCCATGGAAGAGCCTGGCTTTAGCAGGGACCTTGAGTCTGCTCTACCGCACTGGGCCGGGAAGGGAAGCCCACCTTAGGACGGTGTGCATGTGGAGCTGACTGAGGGGGCAAGCCACGAGCACCGCAGTCATGTGGCCTCCTGTTCTGCTATCTGCGGAGGGTGGGAATTTTGTAAAGATTAAATCAGAACTTTCTCCAGCCAGTTCACATAATAAACTTTATTATGAAGGTTTTGTTGTTGTTTTTAAAGAAAAACAAAAAGCTTAAATGAGAATGTAAGATCTCCCATGACTGAGAACTGGTCCCCCATCCTCAAGCTACAATTCTCAGCCATTAAAGATAGAGGAGTGCAAAGGAGAGACAGCCCATTCTTCCGGAGAGGAGATGAGTCAAAACACAATCTCGTTGATGAGAGGAACTTATAAGGAAGATGCTTCTTGGTTCAGCATCAATATTAAGACAGAAAAAGAAGAAACAGGCTAAAAAAGTCAGAAAGAGGAAAGCACTTCTAAATGGTCTGCAAAGATTCACAGAGAGGGTGGGTCAAGTTTTAGAATCATGCAAGGCATTAGCCCAAAGTTCCCAGCTATCTGGGTACTTTAACAGGGCCTCCGCCTTAAAGCAAGATGGACAAGAGGACTTCTTCAGGGTCCCTTCCTATCTAAAAAAAGAACTCAGTAATAAGAAAATCTGTAAGCTCTTGACAGGGTCCAGAAGTCAAGAGGCCGAGAACTGGGTGGACACAGCAGAGTCACAACCTCACTGGACGTGGGGCATCTACCTGAGAAGCAGCAGCTCAAGCATGACCGTCTGCATGAAGCTCTCACCTGTTCTGAAGGACCCTAATGTTGAGGGATCTCCCAGTAATAAGTTGAAAACCCAACTGCCAACCAAAACAGAAAGCTACTGCTCTCCCAAAGGCCCTGATTTCTTTCAGTGCATTCACAACTTGTAATTATAGCTCACGGGTGTGTTTGCATGTTGCATGCCTAGCCTAAGCAATAGACTGTAAGCTCCCCGAGGGCAAGGGCCAGACTATCTTCTTTGCAGATGTATCCCCAGGACTGAAAGCAGTTTGTAGCAGGAGGCAGGGGCTCAAAACTGTGTTAATTGCCTTAAAAGATCTTGGCCCATCAAGTGGGTTACTGAAAGTGGTGAGTTTGTTTTTGTTTTTTTGTTTTGTTTTTTAAATTTAAGAGTCACAGAAGATCAAAAAACACTCAGAGGGAAGCGGACTTGGTTCAATGGATGGGGCATCCGCCTACCACATGGGAGGTCCACGGTTCAAACCCCGGGCCTCCTTCACCCGTGTGGAGCTGGCCCATGCGCAGTGCTGATGCGCGCAAGGAGTTGCCTTGCCATGCAGGGGTGTCCCCCACGTAGGGGAGTCCCACGCGCAAGGAGTGCGCCCCGTAAGGAGAGCCGCCCAGCATGAAAGAAAGTGCAGCCTGCCCAGGAATGGCGCCGCCAACATGGAGAGCTGACACAACAAGATGACGCAACAAAAAGATTCCTGGTACCACTGATAAGGATAGAAGCAGTCACAGAAGAACATACAGCGAATGGACACAGAAAGCAGACAAGGGGCGGGGGGGGCGGGGGGGGGGGTAAAATAAAAAATAAATCTTTAAAAAAAAAAAAAAAGCTCAAAGAAAAGAGAGCCTTAAATCACATTCACTCTTTCAATTCCCCGGTCTTGCTATCTTTGTCATATTAACACATCAACAAAGTCCCAAATGCAAGAGTTAGGTTTCATCCTCTACAAGGAGAAAGTGACTCAATAGAAATTCCTTCCTCCCCAACAAAAAAGACACCTAACTCCAACCCTGTGGGTGGCTCACACAGCTTTGTGCTCATTTTCTTACACATGGATCCGAAAATAAACTCACCTCCCTTCACATCCAAAATACAGGACTACTGTGCGACCAGGAATTAAAAGCGGAGTAAACCACTCTTTACTCAGCTGACTGCAGTGAAGTATTTGGATTTCCTACATTCATAACACGAGGAGCAGAACCTGGTGGCAGGGTTGAGGGGAGACAGGACCTCAACTTTTAAGAACCCCTAACTTTGTCAAAATTGCCAAATAATTTTAAGAAAATGGATTAGAGCTGTTTTCTTGTGAGTACTTAAAAAAAAAAGAAAGGAAAGAAACTGGACCCTGCTGAAGTAATTGTACCCAGATGCTTTGATTATTTCTTCAGTGCTGTTGTGCTCCCTGTTGCTGCAAGGATTTTTAAATTCCTACACCAAGTGGAGGCCTAGAGCAGAGGTTCTGTATGGGGCAGGCATCCAGACCCAGTTTCTAACTTCAGTATGCAAAGGGTTTTCAGCTGTCAGGTAGCAAAGGCTCCAGGGACCTTAAGAGAAGGGAAATGTCTGCTGCTCTCCCACCCCCAGACTATTCTTATCTCCAATCTTGATGAGATGCCAGTGTTCCTTGCTCCCTCCACATCTGGCAGGGGAAAGCCTCCATCCAGAAAGCACAGAAGAACTGACCTTTTGGGACCTCTTCTTGGGCGCCCCCCCCCCCAAACAAACACACACACACACACAAAAAAAAAAAAAACAGTGCAACTTAAAAAGTATTTGCTTCTTAGGCTGTGGTTTAGGGTTTTTCCAAGGGCCCTCTGACAATTCACTCACAAGGTCACTGCCCAAAAGGAAATACTCTTCAGCAAGCAGTTTCTAAGGCAAGACCAAGCAACAACCAATGAAGCACCTGGACACAAATGGCAACTGGGGGACTGGGTCTTTTGAAAACAAGCACACCTTACGCGCTTATTTTCACACACTGTGCTCATCAGAGCTACCGCCCTTTAATTGCAGATCACTACTTCCAACGTGTTTCCTCCAGCATCATTTTCTTTGACAACTGAAGCTAAGCTTGATTCCAATAGCATTGCACAAAAACGGGTCTCATCAGCGCGTCTGTTAGCAAAAAGGAAGCACCTGAGCCAGCAGAGGGCCATCCCCTAGACCCAAATTATTTTAAGTGAGGCCAGAGCAGAGGGCTCAGTGGGAGGCAGAGGAGAGCTGATGTGAGCAGGAGCACGCAACCGAGGGACACAGGGAGTGCCCTGGGCACCCCATACTATATGCTCCTTCCCAAAAGAAATGCTGGGCTGAGCTCCTAATCCCACGAGCCCCTTAGCACACACCTCCACACCACAACACCGTGGGCATGCGCGTGTGCGCACACGCCGGGGTTTTCGCACGTGCCTCCACCAGCAGGTCACTTTTGCCCCAAGTTATTTATAGAAGCCATCAAAAGCCCAGGCATCCCACTCAACCACTCTCCAACCAGAGTCCTTCCCTCGGAGGATAATTCCTGCTCTTCCGCCTCAACTATTTATATTAAACCCGACACCAAGCCAGTGAGGACACAAACAAGTTGTTAAAAACGAGGCTCCATTGAGTGCCCAGGGTAAACACAGTGCTGGAAGGCTGGCCAATCCCCCGGGCACGCAGCTGCCAGGGGCTGCGCGCAAGGGCTGGTGCAGACAGGGCCTCGCCGGGACTCCGGTGTTGCTTCATTCATCCCGCTAACTTACTAAGGCCCTTAGTTCCCCTACGCCAGGTACTCCGCACTAAGCGGAGGGGTGGGAGGTGCGAGTGGGGATGGGGAAGTTAAACCCATGAGTTAGACCGGATCCCTACATTCCAAGAACCAGGGAGTCTGGCTCCAAAGACAGGCGCGTGGAAGTCTAGAAAGAACTGAGGCATGAAGGGAGGATACTCTAAAACCTTACAATGAAATATGGACTAAAACCAAAGGGTCATTCTTTGAAAGTGGTATCCCAATCTGGTTGCCCCTTTCACATAGCCCATTATTAACGTTATCAAGCATACTAATTTGTTTTACATGGGTCTAAAATGTTTCCATCCTATAATAACCCTATAACATAGAAGGGATGTACCCATTTTACAGATGGTACTTGGGATCAAAAAAGGCATCAACTGAGGTAGCCAGTGGACTGGGCTGGAGAACAGGCCTTTGACTCTCAGGACACCCTCCAGTGCACTGTAGTGACGGTTTAACAGCTTCATATTAAAGTGAAATGAGATCATTTGGCTCCGTCTTAACCTCTCTTTGACAGTGCCCAGAGAGTGAAGACATACGGGCTTCACCTCATCCAGGTGAAATGCTTTAATGCAACCCATCGGCGGGAGAAAGCAGACAAGTCCTGGGTGGAAACGCGGAGGCGTCAGTGTATGTACCGGCTCCGCGATCCACAGCCAAGCAGGCAGCACCGCGCACGCAGGCTCTTCTGCCCCTGCCTCCAGGACCTCAATGCATCACCAGAATGAGCACCAAGTTTAATGCCCGGTTCTCCGCTGAAGCCTGCGGGAGGGGAGGAGGCCCCGGCAAGGCCCTGCCCGGGGTGCTCTTACATTCCCAACCACTCGCTGTGCTCTTTACAGAGGGGTGGCTCTGGTCCCTGACACTGGGGGCCTTAGGAGTCCCCGAGAGAAGGCCCCAAAGTAGCAGCCTGATCCTGGCACCTGGATGCCAGGTGTGGCCTGAGGTCCACCCACGTGTTCACAGGACAAAGCAGACCAAACTGAAACCACCGCTTAAAGACACTGAAGCGAGTGCTCACGTGGATCCTATGATTCCCTGCGAAGGCCAACCCTTGACCTCCGTCTGCACTAAGGTGTAGACCAGATGCCTGAGCGTGGGTGTACGGGCGCCCCCTGGTGGTTGAAAAGCAAGCCCTTCCTCTCCTAGAGACCAGACAACTCTCTGGCCTGCCAGGCTGGAGGAGGCTGGCTGCCCCAGGATGTTGGATGTTCAGTATTGGCTACCTGGTGCGCCCTTTTCCTGCACTGGAGGAGGCCACACCCTATACAGGGAAACTGCCATTTCATCCTAGGTCCCCAACACATGAAGAAGTCTACAGGGTTTGCTAGCCAAGACCTTCAGACAGCAATGGAGCGCCCCTCCCACACCCCCGCCCCACATTCTCTTTTTGGACATCTGAAGGGTGAGGTGGGAGGGGGGGACAGAAAACCTTACTCTAACAGAGGTCTGAAGTTGCCTCCAAAGGCCAAGAATCTCAAGACTTGGCCACTCTGTGAAGGACTGTTTTTGTCTTCGAAGCTTCAAAAAGATTAAGTACTCCAGGGTCCCGGTCCTCCCAGTCCAAGACTTCTCTCTTCCCCATTAGCACCAAACAACAAAACAACCAAGCAAAGTCTCACAAGCACTCAAAACCTGGATTAATATACCAGCAGAACACAAGGCAAGGAGCCCTTCATTTGAGAAAGTAACAGGTCCCTCCCTGGTCAGCAGCTTTTCTGACTGGGTAAATATCTAATTCTACAAAGAGAAGCACAAGCCCAGCTGTTAAGCCATTGGCTCTTCACACAAAGTTCAAAAGGCCCCACTTACCCCCATGTTCAATGGGTGCACCTGCGCCTCCACCACCACCTAGCTGCCTCCCTGGCCATGTTAATTCCACTCTACTGATTAGTGGTGAAATGACCCCTTCCAAAAACGGTGCTCGGTGGATCTGGTGACTCAGAACCATCAAAAGCTTCTCTCAACCCCTTCAAGACGCGAGCCCAGGATAATAAGTAACCCACATTAATGAATACTGCTTGCCACTGTTTGAAGTTAGCGCTGGAGCACTGCAGGTATTTAGCGGTGTGCATCACCTCTCTCCCCTTTAAACAACGAAAAGCAAGATCAAAGTGTTCAGCCAACAGTCCTAGCTCAAGTTCAGCTTCAGCAGCATATCCAGAAAGCCTACTTAACTGCAAACATCTGCAAAGCCCATCTCGTCCTCCAACCCGCCCCCCACCCCTACCAAACTCTTACCTGTATGCACTTTCAACAGTCTCCGTGGACCTCACATTCACTGTAGCCCTCAGAGTTTTGCTGGACAGGCCAACCACGGCGGGCGCCAGTTTGCATTTGAAGTCGGCACAAGTCCACTCCTCTTCCTCATTCAAGGTGGGGAGATAGCCACACACGACCTTTAGGCTCCCCAGTCCCCCGTTGCTCATGTAAGCCGTGTTCTCTCCCCCACTCCTCACATATTCGAGGTATATATCAGAAGTCAAAAACATCTGGTAGGCATTTTCCTCCATCACCGACTGGATCTCCGTCTGTGCCTGGTCAAACATGATGGAATCGATCTGCTGCTTCTTGATCCCATCTCTTAAGTAGGTCTTGGTGGCCGGTTTCAGCTGCTTGGAGACAATGCTGTTGTTCTCGATGTACCTTTTGTAGATAGCTTTGGCTACTCGTAAAGTTTTGGCGTCCTTCAGGTTCATCTGCCGGAACCCATTGCAGGCGAACCAGAAGTCCAGGGTATCCACACATTTCTCCCTCTCCAGGAAAGTCCGGAAGAGATAAGCCCCGTCCTGGTCGCCCAGCAGGGAATGCAAGGACTTGGTCCACCTGGTGAGAGGGGAGTCGGGCGACGCCCGCCCCTCGGGCTCTCCCAACCCACCCTCATTCCGCCTGGCACTGGAGGAGACAGGCATGGGTGTGGTCACCTGGCCCTTGCCCACCCCGGGCTGGCACGGTGGGGTCTCCCCTTCTTCCCCCGGAACCGGGGGCCTTGGGGCATCCTCGCGGAAGCTGCTGCTGGGGTCCGGGAGACGGGTCACCATCACGGTGCCACTCATGGTGAGAGAGTTCTCACTGAGTTTAGGTTGTTCTTCTTCCAGTTCCTCTCCGCAACCAGCGTGGTCTGTCTGTCTCTCTCAAGTTAGCAGGAGCTCATCTGAGCCTCCTCTCTGGAGAGAAAAGGAAGAGGGGAGGTGGAGAGAGAGAAAAGGGTATTGATCTAATCAAAACCAGATCTACCCAACATCAAAGCAAGAAAGTAAACAGGCTTTTCAACTCCTCAAATTCAAATCAAGCAACCCAGCTATCTGCGAGGTGCTCATCTAAAGTAGCAGGCGCTGCTTTTTCAAAGGCGAAATCTGAGCTCCCTGCACACTTTTCCGGGGGGAGTGGGGAAGGGACGGGAAAGAGAGGTGGAAGAGAAAGAAGATGAGAGGGGCGGGGGGGGGGGGCGGGGTAGGGAGACAGGGGAGGTGGAAGACAGAACCTTCCAAAACCCGCTTTGGCCCCCGCCGCGCCTCCCCGCTCCCCTCCGCCGCCACCCCCGCCGCCCCTCCCGTAGCCTCAACTCCAAAGACACACCGAGCCGCCCGGCGGTGTGCAGGTGAAACCAATTTCGGGAAATTTCCTAACCCGGCTCCGCGCACAGATAAGTCGAGCTACAAACGTGCCCTTCCCCGGCATCTGGTTCCCATTCCCCCCAGCCTGCCCCTTTCCTCTGCATTCCCCCTTCCCACTCCTTAAAAATGCAGATCCTCTCCCGAAAGAAGCCCGCCCAACACCAGGCGGAATGAGCTCCTGACTCCCAGATCCAGCAGGCAGACGCCCCCCACCCCAGATGTAAATGCTCCCTATGCGCCCCTCCCCCCGCCCGCCGCCGCCCCCGCCAAGAATCCGGTTCAGTTTCCGCGTCTCCACCTCGGTCTCCCCCGTCCCCCAAAACCAAAAACCAACTCACTCGGCCAGCACTTTGATCTTCAAACTTTCCGAGAAATCAGAGAAGCCTCGGGACCTGGCCCCCCGCCCCCAACCCACCTCCCGAACCGAGAGTCCTTTAAAACCGGATCAGAAACCATCTCACGCTACTACTGTATGTGTCAAGAACCCCTAACTCTACTGGTCTCAAGCCTACCTTTTTCCCCCCCAAAGAGAAAAAAAAAAAAAAAGTCTTATCTAGCCAATAAACAAACCGCTTTCCTTAGCACCGGGAGGATCTAAGTAAAGAGGGCAGGGTCGGGCCGGGGGTATGCGGCGCCCCCAGGCAGCACCCGGTCACCCAGCGGTGCCAAGGTGGGGCGGCCTCATTACCTGGAAGACGCAGGCGGCCCGAGGGACCGGCTCTCATTTCGGTCGAGACCCTCCGGACCGGCCCTCACCCCGCGCCCAGATCCAACCCAGCGGGTCCCAAGACCCGCCGAACGCGGGCCGGGCGCCCGGATTGGCGCGGGCAGCGTCCGGAGGCAGGCGCGGGTCGGCCCCCGGCTCCGCCGCTCGCCCAGGCGCCCGCAGACAAGCACAGAAAGCAGGAGCCAAGTCCAGAAATGGCGACGCGCGCGGAGGCTCTGCGGCTCCGCAACAGGGGCCGCGGCGGCTGGGCGGCCGGGGGCGCGGGGCCCGGGCGGGGCGGAGGGCGCGGGCGACGCGGGCGCCCCGGGCTCGGGCCGGTCCAGCGCGCCGACTGAGCCGCGGCCGGCGCTCGAGGCCCCTTAGCGCAGCCCCGCAGCTGGGAGGGGAGAAGAGGAGGGGGGGGAGGGCCGGGGCGGGGAGGGCGGGGGGCGCCACCCTTTCATCCCACCTTCCCTGGCGCACTCCCGCGCGCCCTCGCCGGCCGCCCGCCCGACTCCTGCGCCGCGACCCCCGGGGGGACATCGGCCCCTCCCCGCGCCCCCGCCGCTGGGGAGGGGGCTCCGGAGCGGCCCCCCGCAGCGCCCGGCGCCCGGCCCGCGGCTCCCCTCCGCGCGGGCCCCGAAATAGCTCTCCCGGCAACTTCAAAGGGCCGCCCCGCCGACGCTGCCCGGCACTCACCATGGAGCCGCGCGCGCGCCGCGCCGCCACCTCCGGGGCTCCCCCCGTGGGGCCCCGAGCCCGGCCCCGGGCTCGGCTCGCAGCGGCAGCCCCGGGCCCCCCCGGCCGGCCCCGGCGGCGGGGCACATGGGGAGCCGCGCGGCGGGGTGGGGGGGAGGCGGCAGCCCCGCGGCCTCGGGACCCGAGCGGCAGCCCGCGGCCAGGGAGGGGCTGGGCGGCGCGCCCCGCCGCCCCTTGCGAGCCCCGGGCCCGCCCGCCCGGCCCCCGCCGCCGCCGCCGCCCCCGGCCCCTCCGGCCCCCCGCCCGGCCCGGCGCGCGGCGCAGGTCCCGCTTCCAGCAGGCACTCCGCGCACCCAAGCGGCTCCGGGCGCTTCCAACAAAAACTGCGCCGTGGATTTAACTGTGCACTTCAAAGGCGCGGGCCGCGCGCAGGTCCTGGCAGGGAGGTACGCGCAGGCCGCGGCCCGCCGCCCCCCGCGCCCCCGGCGCCACCGCTACAGCCGCCCGGCCCCGGTCCCCCGCCAACCCGCCCGCCCCCGGCTCGGCCTCAGCCCGACCGGGCCCTCGCCCGCCCCCCGCGCCGGGGCTCGGCGGGCGCTCGCCCCCTGGCCGAGGGGGGCTGGCTTTGAAGCGGCTCTGCGGGGCCCCGGCCCACCCCCACCTTTTACACCAGGGCCGGGCCGGGGGAGGCGGGAGGCTCGCGCGCCCCGCGGCCCCCACGTCCGCGGCTTTGCGGGGTTATTTTTATTTCCAGGCTCTCGGGCTGTTACTGAGTTGCCAGGACCTTATCAAAGCGCAGCCGGCTCCAGCCGACTCCCCCGGGCCGGGCGTCGGGAGCCAGTGATCCCGCCGCGCCAATCACAGGCGCGCTCGGCCGGCCCGCGCCGCCCGCCTTAAAGGGACAGCGCCCAGCTCCCGCCCCGGCCCGGCCCGGCCCGGCCCGCCCCCGCCGCGCGCTCGGCTCCCGCGTTAACCCTTCCCCCGCCCTCCTCCGCCCCCTGCCAGCCTCCCGCGGCCCCGGTGGCTTTCTCAGCCTGAGTTTCTGATTTCCTCTTTCAAGTTCTCCAGCCTCTTCGCTCTCTCGCCTCCTTCCCTCGCCCTCCCCAGCTCTGGAATGCAACAGTTTATTGTAGCGTTCAGGCCGCCGCCAGAACTGCTAGCAGGCAGAATTTTTTTCCCCGATCATCAAACACTTTCTACCTCTTTTAGCATGTCCCTGGGAATTTGGGCTCGGAGGGCTTTAGGAAGGGATTTCCAGCTCTGGGCTGGACTGGCCAAGTGTCAGAGGGCGCCCGCGGACAGGGACACGGAGGGCGCGTGCTGCTTGTGTGCCCGTAGCTGAATTTGGGTAAATACTGGGCCAGGGTGCGTTTGTGGATGTGTGAAGATGGGGGTGTGAATGACTCCTACAGGCCTGAGTGCTGGAGACGAGTTCTGACACCAGTTCCCTGGAGATTTAACCCTCCCTTCCTAACCGTGCCTGGCCCATCTGTGCCTTCACTGGGCACACTCTGACCATCTCTCTGGAACAACTGCATACCTTCCACTCTCTCGCAAGCGCCCCCATCCTCCCATATGGTACATACTAAACAGTGTCTTTTCCCCACCAGACACGCGGTTTTAATGTACTAAAAACTCCACCCCACCGCCACCTTCGAGTTTCTCCCCACATTTTCCCCATAATGTTTATGGGACATCACTTCAACTCGAAATAATAAAACTATGCCACAAAATGCAGAGCCCTGTTTCTTTAGTCATCTCTTGCGGTAGAACGATCCCTCATGTGATGATGTCAGAGTTCCTTTTCTCCCTCTTAGGAAATAGACGGGTATGAACCAGAGCCCCAAGGACTGCAGGGCAGGACTGCCAGCACCATCAGCACCCACAAGGCTTTAGTTCTCCAGCTCGGCTCACTTTTCTTCTACTTACTTTCATGTTGAACTTAATACATATGGGCCCTTGTAAATGCAGAGGTGCCTCTAACTGGGCATTAGACCTGCAAAACCTTAAAGAATGCAAGAAACTTGTCTCTCTCTCCATTCAGGTTTCCATGAGAAAAGACTAGAGAAGTACAGCACCCCTGACATGCTGGAAAGGGGCAAAGGAAGGGGCAGTGCTCCATCCGTCCTCGGCCAAGAAAGGCAATATGCCGAGCTCCTGCAGCCCAGGCTGCTGGACGCTACAGTTCCTGGGTGCCCTGGTGGGTGGTATGGCCCTCCTTGAGATCTGCCCCTCCCTGCAGGCCCACCTCCCGAGGCACAGGGCGGCCACTGCAGGGCCAACCAGGAAGACCGAGAAAGAGCATGGCCCGTGACTCATCTTCGCTTTGGGACGACGGCAGGGTGTGAGGCAGGGTGTGTGGAAGCCGGAAGCAGGCAGCCCCACGCCCTATGGCAGCCCGGCCTCCTGGAGTCCTGGAGGGTGAGTGGCCCACAGCCCCTTTCAGCTGCCAGCCTGTGCACGTGAGCTCTGAGCTGGTAGGCCGGGCCCAGGGCCGGTGGCACACCCATTCGGCCACCCCAGGAGAGCCAAGGGCAAAGCTGTCTCTTGGGGTTAGAACCTGTGGTTGCAGAGAGTCTTGAGGTCACCGAGGGTGTTATTACAGGAACAAAAGCTTACATACGGCAGAGACTGAATTGCCATAGTCGCGTCTACGGCACAAACAACACCAGCGCCCGCGCGCACACGCAAAGTGGAGGAGAGGGGGGTGAAAAATCAAAACATCCAAAACCAAATAAACCATGTTCAGAAAAAGGGGGATTTTTAAAAGGAAGTGGAAACTCGGTCTTCATGGGTGGCTTTCCTCCCCTCCCAGCTGTCCCCACTGACCCCCTACTGCCCCCCCTCCCCACCCCATCCAGCCCTAAGCATCAAAGGATTGGCTTTCACCAGAGGACTCCCCTTGGGCTCCGTCATCATCTCAGGCTGCACCAGCGGAAGCAAGATCTGGAGATGGGGAAGCCAAGCAAGGCCGGGTTTGATTTGCATCTCCTCGGTAATGATCCCTCTGTGAGCCTCGTTTCTAAAACAGGTGCTCGGGGTCACCTCAGGCCAATGACCCCCCCACCCCGCCCTTCTCACCCCTGCCCTATCTCCCCCCTTTCCTATCTGGTGGTGCATTCCCCATCCAGCAGGAGGCTGGGCAAAGCGCGGGGCTGCCAGAAGCCCTCTGAAGCCTCTGGGTTGCTTTGACGACTTGTTGACAATATTTCTAGAGGAAAATCCAAAGTCCTTCGCTTATACCCAGCCCCTTTCTCAAGATAGCACAGTTTTCCATTTTCCCCTTCTCCCTGGCAGCAGCACTATCATGTGACTGGTTGTAATCCTGCACGGTTGCCTGGAAACTGGAAAGCAAGGTGATGGATTTCTGCACATGCTCACTCCCCCCGCCCCCCACCCCCAGCCAGAGCTTGCTCTTTAAAGAAAAACCCTACAGAGTGTAAACAGCCCACTTTGCCTAAGTGCAGACAAGTTTAATAAAGCAGGGAGTGATTCTTTTCTGAAATTACGTGCTGGGCTGGAATTCTAGAATCCCAGAAAACCAGGGCTCAGGGCTCCCTGAGAGGCATCTGGCCAGATCTGTGACCTTTAGTCCGCCCCAGGAAAACCCGCTCTGGAGGGGAAGTCACACCAGCTGGGACTTCAGAGGAGCTCAGACCCAGAACATTGCTCTCTAAGATTCAGTAACTTTGTCCTTTATATCTTTGGAAAAGTGCCCCCTTAGACAATGTCCCTTTGTTTAGGGAGAGAGGTAGGAAGATACACAGGTAACCTTTCCTAAGGCTGTCAATTACCTAACTGCTCCAAGTCCCTCCTTGGTTCACCCACAGGGTAGAGAATGAGCCAGGAGGTAATGGCTGAGCACAGGGCTTGACACATAGTAGGTGCTTAAAACATGGTGGTGATTTCTATGCTGCCAAAAGCCTGTTACCTGCTCTGGGAAGAAGCTGCCCCTCTTCAAAGCAAAGACGCCCTCTAGCCAGGAGCCACACTCCCCGGGATGGGGCCTGGAACCCAATCAGGAAGGACCCCCAGAGGGGCCAGGACTGGGGAGACAAAGGGAGCTGTGTGCCTCTGCGTCTTCCTTCCAAGAGATGCCTGTCCAGTTCCCCAGAAGGTATATCAGAATGTTCCAGCCCCAGGGGATTTATCTAATCCATCCACATCGTTTAAGAGGTGAGGAAAATTAAGCAAAAAAAAAAAAAGGTAAAGGGGTTTTTCCCGGTCACTTGGCCCACTTCAGAGCTGAGCTGAGGTAGAACCTGACTCCTGGTCCATGCTCTTCTTTTTCCTCCACACCATGGTAAGATGACCCTGGGCAGGGTTGGCTAAGGGAGCTAAGCATTTCGGTTCTTTGACTCTCCTGGGAGAGCTAATAAATATGCCTTGGGATGCTTTCCTCAAAGTATCACAACAGGGATCCAGACACAACTTCCAACGTCCGCTGAAGCAGATTTCATTCAACCCCTGCCTACAGCCTTGACCAACCTTGCCCTCAGGAAGTGGGCTACCTGCAGGTTGACCTGTGTGGTCCCAGCAAGAGTCTTTTCTGGAGGGAGCTGTTTCTCCCGACATCCCAGTGAGGTTTGAGTGGCTGAGGAAGAATGACTTTAACAGAGCCTGAGAGGAGCAAAAGGTAGGAATCAACTTCTGCCACTCTCCCTTCTTACTTCCTCTGCACAGAGGGATGGGGATGCCAGCAAGGAAATTTTGAATCCACAAGGGAAAGGTGAAGTTTCACTAAGAAATCCTACCCATAGAAATGTTGGGGAAAACGTCTTTTGCTAGTAAAATTAGCATCTTTGATATATGCATTTTAAGACACAGTTAAGGAAGTGGACTTGGCCCAGTGGTTAGGGCGTCCATCTACCACATGGGAGGTCCACGGTTCAATCCCAGGGCCTCCTTGACCCGTGTGGAGCTGGCCCATGCGCAGTGCTGATGCGAGCAAGGAGTGCCCTGCCACGCAGGGATGTCCCCACGTAGAGGAGCCCCACGCCCAAGGAGTGCGCCCCATAAGGAGAACCACCCAGCACGAAAGAAAGTGCAGCCTGCCCAGGAATGGCGCCGCACACACGGAGAGCTGACACAGCAAGATGACACAACAAAAAGAAACACAGATTTCCGGTGCCACTGATAAGGATAGAAGCAGTCACAGAAGAACACGCAGCAAATGGACACAGAGAGCAGACAACTGGGGGGGGGAGGGGAGGAGGTGGAGAGAAATAAATAAAAAATAAATTTTAAAATAAAAGTTAATTTGAACAAAAATTGTAAACTTCCTAATTTTATTTACTTTTGAGTGTTTTTAGTATGTATTATAAAATGGTGCTACAAACTGCTATTTTGGAATCTCGCCTTTCTTCCTCTTGACTAGTTTAGGAGAGTTGGCCTGAGCACATAACCAGAGGAGACCATGAGTATTAAAGCAGGTCCAGAAAGAGACTCTTTCCTGGAATTATCTTCTCCATAGTGTCAAGCAGACTCAACAAAGGTCATTTTCAGAAAAAGAACTGAAAAATGGGGGGGGGGGAATCTCCATAGGCATTAGTGCAACTGGTGCCATGTGAACTTTGCTGATAAATAGTTCTGTACTCCTGAGAAATCCCCAAAGGTATTACTTCTGCTCCTAGTTTCCGTTTGTTCATTGTAAACTTCTGGAAAGTGAAGTTATGCTGAGTTTGAAATAAGTTTCTCTCTTCTTTCATGTCAATCTGACTTTTGATTTGCTTTGAACATCTCCATATGCTGACTGGTTGCTTCCCAGGCTACCCACAGAATACCTGAAGAGGTTCTGGATTTTGCTCCATGTTGAAGAATTTTCCATACATCATGTCTTCGAGGTTCTGCTTTATCATCTGACCAGCCAAGGATGTAGCAATGCCTCTTCCCTTACCTGATTGGCCTCAAAACAGTCAGGTAGCATAGAGTAGCTGGCAAAGTTCTTTCAAGAGGAGTCTACACCTGATCTTGACTTTCCCTTACCTCCCTTTCTCCCCTCAACCTGTTATAGTCTCTCTTCCTCTCTCACAACTCCATGGAAATCATTCTCAGCCAGGTAAAAGGCATCCTAATTGTGAAGTCAGATGGTCTGTTTTAATCTATACAGGCTTGGCATATCTGAGGTTCTCTCTCCTTCTCCAAGTCCCCCTTTGCCTTGCCTCTCTGGCTGCTCTCCGGGAGAACACTTCTTCCTCTCATTCCACACGTTATTCTTTCCTGGGTTCCTTCCCCATAAACTGTTTCTGAGCAATCTCCTCCCCACCCCCATAATTTCAAGCTCCACTCTCTAGAGACCAGGCCCTCCCAAAGCCACAGCCCTGGCCTCTTTAACAACCATCCTTCATCATACCCACACTTTGATAGGTTGTCCACAGGCACCCCAAATTTAACGCCCTTAAAACGGAACCTACGGGAAGCGGATGTTGCTCAAGTGACTGGGCTCCCGTCTACCATATAGGTGGTCCCGGGTTCAATTACTGGGGGCTTCTGGTGAAAGCAAGCTGGCCCACATGGAGAGCTGGCCCACACAGAGAGCTGGCCTGCACCGAGAACTGACGCAACAAAATGATGCACAAAAAAAAGACACAGAGGAAAGACAATGAGAGGCACAACAAACCGGAGAGTGTTAGGAGCTCAAGCAATTGAGTGCTTCTCCCCCACATTGGAAGGTCCCGGGATGGGTTCCCCGTGTCTCCTAAACAGAAGACGAGAAGAGAAGTCAAGCAGATACAGGAGAAGGTACAGCAAATGGACAGAGAGAGCAGGCAGCGAGCACAAGCGGCAAGGGGGGTGGGAATAAATAAATAAAATAAAACTGAAAACAAAACAAAACTGAACCTGGGGAGCGGGGACAGCTCAGTGGTTGAACGCCTTATTCCCACATATGAGATCTGGGGTTCGATCCCCGGTACCTCCTTAAAAAAAAAAACAACTGAACCTATTTAGTCCTCACTGAAACTAGCCATCCTCCTGTGAAGCAGTGGCATCATACCCAGCCCCCAGAGTTAGTGTCTGGACTCCTCTTCCTCAACCCCCACCCCTCCATTCGATCACCAAGCCCGGCTGATTCTGCCTCCTAAAAGTCTCTTAAAATCACACTCTTCTACCAGCTCCACAACTACCACCGCAGCTCAGGCTCTTACCATCTCTTTCTAGGAAGAGTGAGACTTTCTAACTACTCTTCAGGCCTGCAGCTTACGTCTTCCCGCCACCCCCTGGTCTCCTTACACAGGGTTGCCATGGCAAGCACCCCACAATCCAAGGCTGACCATGGACCTCCCTACTTCAAATCCTTCCCTGGCTGCACAGGATAAGGCCTAAAGCCCTCAGCGTGAACCACTAGGTTGTTCCCCGGATGGGTCTCCAGCTCTCTCGCCTGCTGCCACCCCCATATCCCTGCCAGGTGCAGTCCCATAGGCGGCTCCCAAATTCCATTCCTCTGTGCCTTTGTACTCAAGAGTCTCCTGGCTGGCTAGCCGCCTCCCTCAGCCCCACTCCTGTGACTTCCGCACCGCCCCCCCAGGTGAAACCCACCTCGTCCCAGCTGGACCTCTCCTCTACGCATCCACAGCACCCAGGCTTCACCTCTAAGGAAACGCTTAGGCTGATTGACTTCTCCGTGATGAACACTCTGAGTACGGGGACCGTATTTTATGACACTTCTATAACATCCGGCATGAAGCAGGGACTCCATATGGTCGAACTGGATTGTAGATAAGGGTGACAGTTGAAATATTTCACCACTGGCCAATCAGAACAGTTGCAGTCTCTGTCATGCAGCAGGGTCCGGGGCCCCTGCCAGAGTCAAGCCTGTGGTTGCTGGGTCCTGGGGAGCTGTGGTCGGCAGGCTCCAAGGGGGGTGATCCCCACCGCCTGGCATTCATGCCCTCCCCTTGCATTTGAGCGGGACTTACTGTGTCTACCACCAAGGAATCGAGTAATGCAGACATGATTAGGTTACACAAACACTGGCGCTTTCTCTGGCACCCTTGGGAGGCAGCCCTTTGGAGAGGTCCATGTGGCAAGGGACCAAGGCCTGACAACCAAAGGGGGCACCAGTCCCCACCTGCTCACTGGAGCCTTGACATTAGACCCTGCTAACGGTTTGCCTGCAGCCTTGCAAGAGACCTTGAGCTAGAGGCAGCTGGCTAAGCCCTGCCTGGATTCTGGACCCACCGGTTAGGATGCAGCCTTTTAAGACACAAGTGGCCAAAACAGACTCGATAAGACTTTTGCCCTGTCGGCTAATATTGCTAGTGCTAACGTGCAAGTTTCAAGACATATGGGTGGTCCGACTATTTTCTGCACTTGATTAAAGAACAGCCCTTGAAGGGGAATGGTGGAATTTGGAAAAGGGAAGTTAATCCTCCCTTTGGAGTGGTGGGGACCTTGGAAAGAAGACACCGAGGACTGTATCATGATTTAGATGTGGTGCCACAAATAACAGGGGGTCGAGGTTATTCTTTAAGTGATGATGGTCCTGGGGAGAGCAAGCCTTAGAGTCTATGTCAGTGAGCGGAAATGGAGGGGAAAAGCGTTCCTGGGCAAGTGCTCTTCCCATTCTGTTATTTGCTGACCGTTTAAATGGTGGGTGGCACAGAAAAATGTCCCCTGAATGGACAAGGAGAAATTGTCTGCAGGTCAAATATAGTGGAACATACTTAAATCATTTTTTTTTTGCAAAAACAGTATTATTCTAAACATAGGTTAAACTATGGATTGCACCTTACTTGCAAGTACTAGGGCTCTTGATAAATACTTTTTGCCTGTAACTTCTGAGCAGAAAAAAAGATAGTGTGGAACTGTAAAATCTGTCTTGATAGTCTCAGTGACTCTTTAAAACACTTAAGGGGTGTTTGAAGAAATTTAAGTAGAATGAACAGTTATGGAGCCTGCCCAACTTCTGACCAAGGAAGACTGGACCGAGATGCCACCAGCTTCAAAAGGTGGCAAGGCCAAGAAGGCAAACCTTTGTGTCCGCCCCCTTCCCCTAGGTGGAGTATTTCTTTTGGCTCAACTGATTATGTTTTTCCTCAAGAAGATCCATTTGTTCAATCCCCTTAAAACTGTCTACCTTTGTAAAAATATTATATGAATCAATTAATTTACAGATCACAAAAATTGACCAAGACCTGGAAAATATGATTTAAAGAAGCAAGAGGTAGTGGATGTGGCTCAAGCAGTTGAGCGCCTGCTTTCAAATGGGAGGTGACTGGTTCGGTCCCAGCTGCCTCCTAAAATCAAGAAAACAATCCCCCAAAAAAAACAACTCAGGGGAGCGGATGTGGCTCAGTGGTTGGACAGCGGCTTTCCCATTTGAAGTCCGGGACTCAATCCCTGGCTCCATATCTCAAAAAAAAGCAAGAGCCTGTAGTGAGGCAGGGGCACCCACCACCCCTTACCTGCTTGATCGGAGAGTTGGCTTAAGAACCCGAACAACTTGCAGAGAAAAGTGGGAGAGGAGGTGTGAGACGGCGCAGTGGAGAGGGGCCAGAAGGACCCGCCAGTGCCTTCAGGGTGGATGCTGGGAGAGCTCCCCAGGAAGCCCCCAGCTGCAGGAGGGCTTCCAGAAGTCCAGACCGAGAAGCGCCCTGGAGCGTAGCTCCCCCCCTTCCCCACCCCCCACCCCCGCCCCAGGAAGGTGGCGCAGGGCGTGGGGTGGCAGGGAGGCCTCTGTCCTGTTTTCTGCTTTCTCTGGCGGCCACTCCCCTCGTGCAGGGTCCCGCAGCCGTTTCACCTGCACTAGGCTCATCCTTAACTGACTTGACCCTCCCCATCCCCCGCCCCATCCCCCGTCCTAGGGCTTTGACCTTGCTACCTCTGCAGAGGTAGTCTGCCTTCCCCCCTCTGGAGCCGTCCGGAGGGAGTCCTCTGCTCTGAATTTCCATGTGAAAAGGTGTCAACCACAGGCTCCACCCACACCACGGAGGGTCCCTGTGCCCTGGGGGCCGCAGCTCTTACTAGAAGGCTCCACCTAGGTTGGGGTGCGCTGGCCGGAGGGCCCTGCGGGCTTCCGCAGCGGCTGGTCCCCGCTTTCCCCAGCACTGGGCAGCAGAACGCCGTGGACTCCCCACGCTCCTCGCGACCCCCTGCGTGCCAGGCCCCAAGTGGGCCAGAAAGGCGGGGTCCCTGCCCTCAGCCAGCGCCGATCTGGGATACCTCACCTAACCTTGTAGTTACTGATATAATTTTGGTGCCAAGGTCTAAGAAGAAGGGAACGGCTAAGACGGCACAGGGAGGGGATCTTGATTGCCGGGACCCGGGGAAGCCCAGATGAGGAAGAGTCTCCAATCGCTGCCCTGTGCTGGAAGGGGGGCTGAGCCTAGGGGTGCGCCGTGGGCACCTGGGAACTGGAACTGCAAAGGCTCCAGGCTGGAGGAAGCTCTGCCTTTTCCAGAAACCCGTGGAAAGGCGGGGGGGCGGGAACAACGACACCTGGGACTGGCTGAGGCAGGCTTGGCAGAGCCTTGTGGCCTGCACGAAGGAGGTTTTTCTTTATCCTAAAGTACAGTTACGAGTGAGGGGAGTGTGGCCCAGTGGTTAAACATGGAGGCCAGACCCGAGTCGCTACGGAGAGCCTGCCAATTTTCCCTGCCTCGGTTTCCCCAACTGCAACATGAGAAGAATGCCAGTACCTGCAGGGGTTGTTTTGAGGATTAAATAAAGCCAAGTGTGTGAAGTGGTTAGAACCCCCCTGGCATGGGAGGGATTAGTAGATTTAGCACAAAACTAAGAAAAACCTGTGCTCCAGGCCCGGCACCCTCCCCGGGGATGCTCTCAAGTCTGGCAGACTGTAGGAAACTCTCTTCCCTTTAAGGCAAAGAGGGAAGAGGGATAAGATAAAGAGCGAGTTAAAGGTGTGGCTGGAGTGGAAAAGTTTTCGCCCGCAAATCTAGCTTCTGAAAGCTGTTAAGTGCTCAGCTCTCAGATGCAAAGGGTCTCCCAAGGCCAGTCAAGGTTTAATCCTCTGCTTATTTGCTCCCAGTCCTCCCCGGCGGGCAGGGGAGCTGCCGCTAGCCTGACCTCATTGCGAGTCTCAGAAAGCACCTCCTCCCCCCCACCAGCCTGGCCTCAAGGACAATGAGGATGCCTAGCGACTTGCAAGTGTTCAACGGTTCTTTGTTTTTAGGACCCCTGATCTCTCGTACGGTATCGGCGCCCCCAGGCTGCCCTGGTTCCCCCCAACACCACCATCTCCCAACCTCCAAGTCTCCCCCTGCCCAGTGCGTTTTAGAATTCGTGTTGCTCTCCCAAAAAGCTGTGAGATGGGCACACTGGGTGAGGTATGAAGCTGGCTCCCATCCCAGGGCCCCACTGGCCCTCCAGCCTGCAGGCAGCGCCCTCCCCTCCCCGTCTTCCCTCCTGGGGAGCAGGGACTCGCACAGCACAGCACGTGGGTTCTCTTTTGTTTTAACATTTTTTAAACGACGGAGGTGTGATTACAAGTTTATGAGGTCTTCTTCCTGCCCATTTTTCCCTGCCTTTGTAAGTCCTGCCAGATGCTGTGTTTCATTGATTCTTTCAGTGCAGATTCCATTACTCATTCACGTTCTGTGTTGGAGAAAGGCTTGTTCAAAGAGAATCCTCGGGGCGGGTATTATGATGGCCATAGACAGTCCAAACCTCCCATCCAGGGTGCAGTTTCCATGGCCCACCAGGAGTGTGAGTTCCCAGCAGGTTTCCTGAAGATTGTGGTGTCTCACTTGTGACCAAGGTTTATGAGCGATTAAAAAAATTTTTTTTAATTTTTAATCACTTTCAGGTACACTATTCAGTAGATTAATCCCGTTCGTGAGGTTGTGCTACCATCACCACCATCTGCTTTCCATCACCCAAAACAGAAATGCCGCATCGGTGAAGCAGTGGGTCCCATTGCCCACTTCAGGCCCCTGGTAACCTGTCACCTACTTTCTGCTTCTCTAGAGTTGCCTTTCTAGGTATTTCATGAAGGTAGAATCATTCAATAGTTGTCATTTTGTGTTTGGCTTATTTCGCTCTGCATGATTCTTTGAGGTTCATCGGTGTTTCAGTATGTACCATAACTTCACTTCTCTTTGCGGCTAGGGGTCCATCGTGCGGATATATCACATTTTGTTTATCCATCCAACTGTGGATGGATACTCGGGCTGCTTCTACCTTTGGGCCACTGTGACTAGTGCCGCTATGCACATTGGTAGGCAAGTATCTACGTCCCAGCTTCTCTGACCGTTTGGAGAGCAGCTGACTGTCATGGTGGTGCTTGTGGTGGCATCAGAGTGAGCCTCCAGGATGTATCAGAGGTTTCAGAGACGACGGCAGAGCCCTGCTCTTGAGGGAGCCTCTCCAGGCCCCTCCTGCCCTCTGCACATGGGACTATGGACTCCATGTTCTTTCAACACCCTGCTCGCTTTCCAGCTTCTGTGTCCTTTATCCCTACCTGGGCTCTCCTCTCGCTGGGACTGCCTGGCTCGGGTCAACACATTCTCATCAAGACGGAAGGAAGATGTGGGTCCATTGCTGTCTCCCCCTGTCCTTGAAGCCAGCACAGTGCCTGGCTTAGGCAGCACTCAGTGTTGAATGGAGGTAGAAAGGAGGCAGAGAGGTAAGTTTCTGGCCGTCCTTGACCATGTGTTTGTCCGTATTTGCAGGGGCTGACAGATATTTCAAGAAAGCCTCTTAAGCCAGCAAGCCATCATTTCAGATTTCATTTCCCTCTCTGAAGGGGGTGGATGGTGTGTGAGGAAGACTGGATTACCCTGCTAGGCAGATGAAGCAAAGGGATTCTGGTCCTGTTTTCCAAGGGCTGGATGCATGTTTTCTGGTTGGACTCTCTATGCTTGACCTTGCCCACTTCAGTAAGGTGAATGGAGTCTTCTATCCTCCAAGGGCTGATGGGACGGAGCGCTGAGGACACTGTGCTGATAGCGTAGTCCAACCACCCTTCATGGAAGCAGACCTACTCCATCTTTTGAGGTCAGCTGGGGGCCGTGTCTGTCCTTTGAAGGCCGGCCTGGGGCCTGTGGTCTCATTCACTTGCCTTGAAGGAGGAATCCTACCTTCCACCCCCATCCCCCCAGCATCCAGGTCGGGGAGGGACCTCTAAGAGGAGGAGCGATCATTTTGATTGTTGAATTTCGGAGAGTAAGTAGGGAGTGTATAGCTCCTTCCCTCCCTCTTTGGGATTGGCCTGCAAGGAGTCCTCCTTTTCTCTGCTCCTCCAGACCCTAAGTTTCATAAGCCAGGCCCTGCTGGAAAGATCCAAGGTTGTCCCTCTAAACTAGTGAAAAGTAGCTAAGCCTGCCTAGAATTTGGGATCCAGCTCTAGGAAGGCAATGATTGTCATGGACGTAAGCCATTTCTCCAACACTTGATCAACAACAAAGTTGACATTTTCTTCTCTATTTGCCTGACTCCTGGGTCTGCTTTCAATTTACTCTAGACTTAGCCAGGGTAAAGGGCTACTATTTATTAGCCCCCTGAAACCTCAACACTCAATTTAGAATTTATTTCCTCTATAAAATTATTCTTTGAGATGGGTCTTATCTGGGAACATCCAAAGCTAGAAGGCTGGGAGACACAGAAGGGCCACACAGAGCCAGGACGCTGTGCTTGGTGCGTCCCAGAAGTCTTGTCTCCCACCCCTCTATAGGCAGCTGGTGCTGGGCTGCTGGTGTTGCATCTATAAAGCATCAAAGCTGCTGAGACCAAGCCTTGCTTTTCTTTTGGATCCAACATGGTGTAAAGAAGGAACAAGCAAAGGAACTGATGAATGAGAAGCAACACCATGCTTTGGACTTCTGAGTCAGAAAAACAAATCAAGTTTCATATTCTGACCCACTACCTATTAGCTGTGACCTTGAGTAAGTTGTATATCCTCCTTAATTTCCTCATCCATGAAATGGAGCTAGGGATACATACCTACTTTTTTTTTATTGTGACAAAATACAATAAAATTGTCCGTTTAAAACCATTTTACAGTGTACAATTCAGCCGCATTTGTTACATTCACAGTGTTGTGCAACCATCAGCACTATCTAGTTCCAGAACATTTCATCAGGGCAGAATGAAACCTCGTGCCCATGAAGCATTCTTTCCCCATTTACACTGCACCCCAACCTCTAGGCAACAACTAAATAGAATCATAGACTATGTGACCCTTTGTATCTGTCCCTACCATAACGTAAGTGATGACTTTTTAAGAGTTGTTTATAATTGCAGTGACTGATCAGCTCTCCTTTCTTATGTGTTTCTCACACTCCAGTCCTTGGCATATCACAGATCCAGGCAGTTGTGAGTATCCTGAGAATAGAGGCAAAGTGCCTTCAACAGTTGCTGGCAGGGAGAAAGGAGACACGGGTGACTGCTATTATAATCATTTTTGTCATCCTCAGATCTGCAAAGCAGAACCTGAAGACCCGGGAAGGTGATCAAGTTCCGTCATGACACAGGCCCTGCTAAGGACCCCAGGGTCTCCAAAGCCCGTTTCTGAGAGGTAAGGAGGATCTGGGGCTGGGGCCACAAGCACCAGCGTAGCTCCTGGCCCCGGCGCCATCTTCCCTTACAAAGAACAGCTCTGTCTGCGCCCCAGGGCCAAGGAGCAGTAAAAGGGCCATAAAACAAACCAGCCCCACCATAAACCAGAGACAGAGTCATTAGCAGTTTCCTTTCTGATAAGGGCTTCAAGGGTTCCGAGCACCAGAGGACCTGCTCCGATTTTCTTTGATATCCACCAAGATATTTAAATCCTGGGTTCAGAGTCCACAGAAAGGAGAAGATCCAGGAAGAGAAACAGGGAGATGGGGAAAACAGGGGGCCATCCCACCTGGGGGAATTGTCAGCTGCCGAAGGGTTTCGGGCCGAAACAGAAGGACCAAAATGGGGGGCTTCTTCCAAGGGGCTTTAATGGATCATCTTACTCCCCCTTCTTTGAAGCTCTCTCTATTTTTTTTAAAGACTTATTTATTTATTTATCCCCCCCCCCCCTTGCAGCTTGTTTTTTGCTGTCTGCTCTCTGTGTCCATTTGCTGCACGTTTTTTTCTCTTCTGTGTCTGCTTGTCTCCCTTTTGTTGCGTTATCCTGCTGCGCCAACTCTCCACAGCGTGCAGGCAAGCCAAGGAGGCCCTGGGACGCGAACCCAGGGCCTCCCATATGGTAGATGGGAGCCCAACTGATTGAGCCACAGCCGCTTCCCTTTCTCTACTATTATCAACCCTTTACAGGAAACTGAGGCCTAGAGGCAGGACCTGCTGCATCATTTGAAAGGCCCAGTGGGGAAAGCAAAAGCGAGAACCCTTGTGCATGGGTCACTCGCCTCGAAGCAGCTCTACCTAGAGGTCACAGCGTAGTAGGTAGTTGGGGGCTGGATGTGAACACAGTGTAGTGGGGAAGAAGGAACCCCTTCCCCCCTCCCCCAGCCTTCTATAAGGTACTGCCACCAGCCAAGGCTAAGGCTCAGAGAAGGGAGGTAATCAGTGCAAGCTCACCCTGCTCCCTGGGGGCTGGATTCAAAACCGTGGAGGCAAGGAAGTCAAGGTGAGCCGCTAACTTGGAAGAGGTCAACCTCTGCTTGTTTCAACACCCTTCTGGGCCAGTGGGCACGGTCAGAACTGGAAGGAGCTGCCACTGCCGAGGTCCCCACAGGACAGATGTGAAGACCCTCTCTTTAGCCAGTGGGAACTGTGCAGGAGACCTGCTCCCGAATTGGCTCCCCTCTCTAAGTGACAGGAGTCAGTGCTCACAGACCTAGACAGCTGAAGGCATCTGGTCACTGTTTTTGAAGACCTGACCCATCAGGCTAAAGAGGTGTTTCACTGACTTTCCAGTTGGCTACATGAAGAGTCATGCATTCTTATGATTTGATACACAATTGGGGGGTCCAGACTGAGCCTCAAGACCTGCGTTCCATTTCTGGCTCTGACTCCAACCAGCTCTGTGACCCAGGCTTCTTGGGGCTGCTGGAGGCCCTCACCTGCACTGGGAGAGCTGGGACACCAGCACCTCTGCCACTGCAAGGCTTCCATTAATGGCTCTTATGTCTGGGTTTTCTCCTCACTGCAGATCCCATTCAAGGGAGATGGCCCAGCTTCAGTTAGAGAAGTAAGGACTTCAGAAGGCAGCAGCCTTCACCCTCTGGCTCTTCCCATTTGGCAGCCTGGGGCGGAGCCACGTACCCCATGACCTCACTGGAGGATGACTAGGAGAGGAGCTGGCTGGTGGCCTTTGATATAGACCTCCAGCCTGATGGCATAGATGTTGGCAGCTGCTAAGAGGTGGGGACCCACTTCTTCCTTCTGTCCCTGTGGCCCCTTCCAAAGAGCCATCATGCTTCTGCCTCAGAAGAACAGACCAGGTTTTCCCAGCACTCCTACAGTTAACAGTGAGTCCAGGATGTCTATCACAAGCATTCAGGGTTATTTATAACTGTATGAAATTGGAAATGAGATATATGTCCTGAGGGGGTTGGCTATGTCACAGAAATACATAAAAAATGCATAAGAATATTATATAGTCATTTAAAAGGTAATAAGAGTTTTGATTGACGTTGGAAATGCTTATGATATGAGATGTTAACTCCCAAAAGCAAGATGCAAAATTGTATCAAATATGCAGTTAAAATGTATAGGAAAAAAAAAAAGATTTGACTAGTAGATGGTGGGTGTATGGATACTTTTTTTCTGGCTTTTTATACTTGTGTTAGCATGTTATGCCCACCTCCAGCACCTCCCTGATGGGCAGACTAGGACATCCATATTCTGTACCATATGACCCCACCCTCTCCCTGGGCACAGCTGATTGGACTAAGTCTGGCCATGTGACTTGTGGGCAGCCAATCATAGGCTAGCCAGCACCACATGACTTCAGTAGTCTGGCCTAGAAGATGAGCTCATTTGTTCCACTTTTCTCTTGAGCTCCAAAATCTGAACAGAGAAACAGAGGAAAAATTGTTCGGCTTCGTGGAAGCCGAAGCCATAGAAAAGGGCCAGACAAAGAAAGGCTGACCTGGACCAGGGTTTGTTGAAGATATGAGGGAAGAGGGAACAAAGGCAAGCAGTGGAAAACAGGCCGGAGGGGAAGAGCCAGGCAATGGCAGGGAGAGGAGCAGCGGGCAGCCACCTCAGCCTCCTGGCTTCCAGCTCCCCTCCAAGCCATTTGTATTCTGGCAACACACTCCCATTTCCTCTTACAGCCAGTTGAATGGGTCTCTGCTCGGTGCAACTGAACAATATTTTCTTGTGCTTTGCAAAATTTCTGTAATGCCTTCATTTGACTAAGAAAGCACCACCAAAGAAGGACTTCACAGCAAACTCAGGTGATCCTATCCATTTGAAATGCCTTCTTATACCCAGTCAAATGTTTTGTTTTTAAAGATGTATTTATTTATTTATTTCCCCCTTCCCCTCCTCCCGCCCTGCTGTTTTTTTTTTTTAATTTTTGTTTTCTTTTCTTTTTTTTTTTTTTTTGCTGTCTATATTGTCTTCTCATTTTCTCTCCTCTAGAATTCACCTGGATTCCGTCCTGGACACCCCTGATGTGGAAAGAGGTTCCCTGTCAGTTGCACCACCTCAGTTCCTGGGTTCTGCTGCATTTCACCTTTACTCTCCCTTTGTCTCTTTTGATGCGTTATCATCTTTCTGCGTGACTCATTTGCGTGGCACTGGCTCACCACACAGGCACTCGGCATGTGCACTGGCTTACCACGTGGGCACTTGTGCTCGCCACATGAGCACTAGCGCAGGTACTGGCTCACCACGCGGGCACACTTTCTCTTCTTTTTCACCAGGAGGCTCCAGGGATCAAACCTGGGTCCTCCCACATGGTAGGTGGAAGCTCTATGACTTGAGCCACATCTACTTCCCCCCAGTCAAATGTTTTAAGGAAGTTTGGCCTTGCATCTTTTCACCAGGACTACAGAAGAACCTCAGTTCAAGGCAGTTTGGATACCATAAAACCCAGAATATCCATGTGGGGGCTACAGTATCAGAGACTCCTAACCAGGGCCTGTTGGAGACAACCTGACAGGCCAACAGGGCTTTGCCCATCTCAGGAATGTCTTCTTTGAAAGGCAGGGTGGCGGCACTTGTTTCAAGCTGATCACATTTTTAGACGACGGTATGTGAATCCGCATTTATATATGGGTCTCCAACTGCCTTGCACAAACTCTCAAGAAGACACACGCAGACGCACATGCACACCAAAGAACCAGAGGTTTGGAAATACCAGGCAAGAAAAGGGAAGAAAATATATAGTGAGTTTTAGAGAACCTGAAGCTCATTTCCTCAGCCAGGGGACTTTCGTTACTGAGTCTGAACAGGCAAGAATGATAAATTTCCTGGCCCTATAATCCCTTTAGCATTTCCACTCCCACACGGGCTTCTCCCCTTGAAGTTTTTGTTTTCCACACTTCCTGCTATCTCAGACACTTGGCGGGTCTGTGGAATTGAAAGGGATGGTGGAGTGGCTTCAAATGTTCTTTCCTCATGGATAAAATCCACAGGACAACCGTCCCCTATCCACTAGCTTTTGTGTTCCTTCTTCCTACCTGCTTGAGATAAGGAGTTGCTGAGGAGGCCCGGGTGGGTGAAGTGGGGGAAGGGCGAAGCCCTCTGGACTCTCCCTCAAAGCAACCTGGCACCCCCACCCCCACCCCGTATGCACCCTCAGGCTGCTGGGAAAGGATAGAAGAATACTGGCTTTGGAGACCCGAAATGGGGGCTCATGTCCCAATTTCACCACTTAGAAGCTGTGTGAGCTTGGGCAACTTTGTTTGCCCTTCCTGAGCCTCAATTTCGTCATCTGTGAAACGGGAATGAACCTCCCTGTCACGGGGAGGAAGAAATGCGAAAATGTACATGAAGCCCCAAGAATACAGTAAACGCCGCCTCCCTTCATCCTTGGCACCAGGTTGCAGCTGCCCATCGCTCCCCGCTCTGGCCTCCCTACAGGAAAACACCCAAGACCTCTTCTATGAGCAGACTGACGACTCCCTTTGTAGACTGTGTCCACAGGCCGTTCCGTGCTGGCCTAGGGAAGGACAAGTGTCTGCAGCCACGGCTCTGCAAGCAGGTTTGGAAACACGTGTCCAACCCATCTCCAACCAGATGAGACTGGCCTGCTTCCAGCGGACGCTTTCCATCAGAACCCCGGCCAGGGGAGCTTTGCCCAGATGGCCTCCTCAGGCAGCCAGGCTTGTTTGTTCCCAAGAGTCCTCGGGTCCAGCTCCCTTCTCTATTCCGGAGGCTCCGTTCGGTAGGTCCAAGCCATGAGTCACACCCTGGGGAAGGAAAGGAAGGGTAGGTGCACACCCCGTGGTTCTACGAGGCCAGGCCTCCCTCTGACAGGCAGGGGAAGGAGGTGCGCAAGGGAAGAGGGCCGACATGCTGTTCCCCCACCACGGCCTGGCTTGGGTGAGCCAACGGCCTTTCCAGATGGGGCAGATGGGCCTGAGGCAATTGGCCACTGCTCTTTGCCGGAAAAAAAAAAAAAAGACACCACCACCACCCCAAAAACCCAACCCACCAGAGAATGCTGCATACCAGCGAAGAGTCACGGAAGGAAAGGAAATCCAAATGTTTTGAGTTTAGCTATTAAGCATAGTTTCCAGCGAGTGTACTCATGTCTTGAAACGAAACAGATGAAAGCAACATGTGTCAATGGTTGTAGGAAGGCAATAGTGTCATCAACAGGAAATAAAGAAATTGAACACTGAGGCCTCAGCCCAGAACTTAACTCTTCTGGTGCCCTAGTTCCAAAGGCTTTCCAAAGGCCTTGAAGACTGGGGAAGCTTCCCACACACCTGGATCTCTGCCCCTCCAAACCTGCCCCCGTGGTTCTGGGGGAACCGGTGGCAGGGATCGGGAGTCCAGAGAAGGACTTCCTTTGTTTCTTAAAAGACGGTGGCCGCGGAG
The DNA here is from genome assembly GCF_030445035.2 of Dasypus novemcinctus. NCBI lineage: Eukaryota > Metazoa > Chordata > Mammalia > Cingulata > Dasypodidae > Dasypus > Dasypus novemcinctus. The sequence continues at coordinate 72,148,452 of NC_080693.1, read as the reverse complement.
GGAAGGGGGCCCCAGCAGGCCCTGGCGTGGCTCAAGAGGAAGCCCTGGAGCCTCTGTCTCCACCAGGCGTCTACAGAGCCCTGGCTGTGGGACCACAGTTAAGAGTTTCTGGCAAGGGCAGTGCCAGCTGCTGGCAGTGGAGGCGATGGCAAGGCCAGCGGACTGGTGCTGGAAGGGTGGGCGGCGCCACCAGGGAGCCCCGCTGGCGGAGGAGGCGCTGACTGCTGCTTGGGCCGGGGAGCAGATGGGAACAGGCCAGGCCGGGGAAAGCCTACCCAATCCCTGCCCCCAGGACAGAAGAGAGCGCGCTCGGGCCCCTCTCACCAAGAGATTGCAGGAGGAGCCGTGACTTTGGCCCCGGAAGTGTGAGGCTCGTGTCTGTGCCCCTCGGTTGGACCAGCTCCTCCGGGCCAGTCTCCCTGGAGGAAAGCGTTTTGTTTGGCTTTAGGAATAGCCCCCTCACCGGTCACCCCGTGTATGTGTCGTGAGCAACTAACAGGAAATTGGAAAATAGAACAGATACACCTGCTGGAGGCACCGTGTGAGTGCATTTGCCTGGCCTGTCTCAGACTTGGATTTAGACTCCAGGGCCCAGGGCTGCCCAGGCAGCCGCTCAGGTCTGCTCCTGCTCCCTACATCCTTGGGAGAGGGCGAGGTTCCAAAAAGCAGATTCCAGAGCACTGCCGCCGAGGCTCATGAGGCCGGGCTGAGGCATCATCCGCCCTGCCCACTGATTCTTAGACCAGCCTGGACCAAGGTGTCCTAAAATCCACTGACAGTAGGAAGCATGGCCGTTACGTGCTGGTAAAATGAAGGCCTCAGCTCCTTCTCCCATCATGTTTGGTTTTTTAAGTTTCGTCAGGACTTATCATTGGATTCCAGCACAGATGCTTTGGTATTCTCGCAGAGGCACACACACCTGGGCTTACCGTGTCTGTGCTCACGCCTCCACAGGGAGCAGCAGCGCAGGTCCCTGGGCCCCACATCTGTAGGATCCTGCCCCATGCCCTGCACCGTGCCAGGCTCGGGGACAGAGGCCAGAGATGGTCCAACACAGGCATTGTCCTCCCGGAGCCCTCGCTTTCAAGAACTCAGCTCTGAACAGTTACTGCCCCGAGGACATGGTGCGAGCCAAGGGGGGCTGTGTGTGCAGGAGCTGGGGAAGCACGGGGGCCGCTAAGCCTGCCCTGAGGAGGGGACAAAGCAACAGAACCAGTCCGAGGACACTGAGAAGGGCATCCAGGCAGATGGAACAGCATGAGCAGAGGAACAGAAGCCAGCAACTGCCCCGATGCTGGGGGCAGCTACCCACACAGCTGTACTGTTTTAGCTCTCAGGGAGCAAGGAGGTCTGGATTGGAAGCTGGCATGGCCAGGTCAAGGGGAAACCCACTGTGATGCTGGAGCATGGCCTTGATTTTGTAGGTAAATCACTTAAAACCCAGGGTGGGGAAGCTGGGCAAGCCCTGCTGTGTTGTGGGAAGTTCCTCCTCGGGGAGTGTGGCAGCTGGCTCCTGAGGGGTGGCATTCAATGGGAGAATGCAGGAAGCAGGGAGATGGGGTGTGTTACTCTCATGGAGAGACCGGGTTTGTTTAGATATGTACATTTTATTTCAGTGGTTGTCTTAGGTTGGGCTCCATAGAAGGTGACCCTGAGATGAGAATTCATGTGAATTATTAGAAAAATCTAGTAGGGGAGTGGGGGAAGTGGGAAGGGAGCCAAGTGGGAAGAAGCCAAGTAAGGGCATGCTACCAAGCAACATCCCACAGAGGGTAACTCTGGGTCAACCCCCAGCGCACCTGCAGGGGTTATAGTTACCCCTCAATGCCGGCCCGGCGCAGGGGCAAGGAAGCTGGGATATTTACATCCGAGGTCCTGCCAGTCAGGGCTGGGTGGGGTGCATGGTTGGGATGGAGCTAGACACTTCTAGCTCTCTGAGCCTGCAAGCAATGCAGATTCTCCGCAGCCTCCAGAAGAGATGCAGGAGGGAAAGCTGGGAAGGAAAGCTCTGAGGCAGTGAGGGTCAGAGGGCAGGAGGCTGAGGGCATCTGCCCAGTTATGAGACTGCTCCAGGCCTCCCAGCTCATCCCGGGAACTTTGGGCTCAGCCAGAATCGACCAGGAATCAGTGCGTGGGGAACTCTTGGCTCCTGTCTAAAATGCCCAGCAAGGCCCCGAACAGGGTTACATCAGCTCCATTTCCACGGGGACCATCTGGCTCTGCAAGTTTTATCCAAGCTACGAAGAGGCAAGGGATGGCACAGACAGCAACGCTGCCCCATGTTGGCCTCACATGTTAACCCTGAACACAGCAAGGGCTGTGTTCTTGGGCGTTGCAGCAAGAATCTGGGGCCGGGCCTCTTGGGCGGGAGCTCAGGGCCTGGCTGTCCCAGACTGGCTATGTGATTGTGGGGCAAGTTCAAAGCCCCATCTGTGACTCAGGACCCTCTTCTCCACAGTTAAGATGGCTCCACCTGCCATCTTAGAGTTGTTACAAGGATACAGTGGGATTCCAGCCTGGGAACGGTTCTCCAAGAATGCTCACGGCCTGTCAAAAATACAAGGTTTACTTCTGAAATGATGAGTAATGCTAGGTATGGCAAGCAGGGAGGAAAAGAAGGATCGCTGCACAGCCTCTCTGGGCTGAGGCTGCCCTTGCAAGCTTCATGCAAATAGGAGAAGGTGCACAGAATGGACCTTGGACCCTCAAGGCAAGATACGGAGACAGTGGTCTGGCACTGCCTTCACAGATAGCACTGAGGCATGTGATCTTCACGCAAAATGCAAGAAATCACTGCATATTTAAGTTATGGCTTCAGACTTGAGGAGAGAGATCAATGAGATTTCAACAGGCCTTTGTGCCCCCTCCTGGTCCATCCAGGTACACGCAGCCTGCCCATGTCCATGTCCATCCCCAGTCCTGACCCCCACCTCCAGGAGCAGGCCAGCCTGCCATGGTGTCCAGAGCCATTCAGCCCCAAAGCTAGCCTCTTCTGCTTTATAACAGAAAGGGGTGGGGAAGGCATCACCTCTTCTGGAAAGCCCTCTCTGTGGATGAGGTGGCCTCGGGGACCCCACCTCTTTCCCTTCATCCTCTTGGTAGCCCTTTTGCATCCTCTCCTGGCAGGCCCACAAGCAGAGTGGCTCCCTCTAAGACACATGGATCTGTGTTCCAGACTCATTTACAAAATCTGCTTGTCCTGGTTCCTCATGGTTGCAAGACAAGGTGAAAACTGTGGCTGTGAAACAACTCTCAGGGGATTCTGATAGAACCTCTGTCGGCAACTAGGTAAGGGCTTGTGCCTGATCTCACTGTGCGAATGCTGGTGCCCTAAAGGAGGGGACGAGGGTGTATTAGTCAGGGTTCTCTAGGAAAACAGAGCCAACAGGAGAGATCTGTAAGTAGTATGAGATTTTATAACATTGTCTCACACAACCATAAGGGTGCACAAGTCCTATATCCGTAGGTTAGGCTGCAAACCAGGGGCTCCAATGAAGGTCCTTGATGAGTTTCCCAGGAGATGCTGCCTGTCCCAAGTAGAGATGGGAACTCTTTCTCTGAAGGCTGAAATCACTTCCCCTTTAAAGGCCTTCAACTGATTGATGAGACATCACTCATTGCTGAGGGCAATCTCCTCAGTTGATTGTCGATATAAGCACTTATCAATGTGATCAACACACTGATGATTCAAGTCCATGAAATGTCCTTGTATTACAGCTGGTCCATGCTTGCTTGACCAAACAACTGGGCACCATTACCTGGCTGAGTCGACACATTAGCTTAACCATAGCCTAACCATCGCAGAGGGTGACGGGGCAGGGAGTCTCTGTCCTGCTCCAGGGCAGCCAGGCTCTCCTTGGATCCCACAGTGTGTCTCTCCATCAAAGGCCCCATCTGCTAGCGGTCAAGGGTGCCTCTGACCATTGTCTCTAGACTATAAGCTCTTCAAGGTCGAGGATGAGAGACATTCCCTTTGGCTTCACCCAGGCAGGTGTCAGGCAGATGTATGGGCCTTGGTGACTGACAGTGAGTGAGTGACTGTATTTCATCAAACACCACTGGGGAAACCAAGGAGCTGAGAGGCTATGGGACTTGCCCAAGCCATGCTGGTCAGTAAATGGCAGAATCTGGATTTGCAATACGTCTGCCTGACTTCAAAGTATAGGCTCATTCCAATACACCACACATGTCTAACCTAATTCATCTGGGTTACAACATTATAAAAATCAAAGGCTGACCATACTCAAGTTCCCAGCCTCCAGTTCCCACATGGCCTAGTTCTGTCCCAGAGCTGAGGAGTCATGAAACTGACTGCAGGCACATCTTTGCCAATGAGGGGTCTGGGTAAGAGAGCAATGAAGGCTTTTGTCCCCGGCTAGAAGGACAGGCTGTGTAAAGCATATTTCCAGTCGCCTTCAAGTTACCTCTTCAGCAGGGGTAGGTGTGCCACTGTGTATAATATCTAAATTAGTGAGGTTTTTATTAATTTTTTCTTTATTTTTAAAAGAGCTTTAGATGACATACATGTTATTTTGAAAATACAGGGGATTCCCCTATGCCCTGTACCCTCCCCCTCTAGCAGAGGTTTTAAAAAATTTTTGGATTGAATTTTGGAACAAGGCATCTCATTTCCCCCATCAACTTCATCTTTCTAAGCACAAGATATTTTGAAAATTCATCATAGTTTCCTAAGAACAAACCAAATACAAAGAACCAACCAAGCAACTCTCAATGGCATAATCCAAAGGGCGAGCGATCTATCGGTGACCAAGTATCCTTCTTATTTCAGTCTGAGTACACATCTCTATACAGGGGACTCTGTGTGCTCTCTTGTAATTCAGGCACAGTTACTCTACGAGCTTTTTTCCTGAACTTAACCAAAAGAAAAAAAAGGCTGGAAGTGAAGGTCCATGCAACTGATTAGATCACAGGTGTTAGAAGGTGCTACATTAAAAAAATAAAGACAAAAAAAAAAAAAGGTGCTAAACCACCCAAAGGACCAGCTGCCACACTCCCTTCCCTCACTTAGCCTCCGCCCCAACACTGTCATCCTGCAAACGGCTGGCAGCTGCGGGGTTGGTGAGCAGAGGAGGGCGGCTGCAGGGGTGCCAGGTGTGCCCCAGCCATCTCCTGCCCTTCCGCCACTCCTCCACCCGAGGCCCCAGTAGGAAACGCCACTCTGGGAGTTGGGGCTGTGGCTCCAGATTCCGCTGACCCTTTTGCGAGGGTGGCAGTCATTTATGTTTCCCGGGAGAAGGGGGTTATGCAAGAAATGGAAGTGAGGCCCGAAGGTGGAGGGGACAGTCAGGTGGTCTTCGCGCCCCTCTAGAGCTGGGCAGAGCCCCTGTCCCCTGGGAAAGGCCCCGGTGGCCAGGAGCACATCTCCAGGGGACGGGGGCGCAGGCGGCTCTCTGGAGAAGCCCTGCTGGAGAAGGGCGATGGGGCGAGGCCTGCTGGCAGTGGTGGCCCTGGGGAAGGTGTTCTGGTCATGGTCCCAGCCCCACCTCCGCCCCCATCAGGACTGGCCCAGGAATGTGGCCGGAGCCAGGCTGCACGGTCCCTCCAGAGAGGCACTAGCTGCCCTGGCAGCTGTTCAAGTGTCGATCCATTTCAAAGGCCTTTTGTTAAACTTGTAACGGCCAAAAGGCCCCCTGAAGCCTTGCACCGTCCCGCAGTTCCAGTGACCTGGAAGGCTATCGAGCTCCGTCCACTCCGGAGAATGGACACTCAACGCTGTCAATCAGGGGAGGGCTCTGCTACCTCGACGCCGTCAATCAGGGGAGGGCTCCGCAGGGGTAGCGAGGTTCCGAGGCGGCTCCCCCCACTGTGGGATTTACTGCAGGGTGACCCCAGGTGGGCGGAGCAGGAAAGCACCTGGAAGGTTTGGGAAAGAAATGAAAGGGATGTGGCCGGTGTGTCTGCACCAAGCAGCGGCCTTCCCACGTTGAACGTGGACGTCCTTCTCCTTTTCTGCAGGGTTTGTTTTGTTGGAGGTGCTGGGGGTTGAACCCGGGACCCGGTTCATGGGAAGCAGGTGCTCAACCACTGAGCTACACCTGCTCCTTTTTTCGGCGGGCCTTGAGACTCTGCTTCTGGTTGTGGTTCTGCTACTACCAATTCACTTGATTTCGGGGCCAGCCGCCTCACCTTCCTGAAACTCTTACTTCTCATTCATAGAATAAAGACTTGCCGTGGCTGCCAGGCCTGCCTCTCTCTGACGGGTGCCAAAGGCCTCTCACAGGGGGGGCAAAGTCTTTCTGGGCTTTGGGAGTTGGGGAGGCAGCAGCAGCAGAGGCAGGGCTGGGAGGGGAGCTGGGGGGCCCAGAAGGGGCCTGACCCCCAGAGGCCCCTGAGGGTTCGAGTACTCCCGTGACGACTGCCCGCCTCCACCCCAGCCAGCGCTCCCCATCCTCAGGTGACATAGCAAAGCAGGTCCCCTGGGACCTGAGAAGGGACGGCTCCCCCGCCCTCGGAGGACGCTCTCGTGCTTCGTGTCTTCACCGGGTTTTATGCTCCATTGCCTTCGTGAAGCGTGGGCGCAAGCAGGACCTTTGATCTTCTCGCCTCCCCAGAGTTCCTGGGGTCTGTGGTTTGGCCAAGAAGTTTTGGGTTAGCAGCAATCGATGCCACCCGAGAGCGGGGAGCGCCCAGGCCCAAATTGATGGCAGGTTCCCGGCCGGCAGGGTTACCTGGCGCTTTGAAGCGCGCCCTGCCTCCAGACCGTCCTCTCGAGTGAGCGGCTACAAATGTTAATAAAATTAAAGCCACCTGAGAGGTCAGCAGGCGCGCCTTTGAAAGCACTTCTGTGATGGGTTATTACCCTCAATTACCTAGTTGTCCACTCTCTTAGCTTGGGGTTAAAACTCTTAACTCTTCCCTTTGAAGTCATTATCCTTTTATCTATGACTGGACCAAGGAATTTCAGGACAAGAATCGATGGCAACTTCATAAGAATAGCAGAGCCGGGAGGGGAAAAGGTGTGAATATCCCTTTAACTGCGGGACCACTCGGGGAGTGTGGGGGGTGGGGCAGGGGCCGGCCTGGGCCCCCAATTTACAGAAGAAAAAGGCGGGGTGGGGGGATCCCACCAATAACAAGCCAGCGAGCAACTTCCAGATCCTCTAGAAAATGAAGAGAAAGCGATCATTTGGGGAGGAGGGTTGGCGATCAGAGACGTGCAGCCCTCATCAAAGGGGAAGAGAAAGTAATGAAGCAAAAAGACACAAAGAATGGGTTTAATTAGGGCTTTGATGTCTGACATGGTGCACGACACTGCTAAGGGGGGAAGGGGACCGACTATTCATGCGCCAGGAAATGGCTTGTTAAAAAGATCTGTCCCCCAAAGAGGCTGTCGGAGAGAGGGGAAACTTTCATCCCGGCTTCCCCAACCAAAGAGGAAAGTCAGTCCCACGAGGATCCTCATCAGCACGAGGGGCAAGAAAACACACAGCGCAACTCTCCCCCCCCCCCCCTCCCAAAGTCTTTCTGGGTTCCCAGAGGCAGAGGCTCTTTCAGGATCATTTTGCCACCTAAAAGAGAGAGCGAGAGAGGGAGGGCGAGGAGAGAGAAAATGTGTGGGTGGGGGCGCTAACTAAGGCTGGAAATGTGTGTTTCATTTCTCCTTTTCATTTAATCCCATTTGGAATGCTTGTCTACACAGAGAAGATGAAAACACAGAGGGGGAGAGCAGGTCTCTGCAGTTCCCTGTCGCGCTGGATGGCGAGGGGCGGCCTGGTAAGGAGAAGCAGCCCATGCCTCCCTCCTGCCTGACACACACGGGCGTGCGCTCCACCGGTCGACGATGGGAAAGCTCCCATTTCGCCCTTACAAGCCCCGCTCTCCTCATTAAAAAAAAAAAAGAAAATAAAAACTCTTTATTGTGCACATCTGGAAAGCTCCCTCCTCCATCTGCTAGGCCCTGACAGTGTACAACCACAGAGCCAAGGCTCCTCCTGCAGCGGTCTTGGAGCTGGGGGCCGGGGAGCCCCTGGGGAGCCCCGCCCCAGGAAGGCCTGGCAGGGGGGTCACACAAACACGGCTGCCCTGGGCCTGCTGGCTGTCGGGCCTGGGGCCTGGGGCCTGGGCTGCGTCGTGGGGCTTCGCGTTTAAGGGAGGCAGCTGGTGGCCCCCCCAGTCTTTCCAGATAGGACATGATGGCTGCGGGCCTCGTGTTCCTGGGAATAACCTGAGTCACCCCACTGCCGACGCTGGGAAGAGGGACCAACGGCTCTGAGACCCTGGCGTTTGTGTGGGTGATTGGATTTGAAATGAGCCTGTCTTGGGTTTTTATTTCTTCTCTCTTATTTTATACACACACTCAGCTAGCACTCTGGGAGAAAAAAAAAAAAAGGCAAGCAGGTTTTGGAAAGTAGAGTGGTTTATGTGAAAAGATCAAGATGTTTCTCATACTTTCTCCAAAGGCCTAAGGCTCTTCTCTCCCAGGGATTGGACTTCTTCTCTGAGAGAGTAATCCTTTAAAGACTCAGCCCTCATTTCTTGCAGGTCATTCTTCCAGTTTTGAGATTTAAAGGAACCGGAGGGGTCACCCATGTGGGCACGTCACTCAAAATGAGCCACGGGGCTTGGGCCTCGCTGCTGCGGCTTTGGGATGAGGGTAGGATGGGGCAGGAGCAGTGACACTGCGTTGGAGAGGGGCACGTGACCCCGGACCAGCCAATGAAAAGCCACAGGAATTTCGGATCGCGTGAGTAACTCTGAGCGGTGGCTGATGTCCTAGGGAGTGAGTGATTATCTCCGATCTAATACACGTATATAGAAACACAGGTATTTACACGTGAGCAAAAGGTGCTGAACAGTCGGGGATGCTACAGATTCATCTGCTCCCAATTAAAGTCAATGCGAAAGTCAGCTTAACAAAAAACAAACTCCTCCGAATCAAGTGTAATTATTCTAGATACATAAAAGCTGCTTTATAATATAATTTATGCAGACCCTGGAGGAACTTCTACTTGAATTGGAGGGTTTCATTTGCATTTTTTGCCAGAACTTCAACTGCTCAAACATTTCTACTGTGAAGAAATAAAAGATTTAAAAGGCACTATTATCATAAATCGGCCCCCATTAGGATATAATCGTAAACTCTCCTCCTCATTGCAGGATTTGCCATTTTATAGCGATCTTCTAAATCTTTGCACATTGGAAAGTAAGATGCTCAGGGATGTTTATAGAAGGACGGGAGGAGGAACTTACAGAGGGTCTGGAGTTTTTCAAGAGCTTTAAAATGACTTGGATGATTCTAAAATACTTTTGAAAACGTGTCTTTTCATATTTTCTCTTCACTAAAGGAAGATGTGACATGAAATGTTATTTTTAATGATTGGTTTGGGGTAAACTCTAATCCCAGCTTCTGATATACAATGCTGCTGAATGTAGCTGGGGAGGCAGGCGTGCGGGGAGAGGGCTCTGGGCTGGCCCAGTGACCCTGGGAGTCCTGCTTGGCCCCCTTGACAGCTTTAGGGAAGTTGGGGCCAGGAGTTGGCTTGATTTTTTGGCACCACTTATTTGTGTGGGGTATGTCCATATTCCTTCCTCACATCTATTTTTTTTTTAACGCGGCAAACATTTTTACAGCAGGTCAGCACTAAAAGGATGAGTGAGTGCTGTGTTCCACGGTTTTCCCCTGTGCCCCACTGAAGGGGAGATGGGGCGGGGCAGGAGAGAGAGAAGGGAGAGGCAGTGTGTGTGTGTGTGTGTGTGTGTGAGAGAGAGAGAGAGAGAGAGAGAGAGAGAGAGAGAGAGAGAATAGGGGGTGGAGTGGAATCTCTGTCCCTGTGTGTGTGTGTGTGTGTGTGTGTGTGTGTGTATGTGTGAGAAAAAGAGAGAGATTCAATATGCAGCTGGGACACTCCAGAATGGTTTTCACTCTGGAAGTAAAGAATGAACCTCAGACCCACACCTACTGCCTCGACAGCCCAGGCATCTTGGCACAGGCTTGGGGCAAGGAGGAAGGGCACAGGTTTAGCTGTCCTGAGTCACTACCTCGCTCTGCCACATATTGGCTGAACACAAGTTTCCTGCCAGTGAGATGGGGGGGGAATTCCCGCCTCATGGAATTGCTGTATTAGAGGCGGTGCAGGGTCTTTGGCACAGTGAAGCAGGTGCTGAGTGCATTCTTATGACTATTTTCCCAATAATCTTTCTGTGTGCATGCCAACAGATAGGAACAGAGTCCACCTAGCCCCCTAGACTATAAGCTCCTTGAAAGTAGGAGCATGTCTCACTTTGCATCTTCAGGTCCTAGTGTGCTACTTGGACCATGATGGGCACCAGTACATGGTCGTGGTTGCTGTAAATCACAGTTAAAGAATTGCTGCTGGTCAGGAGACGGTGGGGGAATAAGGAGAGCTACTGTAGCCTTTGTTTTACAAAAGGATTGTTAAAATCAGACAGGGTTTAGTTTTATTGAACGGAAGCATCAAAATTCAGATACAAGTTGGAGTCCATCATGAATTAAACAGTGACACCTACTGGTAAAGCTTGGAAATGCAACCCAATTCTATTAGACATTGTCAGCAACTAGCCCAAAGAAAGAGGAAGAGAAGGGCATTCAGGTATGGGGGATCCTTGGTCTTAAAGTCAAAAGAAGAGGAGATAAAGGTGAAGGGGACACTCTTAACTTAGGAAGAATTGAAATGCTACCACGCCTAGGAGGCTTAGCACACTCAATATGCAGCAGACCTTCCTATCCCATGAGAATCTGATACTAGAGGGTGACTCTGCTTGTCCAGCAGTTGTGATGAATCTGTCTTGTCAGGGCTTCATGACCCATCACAAACATAAAGTATCTGACTAGGGTGTAATTTACACTGGAAAATGGGATGGGCCAATAGGGGATCAAATCCATGGTCTTGATGTGGGTACTTGTCTTAACTTCCTATTTGCTAAAAAATACCATACAACAGAAATTTATTGGCTCACAGTTTCAGAGGTTACAAGGTTTGCTTTCTTCTGGGGTTGCTATCTTCTGGCTGGGGGGCAATCTTGGGGGTTCCTTAACTTTTCCATCACATGGCAATCCATATGGTAGCATTTTCTCCTTTTTCTTTGTTTCCATTGGTTTCCAGCTTCTGCTGCTCCCAGTGTCTTTGCTCTCTGTCTGAATTTCATTCTGCTTATAAAGGACTCTGGTAATCTAGATTAAAGCCTAACCTGATTCAGCTGGGCTACCCCTTATCTGAAGTAACATCTTCAAGAGATCCTTTTCATAATGTGCCCACATCCACCAGAATGCTGACCAAGATTAAGAATATGTACATAGGAAAGTGGGTGTGGCTCAACTGATAAGAGCGTCTGCCTACCATATGGAGGGTCCAGGGTTCTATGCCCAGGGTCTCCTGACCTGTGTGGTGAGCTGGCCCACGTGTAGTACTGCTGTGCGCAAGGAGTTCTGTGCCATGCAGGGGTGTCTCCCATGTAGGGGAGCCCCACACGAAGGAGTGCGCCCATAAGGAGAGCCGCCCCGCATGGAAAAAGCACAGCCTGCCCAGGAGTGGTTCTACACACACGGAGAACTAATGCAGCAAGATGATGTAACAAAAAAGAGATGCAGTTTCCCAGTGCCACCTGATAATACAAGCGGATGCAGAAGAACACACAGCGAATGGACACAGAGAACAGACAATGGGGAAGAAGGGGAAAGAAATAAATAAAATAAATCTTAAATTAAAAAAAAGAGAATATGTACATAAATCAATCCCCAACATTGCTAACAGACTGGATCAATCAATCAGAAAAGTTTCTCTCCCCTACCAGGAGACAGTGTAACTCTGATCTTGCAATAGAAGTCAAGAGGAAAATAGGATTCACTTTATACTGATCTTTGTTGGAACCCAAATTCATTTCTTGCACTTGCCTTAGCCTTTACTCTCGGAGGAATGGTTGTGCAGATAATCTGATAAGGTTGTCCACTACTTGTTTTCGCTAATCTTCACTGAGCACCTACTATGTGCTGGATGTTAGGCTAAGGACTGAAGGCCTACTAGAGTAGATCAAAGGAGGCATTCCAGATGACATCCATTCAGTGCTCACTTTGTGTCAGGGCTATTTGAACAGTTCAGCAATACTTCTCACTGGCTAGATGTGTGGTCTCAGCTAAGGCCTTTGAATTGCTCTCTTTCAGTTCCTTCTGTAAAGTGAGGGGTTTGGACTAGATCATCTCCAACATCTCTTTCAGCAAAAATATTCTAAGAACCATGATTCATGTGGAAAAGAACAGGTAACTGCCATCAGTCTGTATAAACAAAGTGTTGCTAAAGGCTGGAAATAAATGTTCTCACTGTCTGTCACCATCATGCTCTGCCACATCATCTCCCTTCATGCACTGAGATGTTTTGGGTTTTTCCCCCTATCAAAAGGTCGCGCCACTGCCTCGCCAGTGCTGGTGCCATCTATATCTGGCAGGCTTCTTATCAGAACTGCCACAACACTAGGGCCTTGATGTCATCCATGCTAACCCCTGTCGGAAGCAAGTGGGAGACAGGAGTGCTCCTCCACTCTTCCCAGGTACCTCCTTGAAGGGATGGCGGAAGGTGGGCCATTTGAGGGGGAAGAATAAAGAGAGGCAGAGCTCTTTTTCTAGAATAGTCATGTTGACAGCACAGTGGCAACCTTCTCCGAAGTTCCTCCCCTTTGCAGGGCTTCTGATAGTCCCCTGATAAATTGCTTAACAGTTTTCTGGGACAGGCTGAATGGTGTATTTTTATTTTGTTTGTTGTTTTTTTTTTTTTTTTTAAAGATTTATTTATTTATTTAATTTCCCCCCCTCCCCTGGTTGTCTGTTCTTGGTGTCTATTTGCTGCGTCTTGTTTCTTTGTCCGCTTCTGTTGTCGTCAGCGGCACGGGAAGTGTGGGCGGCGCCATTCCTGGGCAGGCTGCTCTTTCTTTTCACGCTGGGCGGCTTTCCTCACGGGCGCACTCCTTGCGCATGGGGCTCCCCCACGCGGGGGACACCCTTGCGTGGCAAGGCACTCCTTGCGCGCATCAGCGCTGCGCATGGCCAGCTCCACACGGGTCAAGGAGGCCCGGGGTTTGAACCGCGGACCTCCCATATGGTAGACGGACGCCCTAACCACTGGGCCAAAGTCCGTTTCCCTGTTTGTTGTTTGTTTTAAGATACCAGGGCCAGAGATGGAACCTGGGACCTTGCATTGTGGGAAGTCAGTGCTCAACCACTGCGCCACATCGGCTCCCCTGAATGAGTTTTTTCCGCTTGCTTGGTGGTTGTTTTTGTTTTTAGGAGGCACAGGGAATGGAACCTGGGACCTCCCATTGGGAAACAGGTGCTCAACTGCTTGAGCCACAACCACTCCCTCATCTTTTGAGAAGATTATCAGGTATGAGTCTTAAAATTTTTGCAATTATTATTTCTCCATCGAAATGGAAATATCTACCCTCCTACCCTGTTTTACTGGAATGTTGTGTAGGGCAGCTCTTCAGGTGTTCAAAAAAGAGAGACTGTTTGGAACAGTTTGAACTTTCTTTAAAGGAACAGTCAAATCATCCATTCAGCTAAATAGGAGTCAACTCTCCTAGAAATAACTTAGAACTTTGGAGTATGATATTTTCAAAGCAAAATTCTTTTCTTTTTTCAAAATACCACAAGCAATGCATTGAGTTCAGGGAATACTGCCTGCCAAACTTCAATTTTTATATTTAACCTTTCTTCTTTTTTAACGTCTTGCAAAAACATGCTTGAAACTCTTCAAAAACCTTTCCAGCTTGAACGTTTGGGAAAGAGTCTTAACTGATGCAACCCTCAGTTCCTAGCTTCCCTGTGTCTTCCCTTCCCCCTCCTTTGGTTAAAGAGAAAAATCGTTCCTGCCTGTTCATCAAACAAGGGTAACTAATCAGGTTGGGAAAGGGCTAAGCGTTCCAAGCCGACTGCTGACTTTTAACGTCCACACTGCCTGAATGACTCTAATCAAGTCCCAATGTGTCTTTTAAAGCAAGTACTCATAGGTTCTTGGGCAATTAAAAGTGAGAAGCCCCCAAATTATGCCTATAGTAGAAACATGGCATCAAACCTAATACCCCACTACCTCTGACCGGGCAAAAATGAGTGCCGTAGAGTCCATTTCTGCCAAAGAAATTGAAAATATATCTGTAAAATGGAGCTAGTGGCTAGGCAGTATAAGAATGGAATTTTTTTAAAAAAGGTGTTGATAAAATACTTGCTAGAACAGGAAAACTGCATTATTGATGGTATTCTGGGCATAATGTCCTTGGGGTTGAAAAAAATAATCATCTTGTTCTATTTTTCCTGGGGCCCAGCAAAGCACGCTCAGCCCAAATATCAGCCCCCTAATCTTGTTTTCTTTTTCTCTAGCATGTATTTTATTAACCCATTTTCTCATTTACCCACTCTGAATAGCTCAGTGGGTAGCATCCTTCTTAGAAAGTGAAAGCCTCCTTGGAGATGCTGTGTCAGGGCAGAAATGCATACAAACTCCCAGCCCAGCGCAGCAAAGAAAAGCCCCTTCTGTAATCCTGTCTGGTGAATCCTCACATTGTACTCCAGCCTGCCAGAGCGCTCAGGCCTTATTAAAACGTGGGTCGTCAAGGAATGCAGCTGGCAACAGGCTGGCAGTTTGCAAAGTGATTACTATCTAGGTGGGGAGGAAAAGCAGTTGTTTCAACCCAAGGTCCAAGGCACAGACAGCTGCTTTCCATGACTCTGGCACCTGGCCATAGGCTACTGTCCTAGAACTCCGTGGTCCCAGAACTGGTGGTCTCTTGAAGGTATCAGAATGTAGATTGTTGTCCTGGTCTCAGTATCATAGGGAATCAGCCACGGGTTTGGATTTAGCCCAGTGACCCGAGTTCTCATCTGACTAGTGCTACCATCTTGCTGTAATGATCTGGAACAGCCACATTCCTTCTCAGAGCCATTTTAACAGGGATGTTATGAGTAACTTCTGCTTTCTGTACAGGGAAGGTGTGAAGAATTCTAGGATAATGCTCAATCCTAGGTCCCTTAGAAGAGAGACATACTGTCCCTATTTCAAACACAGAGCCTTAGTATTGAGGGTGGTAAGTGGTTATATCTCCCTTTAATTTCCTATTCTGACTCCTGGAAAAGTCTGCGCCATAGTCTCTCTGCAAAACTGAGGTAGAGTGGAGGTTGGCAAAGAGATGCACAGGGAGTGGGCTGACCCAATTTAAGCCAACAAACATGGAGTATCTGTCACATGCGTCAGACCGTGCCAAGTGCTGGGATGACACAGCATGCACAAGATCATCATTCATCAGGGGAAGGAAAATTAAAATCACAGTGAGCTAACTTTACATCCACTAGAATGGCTAAAATTAAAAAGGTAGTTAATACTAAGCATTGGCAAAAGATATGAAACTATGGGCACTCTCATAAATAGCAAAAACTGGTTCAAATCACTTTGGAAAATGTTTAGCAATATATAATAAATCTAAACATATGTCTATCCTATGGCCCAGTAAATCTACTTCTAATATATATCTAGAGCAAATGACTTCACACGACTACCAAAGGAAATGTACAAGAATATTCGTAGCAGCTTTATTCATAATAGCCCCAAACATTGGAAACAACCCAAATGTCTGCCACTGGGTGACTGGATAGATAACCTGTGGGATATTTACAAAATGGAACACTACACAACAGTAAAAGGAATGAACTTATAAATAGAAATGTAGATAAAATTCACAGGTATTATTTTGAATGAAAGAATCTAGGCACAAGAGGACAAAATACATGGTTCCATTTATATGAAGTATAAGAATAGGCAGAATTAACTTCGGTGATTGAAGTCAGATTAATGGTTGCTTCTGGTTGTGGGCACAAGAAAATCTACTGGGAGATGGAATAGTCTACATCTTAAGTAGGTGATGATTACATAAGTATATATACTTAAAAAAAATCCATTAAGCTGTACACTTAAAATTTGTGCACTTTAGTGCCTATGAATTATGCTTCAGTAGGAAAAGCTAACAAAACAAAATTTCCTAAACATGTATTTTAACTTTTCTCACTTGTATCCTTGGTCTTCTTAACCAGACTAACTTGTTCAAAACACAAAACCATGTATTCTACTAATAACTATATATTAGTAAAACATAAAATAAACCCGAACACACACACACAAAGTACTCTGAGCAGCTAAGATATCGAGGCAGGGAAGGAGTTTGGGATAAAATGGTTTTGAAAGAATATAAAAATACACTGACAATTTCCCCCAGCATTTTATAGATGTCAATCCATTGTCTTCTGGCCTCCATTGTTTTTGATGAGATGTCAGCATTCTTTTTGTTTTGTTTTGTGTTTTTGTTTTTTGAGGTACTGGGGAGGGATTGAACCCTGGACCTCCCATGTGGGAAGCCAGTGGCACTCAACCACTGAGCCACATCAGTTCCCCTGATTTGATTTTGTCGTTTGTTTGCTTGTTGTTTTTGTGTTTTTAGCCTCCACTGGGGACTGAACCCAGGACATCCCATATGGAAAGCAGACACTTAAAACTGCTTGAGCCATATCTGCTGACAGCATTAATTCTTAACCTAGTTATCCTGGATATAATGTCTTTTTTTCTATAGCAGCTATTAAGATTTTCTCTTAATAGTTGGTTGTCAGTAGTTTATGATATACTTAAGTGTGGTTTTCTTTGTATTTATTCTACTCGGGGTTCACTGAACTTTTTTGATCCATGTTGATCGATTTCAACAAATTCAGAAAATTTTCAACCATTTTCCCTCAAATATATATTTTTTCCTATTATCTTTTGTCTGTCTTTCTGGGATTCTAATTATGTATATATTAGGCCCAATGTTATTGCTCCAGAAATCACAGAGTTTGTTTTTTTGCAATCTTTTTTTGTCTTTTCTTCAAATTGGATGCTATTGATCTATTTTCAAGTTTACTGATCTTTCTTCACTATCTCCAACCTGCTGCCAAGCTCAATTAGTAAATTTTTAATTTCAGATATACTTTTCAGTTCTAGAATTTGTTTCCTTTTAAAGATTTTAATCTCTTCTCAGAATCTCTATTTTACTCATTATGACCATATTTTCCTTTAAGTCTTTGAACATATTTATATAAGCTGCCTTAAAGTCCTTGTTTGCCAATTCCAACATCTTAGTCATATTAGTGTCTATTTCTCTTGATTGCATTTTTTTTCCCCTCTTTACTATGGATCTGTTTCTTTGCATGTCCGGTAACTTTTTCTTTTCCTAAGTAATATGCTTTATTTTTTTATTTATAGAAATCCCTCCCCTGCTCCCTTGTTGTTGTTTGTGCTTGTTGTCTGCTCTGTGTCCATTCATTGTGTGTTCTTTCCATGTCTGCTTGTCTTTTCTTCTCATCTTTCTCTTTAGGAGGAACCAGGAACTGATCCCAGGACGTCTGGTGTGGGAGGCACTCAATTGCTTGAGCCACATCATCTTCCTGGTCTGCTGTGTGTTTCACTGTCTTTCCTTTTGTTGTGCCATCTTGCTGTGCCAGCTCTCCATGGTGTGGGCCATCAGCTCTCCATGGTGCAAGCCAGTTTGCCTTCACCAGGAAGCCCTGGGAATTGAACCCGGGGCCTCTCATATGGTAGACAGGAGCCCAATTGCTTGAGCGACATCTGCTTCCCCAACTTTTTCTTTTTTAAGATTTCTTTTTTAATTTATTTCTCCCCACCCCCTTGTTGTTTGCACTTGTTGTGTCTGTTCATCTTCCTTGTTTCTTTCGGAGGCACCAGGAACCAATCTCAGGACCTCTGATGTGGGAGAGAGGTGCTTAATAGCTTGAGCCACCTCCGTTCCCTGCTTTATTGTGTCTCTCATTATGTTTTTCTTCTTGTGTCTCTTGCTGCATCATCTTGTTATGTCAGCTTGTTGCATCAGCTTGCTGCACCTGCCCATTGTGCCAGCTCGCTGTCTTCTTTAGGAGGCACCAGGAACTAAATGAGGGACCTTCCATGTGGTAGGCAAGAGTCCAATCACTTGAGTCACATCCATTTCCTTCCAGTAACTTTTTAAATTGTAAAATGGTCATTGGGCTTTAAATGTGTAGATGGTGGATTTTATCTTTCTTTGAAGAATACCGACTCTTTTTAAAATATAAATTTTTAAAAATCTATTTATTTATTAAAGATGCTTTAGATTACCTAAATGTTACTTCAAAAATATAAAGGATTCCCATATACTCCACCTCTCACCCTCCCACACTTTGCCACATTAACATCTTTCATTAGTGTGGTACATTCGTTACAATTGATGGATACATATTGAAGCATTGCTACTAACCAGGGACTATAGTTTACATTATCATTTACACTTTGCCTCACACAATTTTAAAGCTTTTGGCAAAATGTATAATGATCTGTATGCAGATATTTTAAAACAGACATTAACTTGATGGGACTCAAACTCTTAACTCCATTTCCTCTGTGGTAGCAGCAGCTGAAATGTCTGCTCTGCTCTTTCAACCTTCCACCTATTGCTTTCTGTGATCTTTTGGGGTCTCTCCAGCACAGTCACAGTTCAAGGGTCAGCCAAGGATTTGAGGGAAGTTCATAAGAAGAATTTTTGTTACCCCATCTGGCTCTCTTCTTTCCTGGATTTCACCCCTCAATTTCTAGCCACACTGGCAGCTCCCAACTCTGTCTTCTGACATATTAAAGCAGTAAGACTGTAGCTTTCTATCTGAGTTCTAGTTTCCCCATGACATGCAGACCAGAGAGTGCCCTCAGGAGAAAAAAACTATATAATTGTTCATCTCAGTATATAAAGTTGTCTTCTTTCAAAGACTGAATACCCTCCAGTTTATGGCTGTTTTTTTTTTTTTTTTACCACTCTCCAGTGCTCTAAATACTTTTTCTTAAAGATTTATTTTTATTTATTTCTCTCCCCTGCTCCCCCACCCCCCAGTGTCTGCTCTCTGTGTCCATTCACTGTGTATTCTTCTGTGTCCGCTTGTCTTATCAGGCTGCACTGGGAAACTGCGTCTTTTTGTTGTTGTTGTGTCATCTTGCTGCATCAGCTCTCCGTGTGTGCAGTGCCACTCCTGAGTGGGCTGCACTTTTTTCACGTGGGGCAGGGTGGCCCTCCTTGTGCGTGGGGCTCCCCTATGTGGGGGTACCCCTGCATGGCATGGCACTCCTTGCACGTGGCAGCACTGTGTGTGGGCCAGCTCACCACATGGGTCAGGAGGCCCTGGGTTTGAACCCTGGACCCTCCATACGGTAGGTGGATGCTCTATCGGTTGAGCCACATCTGCTTCCCTCTAAACACTTTTTGAAAACCATTTAGTCAACAGTTTATAATTATTATCTACCAAGGGGTTAGCTCAATCCATGTCACTAGTGGAACTGGAACTCAACACAGTGTTGATAGTCTATATCCTAACATTTTATACAGTAACCTGAAGGTGACCCATATCCTAGAACATCTGGAGTATGTATGTGTTTCTGTGTACGTGCAGTGGGGGACAATGGCAGAGAGAATGGCTGGGTACATTCTGATTTGAAATTTTACTGAGCAGGGCAGTGGGCCAAGCACTGAAGATCCCTCAGGGTAGAGACCACACCATTTATACTTGGAGGCACCAAGGCTAAGAAAGCACCTTGCACAAAATCAAGGGCAGCAAATGTTGACCTAAACTAAATTGAACTGTAAGAGCTATACTTTCAAGAGCTGTACCTTGCGCCAGATAGACCGCACGCTCATAAAACAACAAAGACATTTCACCCAGGAACAGAACAACCTTTGGCAAATGATTCAGCCCCAGGTAAAAACAGCTGTGCAGTAGAATAGACTGGACTTTGAAAACTTTCCATCTTATTTCAGATCCATCACTAACTATGTGACCTTGGTAAGTCCCTCTAATTTGGGCTCAGTCTCCTCAAGAGGGCTGAGACAGATGGTCAGGATCCCGTTCTGCAGTCATTAGCTCGGGCTCTGTGAGGAGAAAGGACATGCCCGTGGTTCACCGAGAGCACAGGGGTCCTCGCTGACATCTCTACTGTGGGGCCCTGAATTGAAGTGCGAAGCTGCAGGGTGACCTTGGCCTGAGGCAGTTCCCTCTCACAGAAGGCACCTGGCAGAGGAAAGCTTCCAGGTGGGCAGCTGCTGGTCAGCCCGGGCTGGACATCCCCCAAGAGGGGCGCCTGATGGGGGTTCAGGAGCCAGGGCTTGTCTGATGCATATTCCTGAGGAGAAACAGCCCATCACTGTGGTAAGAGTGAGGAGGGGGCCAGCGGAATCTGTTTTATCTTTCTGGAAGTTCTAATCCCTGCAGGGTTCAAGGTGGAGTAGCCGCCTTAGTGATAACGATGAAGGAAACAGTAGCAGTGACCTATTGATGACCTCCTGGGCTGTGCTAGGCACTTTACAAACACGGTGGGCGCGAGAGAAAACCAAATAGACATCTCACCTCAAAACGATGATCAAAACTGAGCTCCCGATCTTTCCCTTCCATCTGCCCCGCCTGCAGTCTTTCCAGCCCACTCAATGGCAGCTACATCCTTTGGGCTGCTCAGGCCTTTGGAGTCATCCTTGCGTTCTCCCTCTCACACCCCACATCGGTCCCATCAAGAAATCCCATCCCATCCCATCTGATTTGATCTCTCAGGGGGCTGTGCCTGCACTGCACTTCCAAGCGTCCCAGTCAGTCCCCTTAAAACAAGAGTGGTGTATTCATTTCCCTTTGTGTTTAACAGATGAAAGGAAAAGCCTTTTAGTTGTCTGCTGTTCCCACTGATCAGACGAATCTGCAAGAGCATGGCTCCAGGTCGGAGAAGACCCAGCTCGTCAACCTTCTAGTTTTGTGAACTTGGGCAGAATACTCCTTCATAAAGTTCAAACAAAGTGTGCATTTTTCTGTAGAAGCTGCTGGCCAGTTTTCTAGGGCTGCCTTACCCCATCCATCCCACCTGGCTTAGCCATAGGATGTCCCAATATACCTCCATCTTTGCTATGCTTCTAACGGCAAATCTTCTCACCCAACTCTCCTTGCAAAAACACAAGAGCTCAGGGATGCTGGTATTTCATAGTCTCTTAGGATGAAATTCCTCAAACCCCTGTCTCTATGGTATTTGGGGAGCAGTGTCTCATTTCCCAAGGGCTTACCCTGAGATCCAGGGCCAAGAGATGGAGTTTAAATCTCCTAGTCAGGGAAGTGGATGTGGCTCAAGTGATTGAGCTCCTGCCTACCACATGGGAGGTCCCAGGTTTGATTCCCAGTGCCTCCTAAAGAAGACAATGTGATGGGCAGGTTCAGTGAGCTGATGCAACAAGAGACAGAAGGAAAACATGAGAGATACAAAGCAGGGAGTGGAGGTGATTCCAATGGTCAGGTACTTCCCTCCCACATCAGAGATCCTGGGTTCGGTCCCTGGTGCCTCCTAAAAAGAAAACCAGTATACAATAAACAGACACAGCAAATGCTCACAAAGAGAGGGTGAGGAGAAATTAATAAAATAAATCATAAAAAAAAATCTCATAGCCAGCGGGCTGGAGGGTACCTGACTCCCAGCTCCTCCTCTCTTCTGCCAGCCACTGGCCAACTCCCTACGGAAAAAGACCATTTATTACTGGGGAACTGCCAGTGTGCTTAGGTCATCCTTGAGAGTTGATGCCCCTGAAGGGGAGGCATTTGAAATGGCTACAGGTGTTGCAGATTTAAAGCAACATTCACTGCTTTCTCAAAACAGAACTTTAAAATGAAGTTTGATAAGTCCCATTGATTACCAATGATAAAAATGGAAACTTTTGTCTCCTTTAGTGAAGTACAAAGACAAAGAATTGGTATAATGGGGTCTTTATTTAAATAATTTCATGTCTACAATGGCCCCTGGGATCTGGGATGATAAAATATGACTTTTGGGGAAACGGACTTGGCCCAGTGGTTAGGGCGTCCGTCTACCACACGGGAGGTCCGCGGTTCAAACCCCGGGCTGCGGCAGCCCCCCCATTCCCCACCTCCCCCTCCTCAGAATCATTCCCATTGAGTGCTTTGCAGTGTCAGGCCCTGGCTCAGCACGGGACATGCATTCCTGCATTTAACAGCAACGAGGCAGGTTTTCAGTACCCACAGAGGAGGTGAGGCTGAGAAGAAGAGGGTCTGAGGACAATGCCTTTTTTCTCAACTGGCAGATGACTGCACAGGTGGTTGTGAGAGCTGGACATCAGGGGAAGCGTCAGCTCAGCTGGGAGAGGCAGGGGTAGGGGCGTGTTTCACTCACTCCCAGTGGGAGTGGGAATGAGAGCAGTAAAGCGTCTGCCAGGAAGCCTGCAGCGCCCAGCCGCCCCCTCTGGCTGGCACCTGGACTTCGAAGGGGTCCAGGCCCCCACCACTACTTCTCAGCCACAGGCAGCAAAATCACCAAGCTGAGCAAAGGGCACCTCCTACCTTCACAGATTTCCCCAAATATCAATAGCTGAGACAGATGTGCCTCTTTCAGTTCATAGAAACTTCATTCCAAATGTGCATTGCGCCCACTTCCGTCCAACACAAAACGCTTCCAAGGGCTAACCAAACCTTCCTTTAGCTGCCAGAGTTGCTGCATCTGGGATGGAAGTTCTCCTTCCAGGAGAGCTCCTTCTCTGGACTTCAGAGCAGGCTTCTAACCTTTTTTGTTCCGTGGACCCCTTTGCCAGTTAGGTGAAAACCATGGACCCCATCTCAGAATGTAGCAGCAGAGGGTTTTATGACACTCAACATCAGCATGTCTTTAAATTTTAGGATTATTCAAAATTATGTTTTACAACTTTCCCATAATTCAACACGGTTCAATATCTGTTCAAACAGTCATTTTCAGCAAACATTTAGAAATTCAGATTTTCCCGTGCCGTCATAAAAGCACCTCTGCCATCCTTACCAACCTTTTTGCAGGCAGCACTCTATCACACTCAGAACAAGCTACATCAAAATAAAAATCATACTAAGTCCACACTATACTGTGTATTATTTAATAAATATATCACACCTGTACGAACACAGCCCCACAAGAATAATGTGGCTTTTTTCCGGAAATTTCTGTTCAAGCTCAGGGACCCCCTGAAATCTTTTTATGGGCCCCTGGTTAAGAACCCCTGCTTCAGAGGAAATTCTTGTAAAGCTCTATCAAGTCTGGAATTGGAAGTTCTAGCAGAAGTTCTTGTTTCATCTGCACATTAGAATTATCCTGCAGCTTTTAAAACATATCCAGGCCCAGGCCCCATCCCCAGAGCTTTTTATTTAATTGGACTGGGATGGGAACTAGGCCTGGTTATGTCTTAAAAGCTCAAAGCAGTCAAAGGTGAGAATCTCTGCTCACCACCACTAGGTTAGTGGAGAGGGCTTTGCTCATACAGACCTGGGTTCAAATCCCTGCTGTCTCCTTGAGAAATAACCCCCTGGCCTCATTTCTTCATCTGGCAAGTAAGCTGATGCAACCACCGCACTGACTGGATGGGAGGGTTGAGGGAGAAATGACTGTAAAAGTGGCTTGCCCTTAGAAATGTGTTATTCCTCATCAGCACTGATCACCTGTGAAAGCTAGTTTTTAGTTCAAAGTTTACAGGTTTTAGATGTTTAAGGGTAAACACAGCCACTGATTAATTCTGGTTACCCAAAAAAACTGTTTGTACCCCTTATTTTTCTCCTATGGGCAAACTGTGGAAGAGGTGGGAACTCCAGGCTTTTGAAGGAACCCTGCCTCCTAGTAACTTGTGAAGGATCCAGACGCCGTTGGCCCCCAAGATCTGATTTGCTCACGAGGCCATCTTGGAGCAATATTTTAAGCAAAGATGAAATGTAACATTTTGAATATGTTTTCAGTGACAGGAAGAATCGAACTTGGAAAACTGGAGGCTTTGCTTCTCTCCTTCTCAAGTTTCATCTCCGACTTGTCACGGGAACCAACAACTTTTCCATTCATGTCTCTTAGTTGTTTTTCTATCAGCCCCATACAGAAAATCAGAGGCATCAGCGATGGAAAAGCCAAACCCTCGTGTGTTTAAGGCTTCTGAAGGCGTCCAGTTGTAATAATGTCCCTGGGTGAGGACATCTGGCTGAATATCAAGGATCTGATTGCTTCATGCTTTTCCCTCCCATTGTCCAAAACTAGCTATTTATGTGCATCCTAAGATTTTGTCATAGGACCCTGGAGTCACAAAGGACCTGAGGGATTGAGAAAAAGGGCTTACATGATGCAATCACTCATCTTCCTAGAGTTTCCTGACACCACTGCTTGGAGACCTGCAGGAATGAGGCCCTTCAAGGAAAGACCTACCTTGGATGGTTACCTTAATTTTGCAAGTAACTTGAAAAGAAAGGAAATTTCAAAGAAAAATGTCCTTCTTCCATTCCAGCAGTGGCTGATATTGGAAGGCAATAGCTTCCTTGTGGACCCTTTCCCCTCTGCCCAGGAGTACAGCTCTGTGGCAAACAGAGAGGACACCAAGATGCCAGGAATGGAAGAGGTGCTATTCGCTGCCAGAGAGAAAACCCATTTGGAAGCAGACCCCCTCCCCCACCCCAGGCAATTCCCACTCCATTTCTCCAACT
The DNA here is from genome assembly GCF_030445035.2 of Dasypus novemcinctus. Classification (NCBI taxonomy): domain Eukaryota; kingdom Metazoa; phylum Chordata; class Mammalia; order Cingulata; family Dasypodidae; genus Dasypus; species Dasypus novemcinctus. Next base: position 72,123,935 of record NC_080693.1, on the reverse strand, counting down.
CTTGCCCAAGGGGGCAGACTCTTACACAGGCCACTCTTTGAGCCTCTAGCCAAGTGTTGTTCTCCTACAAAACGCCTTATCAGATGGTTGATGAAATTAAGCTTTGTTGTCTACCGCACATTTCCAAATAGACACTGTTCCCAGGGTTGCTGAGGGCTAGATGTTTTGGTCTTTCTAGATCACAGGATACATAGAGAGGTGAAGAAATCATTAAATGGACACTGGCCCAAGGTGGCCATTGTTCAAAAAGGAAAAAAAACTTGGCTCATCCCAACATAAGATTGGGTGTGCTGAGGGAGGGAACAGGCAATAGGGGAAAGAGTATGGGCTTTGAAACAAAAAAACTTGGGTTCTAGGCCTAATTTGCCACTAGGTAGCTGATCTTTAATCTCAAAAAAGTAAGTTTACCTTAGTGATTCTCAGTCTCATCTGTTAAAAAATGGGTGAATACCCACAGATGACACATGCTCGCCACCACCCCACCGAAACTACAACATGAATTTGCAACAGGGGAGGAGAAAAGAACCAAAACTTCCAAGGCCCTGCTTTTTTTCTTAAAAGTACTTTAAAAAGGAAAATTTGTTTGTATTTTTTATTTACATTTTATATTTTTGTACGTATTGTTAGGGGTCAGCCATTTGGAGCGTTCTCTGTCCTACTTCTGACTTTACTTGTGGCGTGACCATGTATATTATAATCTCAAAGGAGAAAAAAAACCTTGTTAAAAAAAGCAAAAACAACAACAACAACAAAATACAATCTTATTCTGAGCATTCCAGTAACTTTTTTTGTGTATGTACTTAGCTGTACTATAAGTAGTTGGTTTGTATGAGATGGTTAAAAAAGACCAAAGATAAAGGTTTCCTTTTCCTCCTTTTTATTGTCTGTGAAGTTGCTGTTTATTTATTTATTTTTTTGGCTGGTTTGATGTATATGTGAAACAATGTTGTCCAACAATAAACCAGGATTTTATTTTGCTGAGTTGTTCTAACAAAAGAAAAAAAAAGGGTGAAAAATAGCAACTATGAGGATTTATTCACACCACTGGAAAATCAATTGAGTTAATGGATGGAACAACAGTTTTATAAAGGGTAAATAATAGTCAACGGAAAGGGGAGGTTGTGTGTTTTTCTTATCCTTAAGGCACCAAGAAATCACTTATAACAATGAGACATTAGGGCCCAATCCTAGAGAAACTTGGGCCAAAGTAATAAGCTAAATTTTCTTAAAGGGATAAAACTGGTGTCCTACATTTGGGAGGAAAATACTTCTGGTTAGCCAAAGGTCAGTAGAAGTCAAGACAATGACACAGCTGAGACTACCTGGGCTCCTGTCAGCTCAAGGCAAGGAGGGGTGGTGGACTGGTGGGACATGTGGTGATGAAGGAGGCTTGAGGACATCTTTCGCTCCCACTTTCAGCACATTGCCATGTTTCTTCTTGCTGTATCTCTGGTCACTGAGCTTTTCCTTCCTCATAACCCCCACTTCCCAACGCATCTCCTGGTCCTTCCTCTGTCTTCTAGCTCTCTTGTGCTGTCAGCTCCCACTGCTAGTAGCCTTATTCTCTTGGTAGTTCCTAGTTCCAGCTCCTGCTAAAGGGCATCTTCTTGGGTCAGGCCAGAGATCACTGACCAATCATCTAGGAAGAAGGCTGGGTGGGGTTGCAGTGGTTGGAGCAGGTTCTGTCTGGGAGGGCAGGTCCTCTCAAAAGGGAACTTCAACTGTGGCATGTATTTTGAGATTTGACATGATACAACTCACCATAAAAATATACACAGCCATAAGCTGCAGCAATATGTATATAGCATCCAGATCAAGGGAGATAATACCCACTCATCCATTCATTCATTCCTCAAAAAACATTTATTGAAAGTCTACTATAAGCCAATTCAAATTCTGTTTCCTTGCTTTCAAAAAGCTCATACTCCAGCAAGAGGTAAAAATAGACCAATTGTTATCCAGTGCTATGAGCTGTGAGAGAGATGCGGACCCAGCATTATAGGAATGCAGAACAGAGGCACCTTAGCCTGGTTAAGGTGACAAAGGTCAGAAGGGTTGACACAAGCTGAGTGGTGAGGAATGGGTAGGTATTAGCTAGGAGGTGGCCGAGAGAAGGGTGTTCCAGAGAGGGGGAATGGTGTTTGACAGTGCCAGGAGGCTCGAAGTCACATGGCTCAACCCGAAAACTGCAAGTCATTTAGTATGACTGGGCAGCATGTGCAAGTGGGGCCAGATTCCTTCACCCAAGAAATGCTTAAATTAGAACTACTAGGTACCAGTCTCTGAATATAAGGATGAAAATATCACATTCCCTGCCCTTAGGGAGTTTACAGTCTACTAGGGGAGACATCAAGGCAATGGCAAAACTGTAGATGAGGGATGTGTTATCTGTTGCTATGGGCTCACTTAGGAGAGGGCTCCAGATTGCAAAGGGCAGTGAATGCTAAGAAAGGGAGAGTGGTCTCTACCTTTAGACTGAAATTAAGGAGTGCAGGCAGGGCAATAACAGGGTCAGAGGTGGGCTTCCAGAGGGCAGGTTGGAGGTAGTGGGGGAAATGGACAGCAGAGTGGTGAGGTTAGTTAAGCCATTGCAATAGTTGAAAAATAACAAAGGCTTGAGCTGTAGAAGCGACAGTGATGACGCAGAAAAGGTGGCAAACTGGAAAGCTAGTTAGAAAGGAGAATTCGCAGAAGTGGGTGATGAATTTGATGTATGTCTTGAGGAAGAAAGGATTCAGGAGTGTACCTAGCTTCTGATTGGGTGGTGGGGATAGATGGCAAGTTCAGTCCTGGACATTCTGAATTTTGGCTGCTGATTTGACATGAAGGTAGAGACATCCAATAGTTGGGCTTGATGGGCTGAAGTTCTGGAGAGAGGACTGGGTAGATAGAACAAGTTTATGGGTGGATGTGGAAATAATCATATAGTTCTTAAGGTCTGGAAATACAAACATTTGAGAAACATAGAAAAGAAGCCCATAAAGGAGACCACAAATGGCAGAGAGGTAGATGGTACACCAGCTAATGGAGATTAAGAAAGTAGAGTGGCTAACAGAGTCGGATGTGGATGAGAGGGAAGTGGGGCAAAATTATGGACTTGACGAATTTATAACCCTGCCCAGAGCAGTCTCAGTGCAGTTATTGGCATTGGAAAATAGTGTGTAGTTGGTTGAGGAGTAAAAGAGAGGCGGAGCAAGTGGAGACATGGGTGCAGACCACTATTTTGAAAAGTTTGGTTGAAGGGAAGGAGAGCACCCAAGACCATATCCTGGAGGTTGTATTTAAGAGGATGATCAATCAACTGAAGTGAACCCCAAGGAGTCCCAGCAGGTTGATGAAGGGTCCTGAAACCATGTCATGTAGGAACTGCTAGAAGAACAGGATTTTTCCCAAGAAGTGAAGGTTGAGGGGGTACCTGGCAGCCATCTTCTAATATCGAATTGTCTGTTATAAGGGAGAATAATTAATTTTGCTCTGGGTAGAACCTAAAGATCAGAATTAGGACTAATGGGCAGAAGTTACAGGAAGGACAAATTTGAGTCAATATAAAAAACAGCTTCAAATAAGGAGAGCTTCCTACAATGACATGGATTGCCTTGGGAGATAAAAAATGTATGTTTTCATCACAAGTATTTAGCTGAGTCAAGACCAGCACATGGCAATACAGGGGAATCACCTACAGGAAGTTGGACTAGGATGCCCTCATCCAACCATCCACCCATCCATCCATCCATCCATCCATCCATCCATCCATCCATCCATCCATCCATTTGACTTTATTCCAAAAAGGATGAGCCAGAAATGAACTTTAAGGACTGGGGCAACCTAGAGATTCCTTAAGTCTAAAATGTTTCTAATTAAGAGCATGCAAAGAGGGATATCAATATGCTGCAAACTCTTAACTGTGGGCCAAATCCAGCTTGCTACCTGTCTGTTTTTAAGGTTTATTTTATTTATTTATTCTTGTCCTCCCTCCCCCTCATTCTTTTGTGCTTGCTGTTGGCTCTCTGTATCCATTTGCTGTGTGCTCTCTTGTCTTCTCTTTAGGAGGCACCAGGAACCGAAGCTGGGACCTCCTATGTGGGAGAGAGGTGCTAAATCCCTTAAGCCACCTCTGCTCCCTGCTTTGTTGTGTCTCTCATTGTGTTTCCTCCTTATGTCTCCTGGTTGCGTTATCTTGTGTCAGATTGCTGCACCAGCCCTTTGCTCCAGCTCACTGTCTTGCTCATCTTCTCCAGGAGGCACTGGGAACTGAACTGGGGACCTCCCATGTGGTAGGTAGGAGCTCAATTGCTTGAGCCACATGTGCTCCCCCTGCCACCAGTTTTTGCAAATAAAGGTTATTGTATCCATTCTATGGCTGCATTCTCACTAAAAGGGCAGACCAGAGTAGTTGCAACAAAGACTGTATGGACTGAAGCTGAAAATACTAGGTGGCTCTTTATAGAAAGTTTGTTGACCCCAGCTCTACATCCACGAGAGAGAATGATTGAACACATTTTTTGAAAATGGTTTCACATTTCCAAAGCTTTACTATTAATTGAGGTTTCTCTAGTTTATCTTAGATTTGGTATAAATCTAAGGAGTTTGAATTTACATAAGGAAAATAAAGAGTCAAGTAGGGACTACTTGGTTTAACAGACTCAGCTACAGGTGCAGATTCTCCTAGGTCCAGGCTGGGTTACAAACCCAAAGCCAGCTTGGGCAAAGCCTGCACACTCCTCTAGTGGAAACACTGGAAGTAGCCAAAGGAGCCTGGCAGCCTTCTCCAGATGAAGGGGCTTTGTAGCCCACCTAGACTTGATGGAATGGTGTTCTCTCAGAATTCAAAGAATACTTCTTCCCCTCTTGTAGTCGGTGGCTAACAGTGAAGTGGGTAAAAGTTCTTGCAGAGTGTCATGGGTTTGCCCTTCAGTGTAACCTAAAAGTTAGTTTGCTCAGCCACGGGTTTCCTGGGTATGTATACAAGCAGCAAGGCATTGTCCCTCTGACCCGAGTGTGACATTCAGATCAGCTGCTTTAGCAGAAGGTGGCCTTCGTTTATTCCCATCAGATCCCCACTCACGTCCATGCTCCCTTGTACATGAGAAAATGAACCCAAACCTGCAGCTATTCAAACTGTGCTGCATTCATGCTGTGGCTGGAAGGTGGGAGCAGCCGACCTTGCCTACGTCCAGTTTCCCCAACAGAACACACATGAAAGGTTCAAGTGCCCTTTTACCCCCAAAACTGGGGGCTTCCTGCTGTCTGTCCCTACACTGTCTTGGCTGGGAGAGACCACTGTGCTGGGCTCTTATTTAGATCTTTCATTTAGAGCTCCCACAGGGAACAGACTACCCAATACTCTAGATTACAGGTATTTAAGTACCTGCCTTATTTGCTCTGCTAGACTGTGACCTCCTTGGGCATGGAATGTGTGCCTGATTCATCTGAGTCATTTGTAGTCTAGCCCAGTACCTGACACATAGTGGGTATGTCTTGAATATATATAGAATGAATCAGTGACTCCTGCTAAGTGTGGCTGCCTGGTTAGGCTGTACCAAAGGGAAAAAATGGCCTCATTCCAACAAGAGTCACTCATTCCACAGGGGAGCTGGGAGAGAGAAACCCTTTCCATTTGATGATTATGACTGGGCCCAATTTGTGACTGGCCAATTTGGCAACACTCAACACAGTCTCTATATCCACCCGTCTGCAGGATGACCTTTTGGATGAAAAATTAAATGGGGTAGGCATTCTTACAGGGCCAAGGAAGGGAACAAGAGCCTGAACATATGCAGGCTGGAAAATGTTCCCTGAGTTGGTGAAAGAGACCAAGAACTGCTGAGGGCCTGCGCCGCTGGAAAAAAGCAAGCAGTGGAAAGTGGAGGGAGGGTCGGCTCTCAGGCTGACTGAGGAAGGCGACTGTGCTCTTCGGGTGGTGGTGGCCCTGTCGGCGTCACCTGACTTTTAGAGAGTCCACGTTACTTCTTAGGTGGCTCTCTCCGGGAGGGGTGCTGGGGACCAGATATGATGGGGGTCAGGCCTCTCCTTGGTCATGAGGTGTGCGTTGTGGTGGTGCTATGTCTTCTAAAAGTTCAAATATTTAGCTTTCCTGCTGCCGGGGATGGCTAACAGTCCTTCCTAGCCTTTGATGTTTTAGGGCTTGCGTTCTTAATGAGGGGTCCGTGAGCTTGAATTGAAATTCAGAAAAACATTCTTCTGGGGACGTGTTGGTGCGAGTGTGATATATTTATTAAATAATAGGTAGTATAGTGTGGACTTAGTAAGGGGTCCGTGGAACAAAAAAGGTTAAGAACCCCTGTTTTAGGGCAATTTAAGTGATACTCAAACAAGCCACCTGAAACTGATCATTCTTCACCCTGGAAAGCCAAGAAGCAGACAAGAGTGTCATTCAAAATGCTAACCTTTAGGAAAGGAACATTTCAAAAAAGAAAAAAAAAAAGATATTGCAGGGACAGATGTAGGACATTATATGTCCTGCCATAACCCACTGAATGGACTGGGAGAGAGTGTAAACTGCAATATAAACTATAATTCATACTGTGCAGCAATGCTCCAAAATGTACTCAACGAATGCAATAAATGCACCACACTAATGAAAGAAGTTGTTGATGTGGAAGGAGTGGGGGGTGTGGGGAGTGGCGTATATGGGAACCTCATATTTTTTAATGTAACATTTTTTTGAGATGTATCTTAAAAAAAGATTAAAAAAAAAAAAAAGCTAATTACTCTGCCTCCTCCACAGCTCATCTCTGAATTTGGGTTAGGATGGTCTTTAGAAAAGCTAGATGAAGTACCTGTGACAATTCTTGGCCCCACTTTCACTAACTGAAGAAAGAGGCCTCCATAACCGAATGGTCACCAAGCTGGTAACATGTTGAATTATTCTTCTTTATCACAGGCACCCCATTATAAACTGAGATCCCATTTGTAAGAATCTGTTTCATAACATTGGAAATGCCAAAGGCAGTCCCAAAAATAAATTAAAAAGCAAATATTTTCTTACATAAACACTTGCCAAATATGGAAAACCAACAATCAACATAAAAATGAGGTCATAAATGTTCCTTTTTGAAAGCTTTTTTCTGGGCTGGGCTGGCTCAGTTTTCTTAAAATATGAGTCCAATGACATTGGACAGAAAATGGCACCCTTTCATATTTTTCCTTGTTCCAAAAGGCTTGTAACTGTTCAAAATTAGGGTCATTTCTAGAAAATAGTTACTGTGGATTTGATATGCATGGATGTTCTAGAAACTGATTGCGTGGTAAGTGCTGAGGAAAGAAGGTCCTTCTTGCTCCATTTCATCGATGTTTCTAGGGAATTCGTTCATGCTTTCAAACAGGTTCTTACAGCTGTCCCCTGTAGTTTCACATTAAATCAACAAGTTCATTCCCAGAAGTGAGGAAACACTTCTTGGCTGGTGTCGAAAATGTCTTCCTGTTCTTGTGTGTTTTACCTAAATTTCTGCTTGATTCTGGGGCATATGTATTCATTGCACCTGTTTAAGTTCCTATTATGCTATCAAAAAAATTTCCACCTCCTAATTGAGCCTACCACATTCTCTTATAGGCAAGGAATTGGCTCTTTACATCCTTCATTTGTGTCCTTATTCAAAATTGTGCTCACAATTAAAGAAGATGCCTTCCTTTTGACTAAATGCTTTATTTACAAAATTAAGGCCTTTTTTTCATCCTTTCATTGATTCAAGAATCTGTGTATTATATTTTCTTTTCTTAGATAAAAGAAATGGTCTCAATATTTGAAGAATTTTAAAAAAACGAATCATTGCAAAAAAGATTTAATCTTTTTCTAAGCTATAGATGGAAGATGGAGTCAGATGAATCATGACTAACCTTGACCTTGAATGGTAGCCTGCATATCCAGCTGATACAAGCCATGGAAAACACTTTTTGGGGGTTAGTAGGGCTCTTACTCAGGTTAGGAAAAGCCTTAAACCAGGGAAGAAGTGGCAAGGTAAACTGTTTAATGTCAAGAGTTGTATATAGTTGTTATCAGCTGCAGGTGGCACTTCCCCTTCAAGAGGGCCCAAGTGATTTCCACATTGTGACTTCTGTATCTTAAACACATCACTAATTTCATAGTCCTATAGTCATTATTTCTTGTTTATTTATTTGGATGGCAAACCTAAGGCGTATAGTGTTTAAATGGCTAGTCTAAAGGCCAATTTAACCAAAGTGTTAGAAATGGAATTTGGCTATCAATAAAAGCCCTTGGCTTAAATAAACTGTTGGGAACTATACTTTCACAATAAAATATCTACCATCTTGCCCGGACATATGGCAGAATTATGAATTACACTTTTCTCTTCTCATAGTCAGACGGTATAATGTAAAATTCAGCTACCCTTAGGGGCATAATTACTTTATTAATACAGATAAAACCATTAGCACCAAGTATGAGTTATAGTATAATCAAGGCACACAAAATTGAACTACATAAATTTTATTATGGTGAAGTGAATGCAAAATAAGACTCCACTTGTTTTGGGCCCTGTGACAATTTAAGCTTTTTGTGGATCACAGAAAAGATCATGTTCTTGAAGCTAACCCATTCCTGTGGGTGTAGGACCCTTTGTTTGGACTGGATTCAGTTGGGGAAGGGCTTTGACTGCACTGCTTCAGTGAACCAGGGTGGATCTTGGTCCTCTTGCTGGAGTCCTTTATAAATGGAGGACAGAGGGCAGAAACAGAGCAAAAGCCATAGAGATGGTGAGAAGGAGCCCAGGAGCTCAGAAGGGAGCCAGGGCGAGAGGCAGCCACAGTCAGAGCAGCCAGTAGCTGAAGCAACGAGACCCGGAAGAGCAGCAGAGACCTCCGTGTGCCTTGCCTTGAGGAAGAAGTCCAGGATCGCCACAGCGGACCATCGGTGAGGCAGCATCTCTGATGATGCCTTGATTTGGACATCGTCACAGTCTCGGAACCTGTACGCTTTTAACTTAATTAATTCCCATTATACAAGTCAACACACTTCAGGTACATTGCTCCCAGCAGCCTTTGCAAACTAAAACTGGTCCAAACGCTCCTTTCCGATGAAGATAAAGGCTATTTCCACTTTTACCTACATTTCTAGGAACACCACTCAGGATTTCTTCACAATACTACAGTTTTCTTGATTGGGATTCTCTGCATTTGTTCCTGAAGTGCTTGGATGAAAAGAGTGGGAAGAGTTGTTAAATCAAGCTCATAATTACCTGTGGCATTTCTTAGCTTGCTTGTAGATGATGCCATCTGGCAGAAGATGGGCACTGTTTCTAGGATACCAGCAGCAGAAAAATCCTAGCCAGTGTTTAAAAACCTTCCTTCTCAATGTTTATACTGCAATGGCCAAACTAAGTATTGACATGCTTTAAAATGCGCCTGAGTCCCAACTTCTCTTTTTGCTGCTCTGAGGGGCACATTCTATTACTGGAAAGAGAAGCCCGGAGTTAGATTGGCAGTGGCCCAGCCCTTCCGTTCCTGGCACATTTATCATAACAGTCATCACTATGGACAGTCCCACTGGGGACCCCTACCCTCTGCACACCTGGGAAGCCAAGGTCTGGCCAGCTTGACTTGACTGAATTCTCCCAACAGTTCAAGGTCACCTGGCAAAGTTGGGTTTCTTTTGTCACTTCTTTGGAAGACAGCCAGCAAACTTAAAGCATCTACATACAATCCCTGCCAGGCTGGAGACTATAAAGGACCCAACTGTCCTGTTCTCTATTTTCCTTAGCAGAAAAAAAGTTTTTTTTCTTTCTCTCTCACTAAAATGAGACCATAATCTAAGCTATTTTAATAGAGTTATAATGTCTTACCTTATTTTCTTTCTAACTCTCTATTAATAACTTGTAGTGTTAGATGAAAGAAATTTTGATGCCAAACTGTAAAAAAAAAACCAAAAAAACCAACCAACAAAAAAAGTAAGGACAGGAAGACATTTATGGCTTCCAGACATTGTGGTAAGCACTTACAAAATCCATGAAAGACATTTAGGGTATCAAAATGCTTTTAAGTAGTAGGAAGTCTTACTGATAGTTCCAGGATTTTAAGTTTAATTTCCCTTTTTAAAAAGTTGTTTCATCTTCTGATGTTGACTACTAGTGCCTTTTTATAGGCCCTTACATCGCTGTTTTTAGGGCAATCTTCTCTGCCCACAAAATGTGTTCATAACCATTCACCTAGTTTTCTTTCTTTTCCTTTTTTCTTTTTTCAATATGAGGTATAGGTTTACAGAAAAATCATGCAGAAAACAGAGTTCTTATATATCCCCCCTCATTATTAACACCTGGCATTAGTGTGGCACATTTGTTACAAATGATGGAAGAATATTATTATAATTGTATTATTAACTATAGTCCATGGTTTACATTACAGTTCCCTGTTTGTGTTGTATAGTCCTAAGTTCGAAATTTTTTTAAATTATAGTAACATATATACAACCAAAAATTTTCCCTTTAACCACATTCAAATATATAATTCAGCAGCACTAATTAAATTCACAAAGTTGTGCTATCATCACCACCATCCATTACTAAAACTTTTCCATCACCCCAACAGAAAATCTTTAATTACTGTTTTTGGAAGAGGTAGATGTTAAAAAAGGTTTTAAATGTTGTGATCAAGTATACTAACTCAAGGTAAGTTCTACCTAAATATCAAATGAGATTAAAGTGGACTCTTTATTGTTGTTGTAAGAATAAAAATGCCCAGAAATCAGTGATCATTCCAGTATTTCATGAGGATCAGATGCAAACCAGTTGACTGGATGTGGGGAGACTTCCCTCACTGAGGATAAGTTTTAGGATCATGATTTATCCCAAGTTTGCAAAATGGCTAACTTCTTTTTGTTACTGAGCCACATCGGCTTCTGAGTTGTTTTATTGTTTTGTTTTGTTTTTTTCCTTGTTGTTTTTTTGTTTTGTTTTTAGGAGGGACCAGAGACTGAACCCAGGACCTTCCATGTGGGAAGCAAGCGCTCAACCTCTTGAGCCACATCTGCTCTCTCTCTACTAACATTTACAACTTGGTGCAGGCTTGAATGATGAAAGAAGAGTTGAATTTTCAAAAACCTTTCCTTGAACTTTCATAAAGAATCCGGGACCAACTCACCTGGCAGGGCCCAAGTGAGTCCCAGTTTGTGTTTTTTGCGTCAGGTGAAATGATAACTGACTACAGACTGTTATTTAGAATAAAAGTCCCTAAGAAGCTCTCAAAATGTTGACTCCTGGCTCTCTACACTTATCTCACCACGACAGTGGGTATCTGGAGGATACCCCATCCTTTAGTTCAGATCCTTCTTTAATTCATCGCTCTCTGCATGCCTTCCTCAAGGGCCAATCTGGGGTCTCCGTCCTCCTTGACTCTACTTCTCTCTTATAAACTTCTTTTCCTTGGTTTCTCTAAAGGTGCACCCCTGCCCCTTCCTCCTGTCCCTCCACCTCTTTTCTGTTTGCCTTTCCCTTCCTGGTGGGATCACCAGCTCTCACAGCATCAACTCTCATTTAGATGCTTACAATTCACAAATCTCTGGACCCTGACTCAGGTTTCCAGTTACCTGATGAAGCTCATGATGTCTAATCCCAAATTCATTATCCATCACCTCCCAAATCCGTGCCATGCATCTTTTTAGGCTAGAAATCTTGCCCCCACATTTGTGTCTTCCTCTTTCAAAAACATCTCATTCATTCAGGTGCCACAGTGGCTACTGAATCCGTGACCTACTTTGACTCACAAAGAGGTGCTTCTCTCATTGGGAACTTGGTCCAACTTGTGGGAATAAGACACCAATTTCCTCAGTTTTTCTCTGCCTTCAGCCTCTGGTCTCCCCTAATCGAATCCCGTCTCTTGCTGCTGCCAGACAAATGCCCATATAGAAATTTCTGATGGTGTCATTCCCCTGCTCAAAATTCCTTAATTGCTTCTTGTTGCATAAAAAATAAAAATAATGTTTAAACTGCTCCTCTTCCATGGAGGTAATGGAATAGAATGGAAAGAGTAAAAATGAATGAGTCAGAGAAACACTAGTTTCAATTTCTGCTTTCACCACATATCAGCTATGTGGCCCAAGACCAGTTTCCAAACTTCTTTGCTTCAGCTTCCTCAACTATAAATAATACTTATCTCGAGAAATTATTGAGGTTGTCATGAAATAAAAATAGCCTTTCATTTATTGAATGTGTATTGGACCTTAGACCTTTTTAACGCACCAGCTCATTTAATGTTCCTAGGCAAGCTCTACTATTTCCTCCCTTTCCTAAGATAAGGAAACCAAGACTCTGAGAAACCAAGCAACCTGCCCAAATCCAGATCTGTCAGACTCCAAAGCCCTTAATCAATGTGTGCTGAGGTGGAGCCTGACTTGCCACACGCTGTAGGGACTCAGCAAATGTTGTTCCCTTTGACTTCCATAATCCAACTTCAACACACCTTTAAAATCTTATCTTGGGAAACGGATGTGGTTCAACCAATTGGGTTCCTGTCTACCATATCGGAGGTCCAGGGTTTGATCCCTAAGGCCTCCTGGTAAGGGCAAGCTGGACCACACAGTGAGCTGGCCCACATGGGAATGTGGCCCCACGCAGGAGTGCTGCCCTGCGTGGGAATGTCGCCCTGCACAGGAAAGCCACCCTGCATAGGTGTGCCGGCTGATGCGGAGAGCTAGTACAGCAAGATGACGCATCAAGAGACACAGAGGAGAGAAAATAAGAAGACGTAGCAGAACAGGGGAGCTGAGGTGGTGCAAGAGAGTAATCACCTCTCTCCCACTCTGGAAGGTCCCAGGATATGTTCCCAGAGCTGTCTAATGAGAATACAAGTGGACACAGAAGAGCACACAGTGAATGGACAGAGAGAGCAGACAACGGGGGGAATGGGGCAGGGGTGGGGGGTGGGGGGTGGGAGGGGGGAAATACATAAAAAATAAACCTTTAAAAAAAAAACCTTATCTCATACTACATCTCCTGCCAACACTGTCTGATATAGTCCACCTGAGCTACTCAGTCTGGCTATGACTCTATCCACAATGCCCTTCCCCAGGTTTCTACCTACCGAAATCCTTCTCCTATGCCAGTGTGCAGCTTAAATGTCAACTCTTCCTCTAAGACTTTATTTCAAAGTGTTTCTGATTCCTTGGAATCCCCATAATATTTGGCATTTCTTTTACAAATATCACATTTGTTTTTTTTTCCTATGTCTTATCTTCCCTCCTGGACCAGAAGCTCTTTAAAGGCAAGGAGCAGGTCGTGTTCATCTTTGCATGCCTCATAACCCCCAGCTTGTCCCTTGGTCAGATGAGACACACAGCAAAGGTCTGCAGAATATTTAATGAACAAAAAATCCTAGCTCTTTCTGAGCAAATGTAGTCAAGTTTTGAAGAATTGGGCTCAATCTACAGTTTGCATGAAGTGGAAATGCTCCTCATATGTTAGCAGTGCTGTCACAGAGAACAATTATAATTTGAGATGGAGCCAACTAATCTTTCTCCTCTACCAATAAAAAAGGAAGAGAGTGAACTTTATATAGTTTTAGTCAAAGTACCTAAAAGTAGGGGCCAGCAGTAGGAGGTTTGAGTCTCCTTAGGTTTGCCACACTAATTAGCCTATTTTAAAAAATTAAAATTTTCAGCACTCTAAGAGAAGATGTATAGATTTACCTTTTGAAAGTGTATAGATTTACCATTATACACACACATACTCCAAATAAGATTGTAGAAAGGATTTTAAAGGAAAAAAATCCCCCTTAATTCACCCACTTTGCATTCCAGCAGCTTCCAAATTCACATGCCCAAATGCATAAATAAAAATGCTGAAGAACAAAATCAGATAACACAAGTGGGAACTCAGTCAGAGAAAGGTTCCCTAAGACTGTAAGAAAGATCACTCCAGGCAGAAAACTGCTATCAGACCCTTAACTCTCCGAAGGAGCAGGTGGAGACATGACGAGGCAATAACACCCCAGCTTTAAGTAGTAACCACCGCAGCAGGGCTTGGGTAAATGTTTTTATTACAAACAGAATGATATGGAATGGGCCAAATTATCAGTTCTGAAAAGGATTTCACACAGGATTGTGACACTGGGGAAACACCAAAATGTTCCAGGGAAACAGGACTAGAACTCAAGTTCACACATACCTGAAGAGCAATGTCAGGGTCAAGGTCAGGTAAATGACAGCTTCAGTCAACTTCCAGCTGGCAAAACTGGGAAATGCAGACCAGCTTTAGAGAAACCTCAGGTGATGTCAAGATAGTTCTGCAAAAACCACAAGATTCTCAGGACCCTCCACCAACTAGTTAGGAAAAGGTTTCCTCTTCCTAAGGCAGTGATGTCTTTTCTATTTGCCTTTCATCCTTAAACTCTCAGGCTCTGCTTTTTGAACATCTGAACCCTGAACCAGCTAATCATTTCCAGGTTTTCAAAGCACATGCTGATCGCTAGGCTGAATCAACTGTCCAGCGACCGGCACTGCGCAGTGAGATGCAGACAGTTAGAGCCGGCGCAATGGCAGCCTAGCTCTTCTCCTTGGCTTCAGTTTACTCCCTTTCACTCCCTGACCCAGGCTCGAGACAGGCCAAGAGGAGAGAGATTCAGGAGATGGGATAAAAGGGATAAACAGAGATAAGTCAGCTCCACCTTGGGAAGAAAGCTGATGGGGCAATTAGGGAGGCAGATTCATTTACGTAGATGATTATGCTCAACTTAGTTGAGTCGTTTTTTAAGTGTTCCCTCACCGGCTCAAGTCCACATTCTCCCAGGTGCCTCAACCTTCCAAGAAGGAAGGAAAAGCCATCGTAAGTGCAGGATGTGGGTTTTGGTGGACTTTATAATAACACACTTGCGAAGATAACTATGATAAACGATGCATCCCAAGCTCCAAGCAGGGAAGAGATGAAAGAAGAATTCAGTTATGGTTGCTCCCTTTTGAAAGAATCACACAGGAAGACACAGCCTCGCTGAACCTTCCTACTAACTCAGGGCCCCCCAAGCAATGTTTCCCAATCCCTAATTCAACCTGCGGATGTAGAAATACAACAGGACTAACAGAATTTTTGAACAGGAAGGAACTTTTGAGTGTTCACCTAGATTCGGGCTCCTCGAACTAGGGTTTCACAGAGGTCTGTACAATACAGTCAGTGGGCCACAGAAAAGGCCCAAATCCCCACAAATTATTCAATGGTCAAATCCTTTCAGGAGATTCTAAAGGAAGTTGTGGCTTCTTTACCAAAGAGTGCAGCAGATTAAAGACAGACACAAACCGTTTGACATTCCTGGGGTCTAGGTGCCCTCTCCCCTGGACTCGGGGCAGCCTCTGGCACTGCTCTGATACACAGAATATGCCCAAAGATAAGGGCACTTTCTGGGCCCAGTGCTTATGGGACTGGTGGCTTCCACCTCTTGCTGGGCTCGCTCTTGAGCCACCATGTCCCAGCCAATGGCTGCACATAATCGAGCCACTGGGGGCTTGAGCCCACGGAGCCTCCAGTGACTCCCACCAGCATCTGACTGCCCCTGCAGGAATCTGAGAACAGGCATGGCTGAGCCTGGCCAATCCACAGCACTGGTAAATTCTTAAGTCAGTAAGGTTTGGGGTTGTTAATGTGCTGTCTAGCACACAGTAGGTAACCAAATAAGTATTTTTAATACTTGAACGAATGAGTGATATAAATGTGAATCTTCAAGAGGGGGGTATAGCATGGCATTTTTTCTAAATGTATTAGAGGGAAGTGGACTTGGCCCAATGGATAAGGCGTCCGCCTACCACATGGGAGGTCTGCAGTTCAAACCCTGGGCCTCCTTGACCCGTGTGGAGCTGGCCCACGCACACAAGGAGTGCACAATGAGTGCCGTGCCATGCAGGGGTGTCCCCGGAGTAGGGGAGCCCCACGCGCAAGGAGTGCACCCCATAAGGAGAGCCGCCCAGTGCGAAAGAAAAGTGCAGCCTGCCCAGGAATGGCGCCGCACACACAGAGAGCTGACACAAGATGACGCAACAAAAAGAAACACAGATCCCCAGTGCTGCCGATAAGGATAGAAGCGGTCACAGAAGAACACATAGTGAATGGACACAGAGAGCAGACAACTAGGGGTGGGAGGGGAGAGAAATAAATAAAATAAATAAATCTTTAAAAAAAAATGCTTTTGACACCTGAGCATTTCACGGCAATTCATACAGAACAGGGCTTGATAGAATACCAGCTTGAGAAGCATTCAGTTAGGTGATTAAAATGGTGCTGTTCGGGAATATTGGTCTAGTTGTACTCCTTTATGTTATAGATTAGAAAAGCAAGGCCAGACAGATGAGGAGAATTGCCTAAGGAAACAATATTAATTAGTAGACTCTATCTATGAACTAATTTCTTTTTCTAGCGAAGGTGAAGGGCCATGGACAAAATGGTTTCACTCACATAACTGCATGTTAGCTAATTAAATACAACAGGCTTCTGACTGGGCAGTCCTCTTTCTATTCCAAGATAAGGTCTGTGTGTCAAGCTGTTTTCCATGAGACCCTTTCTAAAATGGTAGCCTCTTAACGAGGACATAAGAGTATTTATTACCCGAAATCTAGACGAAGCTTCAGTTCTGAAAGCACCAGAATCGACTGTAACTTCTTGGGCCTTTGCTTTTAAGACACTTGCCTGATGGAAATCCTTGCTCACAACTGAAATGTCTGGAAGAATGAATTTTCAACTAAACTAGATATTATTGAGGGGTCCAGATTTTAAAATTCCTTCAGGCTTATGTTACACATTTCATTTCTCTTCCTCTATGTGAGAGGCACATAATATAATCTGAAGTGTTTTTTTTTTCTTCCAGTTTTAAAGACAATATAATAAAGAATGTTAATACTGAACAGGTACCAAATCTGGGACATTCCATTTTTACTATCCTGATACCATTAGAGCCTAAGCCACAGCTTCCTAATCAAGTCTCTGAATCCACAACCACTTCAATTGTTGAAAAAAGTGTCATCTAATTATCTTCTTTTCCCACTTTGAATTGACCAATCATGTATTTTTTTTTTCTGGTTATATCAAAGGAGCTGCCTGGACAAAAGCGCATCCAGTTTTAAGTAGGCTTTCGTTAGCAGGCTTAAAATTGATCATGCATTTTAGTTTCAGTAACTTGCAATTTCTACACCCTTTCATAATTCACTTTAAAGACCAAACCTTCTTTAATGACAAGGCTTAAAAGAAATGACCTTCCTGAACAAAACATAAAAGCTGAAAAGAGATAGTTCTTTTAAGGAAACTATGAATTAAAATGACCTTGTGTTCTGAAACTTTTCTCCCACCATTTTTGATGTTTTACCTTTCCTTTTTACTCTTAGAAAGCTGAGACACCACTCACTGCCTTCTGTGGATGGCAAGGCACTTCAAGAAGAGAGATGTTAATTGTTAATTCAAACACACAGTTTCTTCTTTCTGCACTTTCTCTGCAGATTTCTTTAATGAGGTTCCTCACCATTTTGAACATATGCCTGTTTCTGAAGAAATCACTGTTCATATGTGACATTACAGAATAATGTTTGAATCTGAGCTATTTCCCTTGGGTTGCAGTCAATTTTTCTACAAACTCTGAAGCCAGTCCATCCGTTCTCTGTTCCCTCTCTCTCAGTCTTCATTTCTTCTCCCTTCTGTCCCCTTGATGGCTGCTCTCTTAGGAGTTCATTTTGAGGGGGAGGTTCCAAACTCAGAGGTCAGACCCCAGAAGGGTGTACTCTGGGTGTTGCAGAAATGGTGGTCTCAGACAAAACCATGACACATGCAGATGACTGAACAGTTAACTTTCATGTTAACCCCTGCTCCTCCCTGACCCCAAAACTGGCTAATAACACACACCGAAAGCACTGGGATCCCAGAGCATCTCTTCTGCTCAGCTTGTTCCAAATGTTTCTTCAGCCACTACCTGTTGACAATTTTATGTTGAAATGTGAAAGGCACAGGTGGCTGAGGCAGGTATGGCAGCCAATAATAATAACTTGAGATGAACTAAATTAGGTACTTGGGATGAACAACTAATCTTCTACCAGATGAAAGAAAGGATGACATCTTAGATGATTTTATAATAAGGCACAATATATTTATAATTTATTGCCCAAGCACTTGCTTCTTCTCCCAGTAGCCATTTATCTACTCAGTACTCAATTCAGTAAGGAATTTCAAACATGCCAAATGCAATTTTTCTTTCTCTTTCTTTATCAGAGAGCTTTCACAAAAACATTAGTGTCAGCCACCTATTCCTATCATGTACAGTCAAACTGACCTCAAGTTTCATTCGTTCACTCTCAGAAATAAATGACATGCTGCCAAAGGGAAACAGGATCTGGGTAATGTCAAAGGTTCACCAGTGTTTGTAATTTCATAACCCTCAAAATAAGGAAAAGAAAGAATAGCAGGCAACTTTCCAAAACACCTACTGATATTTACTCATGAAAAACAAATACTCTTGAGTGGGAGTTCCAACCCCAGCACACGATACAATTAACTAAAGCATTTTCACATCAAGCAGCTAATAACCCTACTAATGAAATCTGTTTAGCTTTAACCTGTTTTTCATGGTCTGTGCAGAAGTAGCCTTAGTCTTTCCCTTTTGAGTACTAAATTAGAGTCTGGGAATAAACTGTACTCATTTGTTAGCTGGTTTTGACAGCATCTGCTACAACTTTGCTTTTTTCTGAATATTCTTTAATAAGCCGGTGCTATAATCAATTGTATATACAAGAAAAGCCCCATCTTTAAAGACAGAAACTTATATTCCTGGAGCAGGGGTCCAGGAAAGTGAGTGGACCCGGTGGAGCGGACTTAGGGTGAGAACCCCAGGCCTCCTCGATGGCTGGTTGCAGAGCTGCGTTTATGCCCGTCCTGGCCCTGGCGCTGGAAGTGGCCTGAAAATCTGTTACTTCCTTATCATCTCCATGTCTTAGTTACAGGACAAAAAGAGGTAATTAATCCAAGTGCGGCAAACAACATAGATGGGCGTGGGAAAGAGAAAAGAATTTTGAAAAAGTGTATAGAAACTTTCTGCCCTTGTACTTTTTCAGTAAACCAGATGATCTCCAGCCCCTCCCATGGGCCAGATTTTCTGAGTGTCTCAAAGGGCCCATGGCACGCACCACAAAGCAGGCAAAAGAATCTGGAGCATCAGTTGTTTCCTGGTTGCTGGTCCATTTACGGCAATTCAACATTTCCTTGCCAAATCAGGGTCGACCAATCAATACAGAACCGCTTATTGGCACTCAGGAGGGAGAGGGACCCAGACTTAAAAACACCCATTTTGGGAGCTACCTCAGATTCTCTCAAGTAGGAGGTACCCTCCTGAAAACTGGACAAACGACAGCATTTTTGCAATCACTTGTCAATGTGGTGAGTGTCCTTACAACACATCTCTCTACATTTTTAGGTTTCTTAAAAAGTATCGACTGATATTATAATTAAAACAACCATTAAAAGAAAACATTAAGCAAGTCACAATAGAAGCATAGCTGTTGTAGGAAATTCTTATACTAGTCTGTATCTAGAGTCCCAGAATCTGATTGGAGAACAACATGACAGGTACTTAGACTGATATGAGATGACCCAGTGATTTCATTCTAAACAGCAACTTCATGCACTAATTATGGATTTGATCATCAACATGACATATGGTATTTTCTCCAACAGTGCCAAAGGACATCGTCAGTATTTTCTAGGGGAAAATACCATGCATGTGTCACAGTTATTTTAGCAAATGAGGTGCAATAAAGAGTAAGAAATAATACTTAAATGTACAAAATAATCTTTTAATAATATATGAACATGAAAACGATGTAAACATGTTAAAATTTTTGATATGATACTACAAAAACGTGATTTTGATCATATGCAACTGGTAAAATTCTATGCAAAGTCATTAACAAGGCTTGTTGTAAGAAATCATTTCTTTTCCCCAAATAAGCAATTCTCAGCACACACTCAGATGCACATAAATGTGGAGGTAAGAAATAAAGGAATGTTAAAAAAATAACTTAAGCACACACAAAGAAAACCATCTCACTAGTATGTGAATGACACTTGTTTTTATGATCTTAATTACATACTTTTTAAGTATTAAAAATGTCATTGATCTCACAGTTTACTTTACAATATCCAAATCTTCAAACCTGCTGGAAGAAGTCCACAATGCAGCCTGGACAATGGCATCCATTGCACTCTTATGTGTAGTTACCTGAAAACAAAACAGAACAAAAGAAAACAAATACCTCAGTTATATCTTTTCTTGGTTAAATAGGCTGCCAATTCCAATTAGAAGTTGGATTGAGGTTGAACATAATGTTTGCTACCAAAATTTCATCATTTATGCCAATAAGAGATCAAATCAGATCCACACCAAGCTAAGAGAATTTTTTGGAAAAAATGAAAGATGCACAAGCTCTTTATTTTTGACACTAAGCAAGTGGTTCAGACAACAGGAAAGTTGTTTGAATTAAACAAATTGACTGCTCTCAAGCAGCAGATAAATACAATCTGTGGCAGTGATGTCACCACACACTTTTAGGCTACAAAAGTTGGTGCTTCCCAAGAAGGCCACACTAAAGACCCAGAGTGCTGCCACACAGCTGAGCCGTTTATCTATTCTAATCTGTTCTTGAAAACATCTGCAACAGTGTGGAACCTCCTGGGGCTATAGGACTTTGAAGAGGTGCCCTATAATGTTAAGAACTGCACTGCCTTCCTATCTTAAAGGAAGACAGTATCTCCTGGGCTTCCAGATGATGTCTTGTGATGACTATTGAGGTGAGGCCTGGACTCGCCAAGCACCTCAGGGTCTCTCATCTTGTTCTAATGGCGCTGACTAAGCATGGTGAGTAAAAGAGGTGGGCGGCTTGTCAAAAATGACCATTTACTAAAATAACCTTTCCCTCCCCAACACTGACACTGTGTCTGAGCATTTTAATAAAAACTTCAACTGCAAGCCAGGGGACTCGCAGGTGCAAACAATACCAACGCATCAGAAGGTACCCCTGATCATAAGACGTACCTTCTGCCTTGGTATGTCGTCAGTTCTTCTTGAAGGATGGCTGCTCTCTTCTGCAGAAAGTTAACCTAGAAAGGATGCCTTGTTTTAGAAGAGGTGAATGTGGCTTAGATGTCAATATTGCGCAAATAATCTGGTAGGATTTTATTTAAATCTGGATAATTTCCTAGATAAGTTCCAGAGGATCTGTTGAATGTCATTGTTGGTTTTTGTTGTTGTTGTTGTTGTTTGTTTTAACATTTGATCATGCCCCATCCCTACTGAAAGTCCATCAGAGACTAAAGAATAAAGTTCAAGCTCCTTGTTATGAGGTGAGTTTGATCTGGCTCCAGCCTGCCTTGGCAGCTTCGTCTCGCCACCCCCTTCTGACCCTCGCCACCCCACAACAAGTCTTTCATCCGTCTGTTGCCCCTTGGCTCATGCTATCTTCTCTGTTTGCAATGTTTGGCTCACTAACTGCTATTCATCCTCCAACATTCAGTTCAAGCGGCACCTCTTCTCTACAGAAGTCTTTGCCTCCCCCTTACTGCTCATCGCCTATTGCCCTAGGTAAAGTCAGTGGCTCCCTCCTCTGTATTCTTGTTCTCAGTTACTAGCACTGCCCGCACTGCTTTGCAGGTTTTCTATTTCTCCCCCAAACCTGAGAGCACCTCTGGGCAGGGATGCTGTTTATTTGTCTTTGTGTCCCCCAGTGCCATTTACAGGGCTGGGCATATAGCTCATAGTCACTAGATACTGAATGAACGAATGAGTAAAGACAAAATTCCTGCTTTCTGGAAACCACAATCTATCCTGGGGATTCCCTAGTGGAACGAGTCTGAGCTTTGTCTGGAGACAGGTCATTCTGGGTGCAGTTCCTGTCTTGGCTTTTATTGCTCCAGCAAAGTTAATTAAACTCTTGATGCTGCATCTGTGAAATGGGGTCAGTGAGAGCTGCTTCCCAAGATTAGGGGGATGACATGAATGACTGAGAGAAACTGCCTAATGCTGAGCTCAGAGCAGGCATAGTTCCTGCATCCCCATTTGTGGGGCGCTGCGGGATAGAGGATACTGGGTTGCTTAGTCTAGTTACCCAAATCAAACCTTTAACAACGTGGTTGGCTTATTTTGAAAATTAAATTTCCATAGTATTAAGGCTACCTACATCAGGCATAAATTCAAAGGCACCTTACACACCAAATAAGACTGGTTTTTGGCTAATGCATACTAGGGCTTAATGTAATCAAGAGTCAGTGGTATTTGATCGTTTCAGAACTGTTTACTCTTGCCTCTTTGGTCTGAACTGAAACCATGGCAACGGTTGATTCTGAAACGTAGTTATGCAAGAGAGTACAGCCTGCAGAATATAAAATGTGCTTGAGAGAGAAGAAAGCACACTCTTTCTAAGTGGGTGCATATCAAAATGGTCTTGGTTTTGCTTACTTGTAATATCACCCCGGTCTTAATTTTGTTCAATTGCTCAAATGACCCACAGGAAAATCAATAATTTTGACAATGCAAGGATTACACTGATTGAACCTTCCTTCCCCCCACCATGCTTTGCAATAGGAATTCCAACAATTTTCAAAAAACCCAAACACCTGTGCTTTCAAACTAAATTTGCTCCCTAGATGGCCTGTGAGTAGTCTATGCAGCTGCCCCGTCTGAGGACTGACGCAGCTGGCAGCACTCTCTTTCTGGGTCAACATCCAGTTTGAGGGGGCTGAAGTGGCTTTTCTTACAGGGAAATGATATGAATGGTAACAGGAGCCCTGCAGGTGGATATCAGATTTCCACTTTTTTCCAAAAAAACAAAACAAAACAAAAAAACCCCCACACAAAGCACACACATACACACACACATAAAACCTCCACTGAAGGTGCCAGATTCTATATAGCTGACCCTATGGAAGCTTTCCTACAAAGTTAATGGGTAAAACATACCTCAAGGAGAGCTTTTCATGTAAGTAAAGATGACTTAACCCTTTCTATGTTAACACTCTCCTCCAGTACTTATTTTCATATGCACCAAAGAGCACAGCAAAACTTCTTAGCCTACAAAAGCACTAACAGTTACATATGGATTGACATCATGTACAGTTCATTTTTGGGTAAGACACTTTTCACTGAGGAAAACATACAAAAAACACCTAAAATCTGCTCCACATTTCATCTTACACATTATAAGCAGTTCCTGTGAGTATCCTCAAACTATATTATTTATTTTAGTTGTAAATATATTTATTGAGCACCTACTATGGGCCAGACTCTATTCTAGAAAGTAAGGAAATCCTTTCCTTTGTGGAAATTATCCAGAAAAAAGGATGTTTTAAATTTTTAAGGGTATTAGAAATGGGAATAAGTGAACCCTTTCTCATGTTGGAGCTAAAAAACTTGTTAGACCAGTAAAACAGAAACAGTCAAACAATACCAAAGTATATATCAGAAAACCTATGTCAGAGTTTAAAAAATAAGTACCTAAATTTGAAATATTTTTATTTCTTACATTATATTTAAGAACAATACTAAGGATTCTAGATTTTGGCAAGAAATATTTAAACTAACTGAATATTGTGACATTATTTTTCTTTTACTTAAAATATGTTTTGCTATCACGAACACGAGAATCAAATGCTTCTAACAACTGTGTTTTTGACTTCTTTGTGCTTTAATGCAGTGAGGAATTAGCAATGTGCTCAGCAATGGCATTTTGGGCCTGGTACCAAGAATAAAAGGGTGAGGCTGTACTGGAATGTGGACGGTAAAAGGAAAAAGTTACTATGCTGAATTTTTCGATTTCATAGGTGTTTTTAAGGAAATCTTATCAAGGATCAGAATTCTTAAACCAGTAAGAAAAAATAATTCTAAAAGGAGAAAGTTCACCCTGGGTAATGGGCAATGCTGCATTGATTTCTGGCCTCAGTTCAGAATCAAACTTACTTTCAAGCCTCCTTTTCAGGACATGCACATCATCTAAATCCTTGGAAAATGCCCGACTTTAGAAATTACCTGTGATTTTAGGGAGGATATGGTGTCTTCAAGTTCTTGTCTTAGCGATGCTGGCATCAACCCTTTCAATTTAGTTTCATATTCCTGTCGTACGTAAGTTATCTAAAATGGAAAAAAAAAATTAAAGCTTATTTTTCCTACCATGGAAATAAATGCTCAGAATTTAAGAAACCCCCCAAAATACCTATTAATCACCAAGATAAATTTGTTACATGTGGTCAGAAACCAGATGACAAAGATGAAATAAGAGGAAACAGAGTTTCAAATGAAAAAGCCTCCTGGCGTGACCTTGTGACTCTGGGAGGGACAGTCCCTGTGAGATCACTTTACTTCTTTAAGATCCTTGTTAACACAATTTTCGGCCCTGATAAATAAGTAAAATACATGTTCTCTTCTCTCCACTCATCATGTACAGCACTATGCTAACCCTGTTTCCTTTTCTCCATCAGGCTATGGACTATGATCATTCTAGGCTGTGGTTTGAGGACAATTCATGGCAGGTCTTTGGACTGATTAAAACACGTCCTGAAACTGGTTAGGTACCTGAGGCATTCAGTATCTCCATGTGATTATGGAGATATGAATGCAGAAGAAGCTGCAAATCTGTCTCCAAGCCTTCCCAACAAAGGTAGATGTGAATGTCCATCATAGACAGCCTCCCTGTTCATGGGTTTCCCTCTGCCTCCAGAACGGGATCAGGTTTGTGCTCAGGTAATTGACGGTTACTGGGCTACCAAAGGAAGGATTGGTACATCACTGCATTTGTCTCTTTAAAAACTAAAAGTAGAAGTAACTGAGGAGGGGGAAGTCTGAAGCTGGTCTGATTTTTTTCCAATTTGAATGTGACTTTTTCTGCTTAGATGCTTGCATGGTTTTGATTATTTTTAAAAGACTATTTTATTTATTAGCCCCACCTACCCCCAATGTTTGTGCTCGCTGTCTGCTTGATTCTGTGTCCAGTCACTGTATGTTCACCTTCTGTTTAGGAGGCACCAGGAACTGAACCTGGGACCTTCCATGTTGGAAAGAGGCACTCAATTACTTGAGCCACCTTAGCTACCTGCTTTGTTGTGTCTCTCATTGCCTTTCCTCTTTGTGCCTCCTTGTTGTGTCATATTGCTGCATAAGCCCACTGTACCTGCCCATTGTGCCAGCTTGCTGTCTTGCTCATCTTCTTTAGTAGGCACTGGGAACTGAACCCTCCCATGTGGTAGGCAGGAGTTCAATTGCTTGAGCCACATCTACTTCCCTTGCATGATTTTCTTTTTCCTTGATTAAATAACTTTACTGGGATATGTGTTGATGTTAATATCAAATTATTCTATATCAATTTTTGACACACTGTGTGTGCCATTTTCATCTTTAATTCAAGTCTTTTAAAAAAATTTCTTCTGTTGGAAGGAATATTTATATTATTGTATTTTATTTATTTATTTATTTATATTTTGGCTCAGTGATCAAGCTTTCTTGTATGTTTTAAATATGATTTTAAACTTATTTTTTTGGAATGTAAAGCATGTTTTGGCTCTTTTATAATCTTCTATAACTATAGTTTTCTCTATTATTATTTTTGTTTTCTTATTTCATGTCTATTTTATATCTTTCATTTCATTTTGTGTATTTCCTCTAGACTGATAACATATTTTCTTGGATTTTCTCAGTTTTGATTTTTCTATTTTTGTTCTTCTAACATGGTTTCAATTTCTGCAATCTTTTCATTTTTGTCTGCAATTTTTCCTGAGAGATCGTTTTTCATCTCTGTAGACATATCATCTTTAAACACATCTCCTCTTTTTTCTTCTTCTTTATACTCCCTTTTTTCCTTGCAAGAAAGGCAAGAGATATATCATTATGCTTTGTAAATGCTTTGACATTGTGGAGAACTATATGTTTTTATCTGAACTTTTCCTGTTTCTTGGGTAATTTCTCATTTGACATATGTTCTTTATTTGCTTACATTTCCTTTTTCTCTCTTTCTTTCATTCTCTCTTAATCTGGCAAAGTTCTTATGCTAGCTCCTTTTTTAAAAATTAAACTTCATTTTTAAAGGAACCAGTTATTTGTTGGGGACAGCAAGCTGGAGCAGGCTACAGCTATGACTTGGTTTTGTTGACATCAACATCCTTTGGCCAAATCTATTATTTCATTTGTTCTGGGGGCCCATCTTCCCCCTTAATTTTCAAGAACCTTGGAGTTGATGTCTGAGCACCTAAATTCAATGGCTTCTCTAGGATCCTCTCGCCTCCACCTCTACTCCTCACCTCTGACGTTCTCCCTGGACTGGGAGGCTGGGCCACAGACACAAGAAAATGGTGTGTGAGCAAGGTTGTTGTTTGATCACCATTATCCCTTCTGTCACTTCTACTCAGTATGCTACATTATTCAACTTGCATTGAGGAGCCTTGCAGTTCTACTTCATGTCTGCTCCTTCTTTGTTTTTATGATTTCAGTGAATCTTGAGTAAGCTTAAAATAAGCCCTTGACAAATTGGAAATCACCTCACCAATGAGTAAGACTAGAAAATAATACCATCCTGAATCCTTAAATTCAAATCCTGAATTTAAAAATCATTTTACAAAAGAGATTCCTGTTACTTTAATAAAGTAATGGAAAATGTTAACCAATATCTTTTACTCTATATACGAAGTTAATAATTGCAATCATTTATTGAGCACTTCCTAAATGTCAGATACAATTCTCTTAGTTTTTTTAAAACAGGGATTTAATCATTCCAATGACCCAGTGACAAAGGTGCTCTTATTACCTGCCCTTTACAGGTAAAGAAACTGAGAGAGGTAAGTACAGAGAGGTGAGCCATGATTTGAATTCAAGTAGGCTTCTTATTCACTTATTCATATCCACTATATTCCACTGTTCCTCAAAAAATCCTTCCAAATGTTGTAATAGTTTTTAAACCCAAAAGGAAAAGGTTCTCACAGACCCAACTGTTAGAGCAGTTTTGTCCACCACATTCTAGTGGTCTCCCTGGCAAAAGAGGGGACAGGAAAGGGGGAGAGGGTGCTCTACTATGCTTCTAAACATCAGCCTGTGCTCTGTTCTTTTAAAAATGATAATAGCAACAATGACAATGACAACTGGTTCCAGAGGATTTTCAATATTTCCCACTGCTTTAAATTTTTTTTTTTTTTTTTAAGGAGGTACTGGGGATTGAACCTGGGACCTTGTATGTGGTACACAGGCACTCAACCACTTGAGCTACACCCACTCTCTCAGGTTTAAAATTTTTACTTTATTAAGGATTTAATAAATTAAATTTAAAAAATCTATCCAAATTCAATGCACACACACTGATCTAAAATAAGGGTTCCACAAATTCTGCAAATAAGCTCCCATCTTAAATTTTTACAATTGAAGGATATATTCAATTTGTTACATGGAAAGATGATAAAGGGGAAGGAGAGAATAAGTTTATATTCATGTTATTTTTGACTTCTGCTGCTCTTTTCTATCCCACCACTGACTCAGGATGTCCCACTTCTGACTGATGTATTTGAGGGGAAATAATGAGGGAGTGATAACATGTATCTATAGGCTAACTACAAACTATGCTCGATCTGCCACTTCTGCCTTCTTCCTCTTCCTGCCTTCCCACATTTCCCTAGTGGTTGATTATGAAATAATCTGGCCTCACAACAGACCAAGAAAAAACAAGAGGAAGCTAAATTGATCTAAGCAAAGGGTTTAATGACATATAGTTCCTTTATTATGCAGAAAGATGCAGAATGTATATACATAGATCTATTTTATTATTAGAGTCGAACATTAAATTTCATTAGCATATAGTGTCCTATTATATCAGTGATTTGTGTTTTTTAAATGCAAAAGTATTCAAAAGATGTTCTGGCTAGAGTACTTCTGGAAAGGAGTTTCTGGGGCACAGCTGACTCATATCCTATCCCACCTTTCCATTCCCATCACCCTTTAAAAAAACCAAACAAACAAACCCACTTGTGTATAATTATCTGCTCTTCCAGAATCCTCAAACACATCACACCAAGGAAAAAAGCCACCCTCTTTCTACCTGCTTACCACTTCTCTCTACTTTCCTTCGTCTTTATTTCTTTAGCAAAGTGGAATTAGGAAACCCAAGACATCATAATAAACAATGACGTTTTTATAACGTACCAAGACCCCTTAAGCTGCGTGGAAACAGTATACTTATAATATGGTATCCATGAGTTAAAAGTCAAGACTTCATCCAAGGCAGAAGGCTAGAGAGCTGTGTTCTGCTTCATGGCAACAGACTATCCACACCTTTCCCTCAAAGGCATGACACTAGCAATCTGTCCTCTAATTAAAAAAAAACAACCATGAAGACCCAGAGCATCTATAACTGGAGGTTAGTGTTACAATTAAGTAAAACATAATAAGAAACCACATAATTCTTTCATTTGCATATATAGGTATCTACAAAATGTACAGAATGCATCATTGACTTGAGCCAGGAGGGTCTCTAGAGATAAAAATTTAAGTTGATATTGAAAAAAGTGAACCTTGGAAATTTATAATTTCATTAAAAATATCAGAGAACTGAAATACATATAGTGATGTTTGTATTTGCAAATACTGTAACTATGTCAATGAGTCACGTCAACATTGTCAAACTATTTCAGTCTGTCAACCTCCTGTTGTATAATAAAAAAATCAAGATGAAAATGTGCAGCTTTGTACAAACAGCTTAAAGGATAGGGACTCAAACACAAGTTATCACATTGCAAGCTTCAATGTACCTAACACTGAATTCACTTTTGAAGAATGAAGACAAGGGGAGGCCACTTATAGAACTGCCATTGGTCCATCCTGTGGTGGTTTTTACAGTTCTCTGCATAGTCTTTTATTATTGTACAGTTGATTCTCATTATTCGTAGTAGTTATGTTCTATAAAGTCATTATGAAAGCTAAATGAGTGAACACTGAACCACTGCCCCTAGGGGAAATACAGAGTAGCACTTCCTCAACCCATCAGTACATAACCTAGTTTTCTGTGTGCCTTGTTTAAAGACAGCATCTTTTGTTTTCTCCTTAAATTCACATACAGTGATTCTCTAGGAAGTTCTTTCAACAGCCTTTTAAAGGCTGACCCCATTTAACATAATCTAGAAACAGTACCAGAATCTCCCAAACATTTTAGAACAATATTTAAACAAAGCCTCTGAACATAAATAAATTCAAGCAAGCTTAATCATGGGTTGCATGGGGGCAGGGGCAGGTGATTAGAACTCATTAAGTAAGGTATTGATTCATTAACAATGAACTCATGGCAAACAGCACTTGAACTCATGCTTGAAAGAAGCTTCTCTAAAACTTGTAGTCTCCATAAAGCACATCAGTCTTCTTGTACTTAGGAACACTGGACAGTACTTCAGCACTACGTTTGGGGGCCATTTCAAACAGTGAAATCACCAACGGAAAGTACAAACACATGTCAACTGTGGTGCTAAATATACCATGGAGATATACTTGTGTATAGTATGAGAGCTGAAACCAGAAGGCAGGCATCACCGTGTTCAATCTCAGCTGGGAACAAAAGTGTCAGCTGGTTCAAATATTGTGCTGCTCTGTGCATCCCTGGAAATGATCATAAAAGCACCTCAAATATTGAGTTGGGGGTTACAAAAATATTTTAGTGAGTAGGCAAATTCACGAATATGGGATCCATGAATAATGAGGATCAACTGTATTTTGAGGTAAGGGTGAAGCAATTCAGGAAAACGAGTGTACCC
This sequence comes from Dasypus novemcinctus, assembly GCF_030445035.2. Taxonomy (NCBI): domain Eukaryota; kingdom Metazoa; phylum Chordata; class Mammalia; order Cingulata; family Dasypodidae; genus Dasypus; species Dasypus novemcinctus. The sequence continues at coordinate 72,094,191 of NC_080693.1, read as the reverse complement.
AATATTACTTTACAAAGTCCAACCAAGCACCTTTGGGTGAGTTCAGCAGAGGAAAAAGGGACCTAAGTTAGAATCCTACTGATGTTTTCATCTCTCCACTCTCTCCAGTTCTCTCCATAGTCACTGGTACCACCCCAGTCCAAAATACCATCCTCACCCTGCCCTGGACTATGGCAGTAATGGTATATTGGTTTTGATTTTCAAAGCAAACTTCCCCCACCCCCTCAACCTTTAAAACCAAAATAAAAATCCTTTATGTGGCCAATGAGATCTGGCATACCCAGCCTCTATTTACCTCCCACCCTCCTGCCACCCCAAAAGATTCCCCTGGCTTCTGGAAGACCAGACATTTCCCTTTCTTTCCATTTGTTCACTAAATGCCCCGTGCTTTTTCTCACCACAGGTGCTAAAATCTCTTCCTAACACTCCCCTCTGCCACCTCCCTGGGGTAATTCCTGAGCCTAGTTAAGGCCTGTCCATCCTTAAGTTCCCAGCTTGCCCATCCCTTCCTCAGGGCTAATGTTCAGCTGCTGGGCACCTGCGCAGCCGTGCTGAGAGCTTGCTGCCAACTCCCTGTGCCATCTAGGTGTTTTTAGATGTTTCTATATTTCTGATACACCCTGGTGACACATTTGTTATACTCTCTACAGCAAGGTGTTCCTCTCTGTTAGAGCACATACCTCAGTCAGATATTATATTAGGTCCATGACATTGTCAATATTTGGCGCTTTTTTTTTTAACCTTAAAGTGGTAATTTCTTACGGTTCACACAGTACATTTATTTGTGGGGTTCCGTGATTAGCATTTGTCTCTCTAGCCTGAGAGGTGAGACCACATCTGTTTGTGCTTTTGATTGGATCTCCAGTTCCTGGCTGAGTTAGCATGAATGCCTGGGTGCTGACTTTTGCCAAGGAAAGAAGATTTCTGGGATAGCCTGCCCCCTATTTTAACCCATTTGAAGAATTAATAGTTCAAAAGCACCTATTCAATTCTGACCCACTTTTTTTTTCCCCCTCCAATTTCTCACAAAGACCTGGAGTAGGCCAACATCATTAGACTTCCTTTTTTCATAAGTACATTTTGCCTATAATTTTATTTCTTGTATTGCCCATATCTGATTTTACTATCAAAAGGATAATAGTCTTGTAAAATGAGTTGAGTAACATTCCTTCCTTTTCTCTTTTCTGGGGAGTTTATATAAGATAGGGATTATCTGTTCCATGAAGGTTTGAAAATAAACCCACAAAATTGTTTGGGTATGGCATCCTTTGAGGACAGACTGATACATTTGATTATTAATTCAATTTTGTTAGTGGTTATTAAGTTTTCTATTTACAATTGAGTCAAATTTTGCAATTTATCTTTTTCTAGGGAATTTTCATTTAATCTAAAATTTCAAATTGACTAGAAAACGTTTTTAGTGTATATACTTTTGTACTTTTTAAATGCTTTATCCTATTTTCATGTCTTGCTTTTTATCTAATATTGTTTCTTTGTGCCATTTCTCTTTTTTCTCTGATCCTTGTTTTGTATCTAATATTTTTTCCTTGTGCCATTTCTCTTTTTTCTCTGATCCTTGTGCCATTTCTCTTTTGTCTCTCTTCCTAGGCATTTTCAATGAAGCAGCTTTTGAATTTGTCTTCATATCGTTTCTTTGTTTTCTATTTTGAAAGTCTTTATTATTCCCTTCTATTTTAGGCTTTAAACCTTCCTGTATTAAAATTTAACTCATTTATTTTCATTTTTTCAGTTAGAGAAGCTGTGGTTTATAGAAAAAATGATTCATAAAATGCAGAGTTCTTATATACCTACCATCCTATTATTAACATCTTGTACACTTGTGCAATTTTCCTTATTTTTTTAAGGTTTTGATATACTTATTTGCATTGTTGTTCAGTTCTAAATATTTTATAAGCTCCATTACAATTTCTTTTTTAACTTATGAAAATAGTGTATGATTGTTGAGCTCTAATTAATTTGTTTTGGACAGAGGACATAGTTTGAAATAGATTCTTTGAAATTTGTTGAGGCTTCCTTTGTGACCTAATATGTAATCAGTTTTTGAAAATATTCCAAGTATACTTCAGAAGAATTTGCATTTCTATTTCCTGGTAGCAGGGTCCTCTATAATCGTATTAAATTAACTTGTTTATTTTGTTTTTCTGGTCTTCTACATCCTTACTAATTTTTGTTATCTGTTTGATCTGTCAATTTCTGATATTGAGATGTGTTAAAAATGTCCCATTTTGAGGTGGGCTTTGTCTGTCAATGTTTTTCTTTGGGATTCTATCAATTTTTACTTTGTATATTTTGAGACTATGCTTCTTTCCCATTTCCTTGGTTTTCTTCTTCTAAATCTCTTAGTTGTCTCAGCTGCTTGTATTAGTTTCCTGAGGCTGCTCTAACAAATTACCACAAATGTTGTGGCTTAAAACAACAGAAATGTATTCTATCACAGTTCTGGAGGCCAGAAATCAACCTGTCAGCAGGGCTGCACTCCCTCTCGAGGCTCAAGGGGAGGGTTATTCTATGCCTTTTCCAGCTTCTCCTGGCTGCCCCCATTCCTGGACTGGAGGCATATCCCTCCAGCCTCTGCCTCAGGGGTCACATTGCTTCCTCCTCTTCTCCTGTGTTCTCTGTTCCTGGCTGTCTCAAATCTCTCCGCTTTTCTTTTGTAAGGACCCTTGTCATCGGGTTGAGGGCCAATTCGCATATTCCAGGATGATCTTCTCATGTCAAGATCCTTAACTTAATTACATTTGCAAAGACCCTTTTTCCAAAGATCATATTCACAGGTTCTGAGATTTAGGACATGGACATAGCTTTTTAGGGACCACAACTCAGCCTACCACACTGCTCTTTGGTATAATTTACCCTGCCTTTTAGTGCTGCATTTTGAGTCATTCTCTCAGTATTATTTTCCAATTCATTAATTCTTTTACTAAATCAGACTATATTTTATCCCATGTATGGAGTTTTATATATTTTTTTATTTCCAAGATGAAGAATATTTTACATATCCAAATTTTGTTTAATTTCTGCCTAATTTTGTTTCACAGTTGCTCAATTTTTGCATGTTATTTCTTCATTTATCCCTATGAGGGTTTTAACCATATGAATTTAAAAATTTTATAGTATGGTCTACTATTTTAACATCATCTGGAATGAATTCATCTTCCAATGATGATTTTTTTCGGTCTGTCTTTCTTGACATTAGATTTCTTCATGTGTTTTGGAATTTTGGTATGCATGTTCATTTTGAGTGAGAGAGCGAGTTCTCTTTTTCTTTGTTTTTCCCTGATTATCCCTTTCTACCCATGGATTTGCCATTATCTCCACCTGAACTTCTGATGTTTGAGAAGCCCTGCTCTCATGCTTGATGTTCTGAGGTTTGAGAACTCTGTTTTGCATTGGTATTGGGGTTGCTGCAGATCTGGGTTCCCAGCTGGAGGGAGCTTTGGCAGACCCTGATGATGACGCTATGTCTGAGGTAATCTGCTTCCCAACTTCAGATAACCCACAGCCCTTAGTTGTGGAGACAACTTTCATCAGCCTCCTTTCAAGAAAAGAAGGCTGACACCAGCCCTTGGTTTGAAGCTGTGATCTAGTCTCATGTCACTTACCCAGCAAGGAGCACTTTTAGCATGTTTATCTCTGTTAACTCAAAGGAACTTTTCTACCAGCTCTCTGCCTACGGCTGGACTCAGGACCCAGTAAGCTTGTAGCTTCAGTCTCACTCACCACTTTGGGTTTCTGTTCTATTTCTTGGCCAGAAATGCTCATCTTACTTTTGATACCAATTTTCTCTTTTTATATTTTAAAAACCACAGTTGAGTGAAGCAGAGTTTTGGGGGTGCTTCATAGCATGAATTTATAGAGGCATTTTGTACCAAAGGACAGATTTTTATAATCTGTCTTCTAACTTAATATAATGAAGTGTAGGGGGGTTAAAAGCCCAGACTCTGGAGCTAGAATATGTGGAACTGAACCTGGGCTGTACCCCTAAAGTAACTGTGTGCCCTGGGAAGGGTAAATTCTGTGTTCCCCAGTTTCCTTATCAGGAAAATGGAAATAACTTCTCATGGCTGTTTTGAGGATTAAATGATTCAATACATGTAAAGTATTTAGAAGACTGCCTGGCAAATAATGTTCAATAAATGTTGGTTATCATTACACCATTTGTAATGGAGATTATATACATACCTTCTAAAACATAAAAATATATATGTATATTTATATAGGTTTTATTTTTATTTATTTATTATTATTTTTTAAAGATTTATTTATTTATTTAATTCCCCCCTCCCCTGGTTGTCTGTTCTCTGTGTCTATCTGCTGCGTCTTGTTTCTTTGTCCGCTTCTGTTGTTGTCAGCAGCACGGGAAGTGTGGACGGCGCCATTCCTGCTCAGGCTGCACTTTTTCGCGCTGGGTGGCTCTCCCTATGGGTGCACTCCTTGTGCGTGGGGCTCCCCTACGCGGGGGACACCCCTGTGTGGCAGGGCACTCCTTGCGCGCATCAGCACTGCGCATGGGCCAGCTCCACATGGGTCGAGGAGGCTCGGGGTTTGAACCTCGGACCTCCCATGTGGTAGACGGATGCCCTAACCACTGGGCCAAGTCCGCTTCCCGAGGTTTTATATATATATACACACATACACATATATATTTCAGTTAGTCAATCCTTGATCATTAGACATTTACACTGTTTCTAATTATTTGCAACACTACAAATCCTTACAGCAAATTATTCGTAAATATTCATGATTAATTTGAGGACTCCTTTAAACATTTAAAATATTTTTATTATTGGTGATTAAGAAAGTATGAAATGAAAAAAGGAGGCGGACTTGGCCCAGTGGTTAGGGTGTCTGTCTACCACATGGGAGGTCCGCGGTTCAAACCCCGAGCCTCCTCGACCCGTGTGGAGCTGGCCCATGCGCAGTGCTGATGCGTGCAAGGAGTGCCGTGCCATGCAGGGGTGTCCCCTGTGTAGGGGAGCCCCACGTGCAAGGAGTGTGCCCCGAAAGGAGAACCGCCCAGCGCGAAAGAAAGTGCAGCCTGCCTAAGAATGGTGCCGCCCACACGGAGAGCTGATACAAGATGATACAACTAAAAGAAACACAGATTCCGGTGCCGCTGACAACAACAGAAGCAGACAAAGAAGACGCAGCAAACAGACACAGAGAACAGACAACCAGGGTGAGTGGGTGGGGGAAAGGGGAGAGAAATAAATAAATTAAAAAAAAAAACTTCCGTGAATTCAGAATCATTTTTAAATGAATTTTGATTTTTATAATTGAAACAGAATCTAAATATATTTGAAAAACAGTAGTACCTTTGGCTGAGCCATATTATTTATCCAGGCTGCAGACAATGGTGGGTGTACATAAGGATCTTCTCAGACTCTTCCCCAGAATTCTGACTCACAGGTGGGGAAGCATTGCTCCCTGCTCAATGATTTAGCTTAAAGGAAAGCTCTCAGCTCAAAACTATCTCCCTATCCAGCCTGGATTTCTACCCATTAGAAATACATGGCAGATACTTCTGCTCATTGTGGGTGAGTTCATTCAGAAGCCTGTCCTTTCCACACTTGGCTGGGCAGTATGCTATAAAGCAGGGCATCTGATGGAGGGTACATTGGACGGGGTGGAGGAAGAGCAAGAGGCAATCTTAGAGCATGGTGTTTACCTGAGGGTGAATGGGGAAGGGGTCTGGAGTAAATAGAGGGCATCTGAAGGGTGGTGAAGAGCAGGCTAGGGGCGGAGGGGAACAGGGCAGAAAGGGCAGTTGTCTAGGAGGGAGCAGATGTGACTAATGCAAACAGCAGTGTAGAGAGTGTTTCCCAGGGATGAGTCCCTGCAGTGAAAAGTTTTTGCGTGGGCTTTTGAGGGAATCAAGTATTTAAAACTTATGTTTCATACAGAATCCCAATGTGGTTTGAAGAGTTAGAATCAAAGAAGTAGTAGCAAAAGATGGCACAAACACAAATACTCTAGTGCAGTTGAGAAAAAATGCACTCCATTCTTCTAAGAAATTCCATTTTTACAGGGTTAAGGAACTATGTGTTGCCACAGCAACTGCCGAAAAAGATCTGTTATAAGAAAGGTGCTCGGTAGCATCGCTTGTGTTCTTTGATTCTAAAACACAAAGTGAAAATATAAAAATAGCCATAATTTTCTTAAGAACCTTTCAAATACCCATTTCTCCCCTTTTCTTCAACATGCTTTTTATCTTATGGTTCTATAGTCTAACTAGTGTCCTCTCAAACTGAGTATGCAGTTCAACAGGAGTCCTCTGCTCTCCACAGGGACCAGCTTCCCCCACGAGGAGGGTCAGACTGCTACTCAGTGGGCTTGGGCCTCCAAGGAAAGGGGAAGGCTGATTCAGGAAGCAGCGGCAGATCTCTAAGGCTTGAAGGGTAGCATAAACCGGTTTTCTGGAAAAGGTAATATTTTCAGGAAGAGGAAACAGTTTATAGGACTGTGAGAAATGGTGGCATCAGAATGAAGAGAATGGTATGGGCCAAGCACTTTAAGTAGGGCTGGATGCTCTAAATCCAGCTCCCTGAAGTTCACAAGATTTCCTGACACACAAAGGAAATCTTGTCTCTACTCACAAGGATGAACACACAGAGGAAAGGTGGGAAATGTGTGAGACAGTTATAAGCCAGAAAATTACCCAAACCTGCCCACATCTTTTCATGAGTCAAAGATTTAAATATCTAACATGATTGAAATTGTGACGTAAAAGAAACACATGAATATTAAAATTTTGGACAGTATTTTGCATATAATCTGTATGTTTTACCTGCTATTGGAGATGAAGAAGCTGAAATTATATTACACACAGGAAAAAGGGGCCTTAGAGATACTTGTTCAGAACTTCACGAGATACACATAGCGGGAAGTTGTGGGCTTTCCCTTCTACTTTCACTCATGGTCTCCTGGTAATGGAAACCACTAGTACTACCTCTCTGTCCCACCAAGGGTCGGGGGTGGAGTGCACGACAGGGGCCCAAGCTAATCCTCACATCACATTTCCTCGTGCCTGGGTTATTGATTCAAGTCCAGTTAACCTGAGTCACTGAGAGTCAAGGACATATAACCTCATTCACTGGATTTCACCCCTGGGGTGCCATTTCTGGAGTTGTCACAATCATCATGGTACCACAAAGTAAAACAAGCCTGAGCGAGAGGAGAGCCAATCCAAAAGAAGCAGAGCTGAGAAATGGAGAGATAGGAACTGGGCCCTTTATCAAGCTGCATTCCATTTTTCAGTTTGGGTTGGATTTTCTGTCACAACCAAAGGAATCCTAAACCAAAAAATGCAGAATAAGCAAAATATTATCTTTTTTTCTAAAGATTTATTTTATTTATTCCTCCCCTCCCCCCCATTCCCCCTGTTGTCTGCTCTCTGTGTCCATTCACTGTGTGTTCTTCTGTGTCTGCTTGTATTCTCATTAGGCAGCTCTGGAATGTGATCCTGGGAACTTTTGGAGTGGGAGAGAAGCAATTACCCTCTTGTGCCACCTCAACTCCCCATTCTGCTACATATTCTCATTTTCTCTCCTCTGTGTCTTTTGTTGTGTCATCTTGCTGCACCAGCTCTCTGCGCCAGCCGGCACTCCTGCATGGGGCAGCTTTCCTGAGCTGGGTGGCATTCCCATGCAGGGTGGCACTCCTGCAAAGGGCAACATTTGCTTGTGGGCCGGCACTTCACATGGGCCAGCTTGCCCTCACCAGGAGGCCCTGGGTATCAAATCCTGGACCTCCTATATGGTAGATGGGAGCCCAATTGGTTGAACCACATCAATTTCCTCAAAATATTATCTTGAATTTATGTCTGTTACATCTTTTACATCCGGGGTGAGCCAACTTCAACCAGTAGACCAAATCTGGCTGCTGCCTGTTTTGTATGGCTCTTTCCAAATTTTTATTGTGGTAACATATATACAATGCAAACTTTCCCTTTTTTTAACCACTTTCATATGTACAATTCAGTGATCTTTGATCTTAACTACAGTCACAATTTTGTGCCCCCCTAACCACTACGCAAAACAAAACATTTTCATCTCAGTAGAAACGCTGCATCCATTAAATCAAAATTCTCCATGCTCTCCTTCCTCCCTCCACCTCTGGTAAACTGCAATTGATTCTTTGTCTCTACGAATTTGCTTACATTTCATATTAGTGAAACCACACAATATTTGTCCTTCGTGTCTGGTTTATTTCATTCAACATGATGCCTTCAAGTTTCATCTATTTCGTAGCATGTATCAGAAAGTCACTTCTTTTTATGGCTGAATAATATTCCATTGCATGTATATATCACTTTTTGTTTATCCTTTCACCTGGACACTTGGGTGCTTCCACCTTTCAGCTATTGTGAATAATGCTGTGATGAACATTGGTCATGAATATCTGTTCGAATCTCTCTTTTCAATTATTTTGGCTATATATCAAGAAGTGGAATTGCTGAGTCATATGATAATTCTATGTTTAATTTTCTGAGGAACTATCAAACTTTTTCCACAGTACTGATGCCTGTTTTATTGTAAATAAAGTTTTATTGGAACATAGCCATGCTCATTTGTTTGCATATCATCTATAGCTTCTTTGGCATGACATCAGTAGAGCTGAACGTCGCAATAGAGATCTTAGAGCCAGCAGAGCCTAAGACATTTGCTATCTGGCTCTTTACAGAAAAAGGTGGCCAACCTCTACGCTAGATAGTGGGCTCCCTGAGGTAAGGAGGTATTAGTTTTGCTCACTTGTGCAGCCCCAGCATTTAGCCAGGTACCTGGCATGTGATAGCAGCTCAATAAATATTTGCTGAGTGAATGAATGAACAAATAATGGTTGGTGTTAAATCTGTCTTTGTCTTAAGATGACAGGGCCTCAGAATGTCTAGGGTAAACTAATCACAAAAACCTTGTCCTAAATACAAAGAGCAGATTGTCATCATAGTATTGCAGTTTTTAATCAGTGCCAGGGCTATTAATAAGTAGGCCTAGCTTCAAAGCTGAGAAAGTCACAGGCAAACACCAGGGCCTACGGGGCTGCTGAGATCAAACAGGATCCTAGAGAGTCATCCCAAAGGAGGGGAGCTTGTTTCATCCATGCTCTGATCCCTCCTCTAAGTTTCTTCCCCTTTACTCATTATCAGATTTTTATAGGGCTGCAAAATTAAATGACTCATGCTTCTCTTTCTTCTGAAATTAAATGCCAGCTCCTTTCTCCCTAGAATACATATTTTTTTTCTCTTTTCTAATGTTTTTCTTCTTAATAATGTTATTAATATTTTTCTCACTTAGGTTGATATATACTATGAACACTCCTTTTCTTCAAAGAAAGATCGATAGAGATCTTATGTTTTATTATGATTATAATCAGTACAGCGACAGGAAACATGGAATGAGAAAGGCTGACTGCAAATGGAAAGGTACATGTTGAAGATCAGGGACATTTGGAGGGCCAAGTAATCATGAATTAGAGGAAAGTGACCTCTTTGCCAGGTCCATCTCTGAAAGGATTTAGAGAAAATAAAACCCAAGGGAGGGTATAGTGGGTTGAATGGTGGCTTCTCAAAAGATAAGCTCACCTTATTTGGAAAAAAAAAGGTCTTTTTTAGATGTGATTAAGTTGAAGATCTCAAGATGAGATCATCCTGGATCAGGGTTGGCCCTCAATCCAATGACAAGCACTCCTTAGAAGAAAAGAGATGGGAAGAAGATACACAGAGGAGAAAGTCATATGAAGATGGAGGCAGGGGTTGGAGTGATGTATTTACATGCCAAGAGATGCCAAGGAGGACCAGCAGCTAGGAGAGAGGCATGAAATGGATATCACTGAGAGCTTCCAGAAGGTACCAACCCTGCCAACACCTTGATTTCAAACTTCTGGCCTTCATAATGCAAAAGAATCCATTTCTACTATTTTAAGCCACCCAGTTTGTGGTCATTTGCTATGGCAGACATAGAAACTAACACAGAAGGACAGGGTGATTTTTGCTCCTATTTACATTTTCACTGCCTGGCCTTCCTTTCAGAAGAGAATGGACTAGTCCTTTTTGGTTGGGGCTAGATTTTCTGAAAGGTAGTTTTCAACAATGGGAGAACCAAAAGTCCCAGCCAAGGGGGAAGAATAAAAGGACTCCTAAGATTTTTGACTGATTTTGTTAATAAAAGACTCTAGAGGATTTATAGAGGGGGTGTTAGAGTCTATTTGAGATTTGCCTTTTGTACATCAAAGTGAGGCCGGAGCACCTGGCACAGAGTAAATGCTCAGCAAACATTTTTTAAATGAGTAAATGACTGAACAAAGTTATGATTATATAGGTAGGTGGGACCTTGAAATTATAAAGGGCAGTAAGTCATGCCAACATGTTTGGATTTAATGTGGTAGAAAATCAGGAAGTAAAGAGAAATTGATGCTTCTGAACAACTGAAATATGCCAGCTACTGTTAAGTAATTCATATATAATCGTCTACGTATTCTGAGATTCTACTGAATCCTTACAAAAAATTTGGGAGTAGATATTATCACACCTATTTTATAGATGAGGAAGCAAGCTCACAGTGAGTAACTACCAGAACCAGGATTAAAACCTGATATCCAAACCCATACTGTGTCCACTTATTACTGGGGCAGTAGGGAAAGGGGGGCAGGATTTATCTGGAAATGTTGCGAAGGAAAGCCAGGAGAGGAAACGGCCTGGGAGTCAGGAGGTCATTAACCAGTAGCCAGAGTGATCTAGGAGAGTGAGGAGTTCTTGTTCGCAGGTGCAAGATGTAAGATCACACAATAGAAGCTGACAATTTAACTGGCTTTGTACAATCAAGGCAAGAGATGAGTTAAAAAAAAAAAAAAAGAATTTATGCCTGTAGCCATATGCCTGCAAGAAGGATGAGGTTACTACCAGACAAGGCAATGGGGAGAGGGAGTTGGTCTGGGTGTTGCAGGAGAGGAGACACAATTGGGTTTATATTTATTTAGTTTGAGGTGATGGGGAAATATTCATTTCCCCATTCATGTGGAAAGGAAGGAGTGGAGTTTTTGAGAAAAGCTGGAACTGGAGACCGAAGAATCATGGGTCCAAAGAGGAAGCTGAAGCTTTGGGAAAGGGAAAGGGGAGAATGGAGATTACCCAAGGACAAAGATTCATCCAAATGGGCCCTGATACTTCATAGGCAGGACAGGGAAGTGGAACCAGGAAAAGGACAGGAATGGCCAGAGATGTGGGTTGTAAGTCAGGAGTGCGGGAAGGGCAGTCTTGGATTTCACAAAGGACGGGGAGCAGTTAGGTGCCAGATGCTGCAGAGAGGTCCAGGAAAATGAATGCAAAGAAATGACCATTTCTTTCCTTTGCCTCTCATATATTCACCATATATGAAATAGAACAATCTAGATTAGCATATTAGTCTTAAGAGATTTTTGGTGAACAGACTGGTAATAAAGAAAGGGAGTTTAAGATGGAATTAGTTTTCAGATAATATGTTCTTTCCTATTTTAAAGCAAAAATGACGAGAGACATGTCTACATCTAATCTTTGGTTAAATATCATTCGAAACATCTGATTTGTTTCAGAGGTTTTTGACTCCGCTTGAGGGCAGTTTTTCAAAAGAGGAAAGCTAAGATCACTTGTTCTTTTTTTGCATATTTAAACTCTTGACAATTATAAATAAGTTAAATCTCTCCCTCAAAGTATCAATTATCTTCTTATGTTTGAGAAGACTTGTCTTGCCAGATATGGCTTTCGATACAAAACACCACATAGGAGTCCAAAGGTAGTTATTGTCCCACTGGAGATTTACTGAGGCAGTTCCAGTGAACTTTCTTACCTCTTGACTCATGGGAACAGAGACCCCACAACCTCATCGCGGAAAATTTCAAAACAATCACCAACTAAATCCATCTGTTGGTCACCTCTCCACAGCACAGATAAAAGGAATTTTCATTCAATTAACAGTCAGGGAATGTGAAGTTCTGAAAGAGAAGAGGTCAGATCTGTATCCAGCCAACATTTATGAGTGACGACTGCACACAACTCTGCATGAAGCAGCACAGGGAGGACGAGGTGGTTCTTGCTCCCGAGGGGCTTACACCTTTTATACTAGAAGTGAAGGGGTGCTACCTAAATGCATAACTGAGTAGAACTGAGGCCAAGGAAGGGAACAGGAGTGATTACTTCTAAATAGGATAAGGAAGTCTTTACAGAGGCCATGGTATTTGACTTGGACCTGGAAGAATGAGTAGGACTTTCAAGATGGATGAGAGGGAAAAGAAATAGCTGACTGAGGGGAGCACAGGAGGCATGGGGTGGGGGCGGGCGGTTGTGAATGTGTGTGGCTGGCTTAGGGACTATCAAGTGATGGGTGAGGGTGGAGTTCTGAGGTGGGCAGGGCACGAGAGAGACAGGGGGAGACTGTATGGTAAGGGCTTTATTCAGAAGACAATGGAAAAACTCAGGGTTTCTAAGCGGAGACTAATATATCCTGACTTTCATTAAAGGAAGAGAAACCTCCTTATGTAGCCATCCTGCTTCTTGTTCGTTCAATTGATTCTCCACGCTGCTGCCTATTTCTCTAAAATGCAGATCCGATCATTTAGTGCTCCCCCCCACCAACTCTGCCCCCACATAGAGACACTGCAGTGACTGATTTTACTCATAGATTAAAGACAAACTCCTTGGCACGGATCGCCTAGGAGCTTTCTCATCTGATCTTAGCCTAACTTGCCAAGACCTTGGACTTCAGAAATGACTTGGCATTTCCCACAACAGCCCATGCCATTTGGAGCCTCATGCCTTTGCACTTCCAGTTCTGGGCCCTTCAAGGCTGGAGAACTCTCCTATTCATCCCTCCCACGAGGTGCTTTTCCATGACACGGTTCCCCTTCCAAGGTGCCTCAGTGTCTTGTGCATCTAGCCACTTATAATTGTTACAATCACCACCACACCAATGACTACCATCTACAGAGCGTTTGTTATGTACCAGGCACCATATTGCCCTCCTTTGCATCTATTACTTCATTTACTCTCCTCACGAGGGAAGCGGACTTGGCCCAGTGGTTACGGCGTCCGTCTACCACATGGGAGGTCCACGGTTCAAACCCCGGGCCTCCTTGACCTGTGTGCAGCTGGCTCATGCGCAGTGCTGACGTGCGCAAGGAGTGCCGTGCCACGTAGGGGTGTCTGCCACGTAGGGGTGTCCCCCGCGTAGGGAGCCCCACACGCAAGGAGTGTGCCCCGTAAGGAGAGCCGCCCAGCGTGAAAGAAAGTGCAGCCTGCCCAGGAATGGCGCCGCACACAAGGAGAGCTGACACAAAAGATGACGGAAGAGAAAGAAACACAGATTCCTGTGCCTCTGACAAGAGAAGCAGACAAAGACAACAACACGCAGCAAATAGACACAGAGAACAGACAACGGGGGTGGGGGTGGGAAGGGGAGAGAAATAAATAAATAAATAAATAAATCTTTAAAAAAAATCTCATGACTCTTATGTGGCAGATTCTTTTATGGCTATTTACATATGAAAAAATGGGTTTTGAGGGGTTAATATCTACGGTCACTCAGCTAATCAATAGCTGAGCTAGAACTCACATGTAGGTCTTCCTTGCCCTAAAGCTTCCGCTTTTATTTCATTTATCATAAATATTATAATGATCTATTTACATAATATTTTTCCTATTAGATGGTGAGTTCTCTGAAGGTAGGGTCTGTGTTTTACTAGAGATCAATGCTATTTAAAAAGTAAATAAGATTAAATTGTTACTTCTTTGAAGTTTTGAAAACATTATATAATTGTTTTTGCCAAGGTAAATGCATTTTTGACAACCTCTTACACAGGCTAGAGTGTGCTTGAAGTAGAACATACACACCTATGTAGATCTGGGCTCACTTAATCAGCATTATCAAGCAGCTATAGGTAAAACAGGTCAGGTTTTAAGAGAGATGGGGCTTATATTTTCACAGAACAGATAAGTTGGTAATGAATATTAACTTGGTTTGGTCCATCTAGACATCCCTGGAAGTAAAATTTCTATTAGAAACAGGCACATTAAAGGATCATCTTTAAAAAAGGAAGTCCTTCATTCCTGACATAGATAAAACCAAGGCCATCTTCTTAAGCAACTAGGTGGGGAGAGCAATGGCTGTTGGACTGAGCAACAGGCTTTGTCTTCTAATCTTTTTTTCATTATTATTTTTCACCAGTGTGCTCTTCCAGGAATGTCTTGGTGCATTCTTTATAAAACTGGTGCCCAGATCTTTTTAAAAATACATCAAACCAACAAAGGTCAGAAAAAGAGCAGGAAGATTTTGTTCTTTTACTTGAAGGCGTTTCTTTAATATTAAAAATGTACTAAAATCTAGCAACATATTATGATGATGTCTGAAAAGAATTCATGGTAGAGAGTAAAAAGACAAAGAAAAAAGCTATAAACAGTCAATGGTGGCTGAAGGGCTGTGTGATACTCATCTGGGTGGCTTTTTTCTTAACTTCAATGGCAGAGAAAATCCATTATTTAAAATTAGAGAGTAAAATCCTAAACATTGTGTGCTGATATTATGACTAAGGTCCTTCTTCATGTTTATTGGTATAGAAGATAAAACAGATTATGATGAAAATCTCAACTACCTCATTTATAAGTGAAAACAAACACAAAGGGTGTCTTTTCTTATCAGATGGAATTCTGGAGGGTTTGTTTTTGCTGTATTTCCAACCACAGGAGGCTGTTAGCAGAAAGTTCTTTCTCTGTTGCTAGAGTGCCTGAGTTGGCTACTTAGGACTCCATAGCAATATCTTTCCTGCTTTTGATCTTGCACATGTATTTACAAGTGACATTGGCAGCAGAAAGGCTAAGATTTTTGGGATAAGGATTCTATTTTATCTTGCCTAATGCTAACTTATTTTCCAAGCTTTGAAAAAAGTTTTTTCCCTTTATTTTTTTTTCATTAAAAAAAAAATTTATTGAAGTATATCACTCACACATAAACAATAAGCACATAGTAATAGTTGTGAACTTATAAAACAAACATACATAGCATCATACAGGACTCTCATAACTTACCCTACCACCAATACCTTGCATTGTTGTTAAACATTTTAAACTAATGATTAAAGAGCATTGTCAAAATATTACTACTATTTTCCCCCAACCAACCCTATTATTATTATCTTTGTATCGTTTATATATGAACACATATAAACAATAAGTGTATAGTAAAAGTTGTGGACTTACAAAGCAAACATGCATAACATTATACTGGGGTGCCATACATCAACCCGCCACCAACACCTTGCATTGTCATGAGACATTTGTTAGATTATAAAAGAATATTGTCAAAATCTTACTACTAATTATAGTTCTTATCTTACATTTGGTGTATTTTCCCCCCAACCCACCCTATTATTATTTTTTAAATATATTTTTTATGACAGAAGTTGTAAACTTATAAAACAATCATGCACATGTGTAGAATTCCCAAACACCACTCATCTATCAACACACCACACTGTGGTGGAACATTTGTTACAGATAAAATGATATCATCTGATTGTTACCACATCCATAGTGTACATTTGGCACACATTCTCCATATTACCCCATTATCAACACAGTACATCTTTGGCATAGATGCAAGCTTATTACATTATTACTGCTAACTATAGTCCATAGGTCACTCCAATTGTATTTTTCCTATGCTTCATATTCCCACCACCCTGCAGTAGTGATGTACATTTGCTCTAGCTCACTAAAGACACTCTTGCATCTGTACCATCAACCACAATTCTCATCCACCTCTTGATTTACTCTGCTATTCAGTTCCTATATTATTCTCTAATATTCGGTCAATTGCATTTACATCCCTAGACTACCGTTTTTCAGCCACTCCTCATTTATAAACTAGCTGCTACTATTTGTTACCATCCACTCCATATAGTTCCACATTTTTACATTAAAACTAATTAAAACTTCTACATACATTAAACATCAGTAGTCCATCTCAGTCCTCCTCTCATCTCCTTTAAGAATTCACCACCTACCACCAGGGCTTGAAGATATTTTTCTACAATTTCTTCTAGAAGCTAAATATAAAAACCTTGCTTTTATATTTACGTTTTTGATCCATTTTGAGTTAATTTTTGGATAAGGTGTAAGATAGGGGTCCTCTTTCCTTCTTTTGACTATCAATATCCAGTTCTTTCAGTAATGTTTGTTGAATGGACTGTTCTGCCCGAGCTACGTGGGTTTGACAGTCTAGTCAAAAATTACTTGACCATACATGTGAGGGTCTGTTTCTGAACCACCAATTTGGTTCCATTGGTTTATGCGTCCATCATTATGCCCGTGCCATGCTGTTTTTACCACTATAGCTAGGTAATATAATTTAAAGTCTGATGAGAGTTCTCTTTTCCTTTTTAAGATGTTTCTGGCTATTCAGGATCCCTTACCCTTTCAAATAAATTTGATAATCATGTTTTCAACTAAAAAAAAAGAATTCTAGTGGAATTTTTATTGGGATTGTATTGAATCTGTATATCAATTTGAGTAGAATTGATGTCTTTATGATATTTGGTCTTCCAATCTGTAGCAGTTTGATATAATTGATGAATTCAAAAAAGAAATATTGGATTATGCTTGTAATCTAATCTGTACCTGGGCATGATTGAGTTATGATTAGGGCATTGAGTCCCCACCCCTTGGTGGGTGGGAACTCACAGATAAAAGGCATGGCAAAGAACAGAGACGGGGTCTGTCAATGTTGGAGTTTTGATGTTGGAGTCTGATGCTGAAGCTGGAGCCCCAGGGAGAGAAACAGAGACATTTGCCTGATAGTCTACAGCTGACCTTGTGGAGCGAGGCAAAGCCTAGTGAGCCTCATAGACTACAACTGACCTTGTGGAGTAAACAGAGGAGTTGAGCTCAGAGGAACCCAGAAAACCTGAACCCTCACAGATGCTGGCAGTCATCTTGCTCCAACATGTAAAAACAGACTTTGGTGAGGGTAGTAACTTATGCTTTATGGCCTGGTATCTGTAAGCTCCTACCCCAAATAAATACCCTTTATAAAAGCCAATCCATTTCTTGTACTTTGCATCAGCACCCCTTTGGCTAATACACAACCCATGAGCATGGAATGTTCTTCCAGTTATTTAGGCCTGTTTTGATTTCTTTTAACACTGAGTTGCAGTTTTCTTAATACAATTGCTTTACATTGTTGGTTAAGTTTATTCCTGTTTGAGTTTTATCTGTCATTCTCTCAGTTTCTGTTTATCTGTGAATATTCTAACCTTGCCCTCATTTTTGAAAGACAGTCTTGCCGGATGTAAGATTCTTGGTTGGAAATTTTTCTCTTGTAGGATCTTAAATATATCATACCACTGTCTTCTTGCCTCCACAGTTTTTGGAGAGAAATCAGCATTTAATCTTATTGGGTATCCCTTATATGTTATGCATTGCTTTTCTTTTGCTGTTCTCAGAATTCTCTCTTTGTTGTTGGCATATGACATTCTGATGAGTATGTGTCTCAGAGTTGGTCTATTCGGATTTTTTTCGGATGGGAGTACGTTGTACTTCTTGGACAGGGATATCTTTATCCTTCAAGAGGGTTGGGAAATTTTCTACCTTTATTTCCTCAAATATTCTTTCTGCCCCTTTTCCCTTCTCTTCCCCTTCTGGGATACCCATGACATGTATGTTTGCACATCTTTTGCTGTCTTTAAGTTCCCTGAGACCTTGTTCAATTTTTTCCATTCTTTTTTTCATCTGTTCTTTTGTGTGTTCACTTGCAGAGGCCATTTCTTCAAGCTCACCAATTCTCTCTTCTGCCTCCTCAAATCTGCTATTATATGATTCCAATGTTTTTAAAATTTCATTAATTGTGCCTTTCATTCCCATAAGATCTGCTATTTTTCTATGTATGCTTTCAAATTCTTCCTTGTGCTCATCCAATGTCTTCTTAATATCCTTAATCTCTGTAGCCATCTCATTGAATTTATTAAGGACATTTGTTTGAACATCTATGATTAGTTGTCTCAACTCCTTTATGTCATCTGGAGGCTTATCTTGTTCCTTTAACTAGGCCATAGCTTTCTGTTTCTTGGTATGGATTGTAATTTTTTGTTGGTGTCTTGACATCTGGCTTACTAGAGTATTTATTCTGGGTACAGTTCTTCTCTTTAGTTTAGGGCGCCCTGCCCCTTCTCCCTTGCTGGTTGTGCAGTAGGAGCCAAGGATGTAGTTGATACTATAAGCTGTGGAGGTTCAAGCTGTCCTCATTGCTCCAGGGACTGATTAAGATTCTCCCAACTTTCTCCTTTGCCAGGGGTAGGACAGAGTCACAGCTGTGTGGAATAATCCAAGTTGTGAAGGCCTAGATTGTAGTTGCCCAGAGAGACTGATGAGGCTTCATGCCCCATTCTCCCCTGCTTGGGGCAAGGATGGAGCTGCAGGTGTGGGCAGCAGTCTATGCAGTGCAGGTCCAAGATGACCACAGTTGCCCTGGTAGACTTCCATTATTCAGTCTGTGCCAGACAAAGGTACAAGTAGTTACCTGGTGCAGGGCCTGCCAGCCTCCTCCCTGCCAGAGGTGGGGCTGAAGCCCACGTTAAGGCTGTAGGCTGATCTGGGCGAAAGAAATCAGTTCCTACTGTCACTGTGATTTTCGGTCCTGGCTTCCCCTCAAGCTGCAGGGGGAGTAAAAATGGCGATCACCTGCCTCTTTCCAACTTGGACACATTCACACCCTAGCTGTTCCTAGGGTTACACCCCAGCCGGCCAAGTCCACCAATTAGTAGCCAAAATCAGTGGCCAACCATCTCCTTCTACCCTGTTTTTGGGAAATGGAGCTTCCAATTCCAGCCACAGAATAGCTCCTGGGGCAGCTTGTGCCACCAGAGTAGGACAATCACCAGTTTACGCAGCTTGGCCGGTAATTTCCTGGAGAGGCTGGCACACATCCCCCAGCTTCCTCCCTCTCAGAGGTGGGGCTGGGGCTTAGGATAGAGCTGCAATCTGATCTGGATGGAAAGAAGCCAGTCCCTAGCAGCACTGTATTTTCAGTCTGCCCTGCTTCCCCTCTTGCCAGGCGCAGAATTAAGATGGTGGCTACCAGCCTCTTTTCAGCTCTTTTGAGCTCTTGGATAGGCTCAAACTTTAGCCGTTCTCAGGATTATACTTTCGCCTGCTGAATTTACTCATCAGTAGCTAAAGGTGGTGCCCAACTGTCTCTTCCTCCCCCGTTTTTGGGAAGTGGAGCTTTCAGTAAGAGCCGCGGAACAGCTCCTGAGACAGCCTGTGCCTCTAGTGGAGGATGGGCACTGGCCTCTGTGGCATGGAGTGCTCTACTTATGAATCTTCTCTGCAGATGGGCAGTCTCCTCCTTCCACTCCTTGAAGGATATTGCAGGATGCTCTTCTGGTCTCCTGGAGTCCCCAAACAGATGCTTCAGCGGGCTCCAGAGAGCTCTGGGTGTTTACTAACTGCCCTGTAGCAGGAGCTGACTTTAGGAGCTCCTTACTCTGCTGCTATCTTGCTGGTTGTCCTTTCTCTTTCATTTTGATAAGTAAGCTCAATTAATTTTGGTTTCTTTCTGACGTTGGTTAGATTTTTTCATAGTAAGATAGGTGAGTGCAGGTTCTATGATCTTTGACATGTATAGTGACCTTGGGGATGTACCTGGTGTCATATTGTGACTTTAGGATTACATATGCTGTAAACGTCCCATAAGACAAAGTAAATATTTGGTGGAATGGGAACTTTGAGAAGACTCACCTAAATTTTTTTTAATTTAGTCTACACATGGTGTAGCTCAACTTCATTTCTGAATCACATATGGTGACTGTAAGAAGGCCGAGGAAGCAAGGGGGTTGGCTAGCAGTACTACTAAGAATTAGGTGCTAGGTGTAATTGGCAGGCTTGTCTTAAGCCTAGAGGCCTTTAAACAACCATCTTAGGACTTTTGGAGAATCCTTTACTTCTTAATTTAAACTAGTCCAAGACTGACGGGTGGTTAGGTGGGAAACTGCTGGGACTGGTGGAGCTACTTCAAGAAGCCAAGCCCACAGTACACACAGGACATACATTCTGCATCAGTGTCTTCCTCTTTACCTTTCCTAATCAATTCATGAGTGTTTGCTGAAACCCTAGTCGTCTTCCAGTCATTTATCCTCTGTGGGGAACATAAAAGAAGAATAAAAGTCTGTTTTCAAAGCATTGAAATTTTTTCAGGAAACAGATATACCCTGCAAACATCATACATTCAACTATGGAGAACAGAGGGTAAGGATAATAGAATCTGAACTGGTGGTGAGATGAGCTGCACTCCTAAAGGTGAGCAGCACTTGGGCGGGTAAAAGGTAGGTGAAAAGACATTCCAAGTGAAGGAAAAAGCATGATCCAGAGCAGAAATGAGCATGTCTGGGATGGAACCTGAGGGCCTGACTGGGGATGCCAGACAATGCTTAGAAATAACACTGGGCAGTCGATTAGTCCAGGCTGCAGCGAACCTTAAATATCTGGCAGAGAAGTCGGACGAGGGACTGGGAGCTGGTAGTTTTTTGAGCAGGGGAATACCATGATGAAGGTGGTATTTTCAGGTGCTTATGCAGAGATGAGAGGCAGGAATCTCTTCCTACTAGCTAGGAAGAGATCACATCATCCAAAAGCGAGGTGATCAAGATCAAAGCAAAGATGGCAAGTAGAGGGAATGGAGAAGATGAATAGAACTGAGGTGACGTGACTTGGCAATGAAATGGTTATAAAGTGTGACTGTTGGGGAGGGGAGAGTCCAAGACAATGCCAAGGTTTCCAGAAGAGTCGTCCTCTCAATCCAGCAAACACTGTCAAGGGCTCAATGTCTTCACTGGTGATCTGTCTTGGCTTCGTGGTTCCCACCTCATTTTAATGTCTTTCATTTCCACACTCTAGACTTTTCACCACCAACTCTGCTTGTGTCTATTGGCTTTTTTTTCATCTGCATGCCCAGCTGCCAAGGTGCTGAGACAACGCAGATTAGGGCAGCAGGATATTAACAGCCTCTGTCTCACAAAGGGAGTAGACCAGTGGTATTATCTCATGGCCTCAGGACCCTGCATAGGCTTTCTTTGTTAACCCCATTCAGATGAATGAATTGCTACCTTTCCTCCTGCTTACCACTGCAGGTTTCCTTCTAGAATTAGAGTTCTGGGACAAGACATGCACTGGGGACTTCTGTGGGAGTAGTTGTGGAAGGAAACTCTTTTCTGCTGATTTGAACCTGGAAACATAGGTTCAATATGGTCTTGAAACCACGAAGGGGTTAACTTGTAAAGAATGAAGTCAACACCACGGAAATAAGCTAAAAAAGTGGGGAGAGAAAAACTCACTTTTCATCACATAATTAGAACTATTGGATTAAGCCTACCTTGAAACCACTACTAGTTCTTAGTTTCATGAACCAAAAAATTCTCTTCATTGTTTAAACCAGTTTGAGTTCAAACCATTATTTCTAATAGATTAGTTGGCCAAGGCTGAGATTTTGCACCCTATGAGCGGGCCCTACCAATCACCCAGTGATATATTGATTTAAACTATGCCATACCCTACTGACTGGACTGGATTGCTTCAGGTATTGACAACTGTCCCAACCATCAAATCAACTTCAACATCTCAAAGTATGAGTTTTCTCTCCTTTGACCTCTCCTACCTCTTCACTACTTATCTGGTCACACGAAGAGTCCCCATTTCCAAATTAATGGATTAGTTCCTTCATGTACTCTCTTGCTAGACTTTAACCTAGACTTTAAACACTAAAATCTTATTTTTGCTTGACTTTCTAAAGACTTTCCCTGGGCCAAACCCCAGCTCTCAGTACTTCCCACCACTTGCTTTCTTTATCCCTACCCTACCTTATGCTGCTGAGAACAACAACAACACACACACAATCATTTTTGACAGGGGCAACTACAAATTCCTGCTATTTTAATCCTAATGGACCTTCTCCACTGCAGGGAAACCTTTGGTTGGTCTCTATTATCACATCAGGTGGAGGCCGTTTTCATACAACTTCTATCTTATGGGAGACCTAGTCACCTAGCAGTCAATATTGCTGATGATCCTGCCAATGACTGGCCCTGATGCCAATGGCACCTGCGTTGGGTGAGCTTTTGGCAATACCTGGGGAACAGCACAGAAAATAACGTAAAGACAAGGGGTTTACTTATTTGCTGTCTTCATTAGATGCAGGCCATCAAAGACATCACAAAAGGCAAGGTATAAATCAATAAAATAAGCAAATGGAAGTGATTAAAGGAGAGAGCCACTTTAAGGCAAGTGTTGCACAATCTCCTAAAAACATAACCAAACTACTTGGCAAGAGAAATTATAATGGTTTGACTTTGTTTTTGACTAAAAAGCACTAAAAACAAATAATGGGAACTTCAACTGATAATTAAAGAAAAAGAGCACTTCACCTCTGAACTGAGGCAAGATTCTGTTGAAATTATTATAGTTTGGCAAGGCATGTTCAAGGTACTTTTGTTTCTTTATACTTTCCCCCCCTTTATTTAAAATTTATATGAATGAAACATGATGAGTAATTCCTTCTCTTTGGATCCCTTCAGGATATTATTTAAACAATGGCATCTGGTCTTGGGGAAATTTAATGCTCAGTCAGAGGAGTATTTGAAAAATAGTTTACACCTGGTTTTGTACTCCTCCTCTCAGAATCCCACAGCAAGAGCAGAGGAAATGAGCACACTGCTGGCTCTCAGAGCTGGTGTGCTGGTGCCACTGGTGTCATGCACACCACAGCACTCCCTCTTATAAAGCAAGGGATCAGGGCCACCTTTGTAGCAATGTTGTGACCCCTATAATGCTTCTTAAGTTGAGGACAATGATGGCCCCACCAAGCCTTAACACATGATTTCAACCTGATCTGACTTAAACCCAGAAGTCCAGAGGCTAATGGTTCATCAAGCTTGGGGAAGTGTCCAGAGAACCAAAGGAGAAGCCCAGTGAATCACAGAGAAGCATCACAGCTTCTGGGCAATGGAGGGGAAGTCTAAAATGACATTTCCTGAGATGGTAGCTGTTAAAGAAGAGACTAAAACTGTGGCTCCACTCTGATGTACTAGGAAGAGAAAAACAAAAAAAAGGAATAAAATCTTCTATTACTGCCATAATTTATTATATTAAAGAGATGAGCTTTGAAAAACCTTCCTATTTCCATGTTTTAAAAAAATGCTTGTGGAAAGGAGTCTCACAGAGGCGAAAACTTAGCAGTAACATGGTATTTTAGGAGGGTAATTAATTTTCAGATACTGGTATGTTTTAAATTTCTCACATTTAGTTAGACAAAAATGGAAACATATTTAGATCAGTTTATAATATTTGAATACGGAGGATACCCTTAACTTGCAGAATCATGAAAAACAAAATACACAATCATGTAGCCAGCACAGCATCCATGGACTCCCAGGGGCTAATGTGGCCAGTGTCTTCCCTGGCAGGGAAGGTGCACTGTGCAACAGCTGCCCCTGTCCTGCAGAGTGACCCTCTCATATGCACTATTCTTAGGGGAATTCAAAAACCTAAAGCTGGTGACAGGGCCAAGTTTTTTTTTTTACCCCACCCCTCCCCCAGATGGTTCTCTCATCTGTCTGCTCATTGTTTGCTTGCTGTCTCCAGGAGGCACTGGGAACCAAACTGGGGCCTGCATATGGGAGGCTACTACCCAACGGCCTGAACCACATCCACTCCCTGCGTGCGGGCTGCAGTGTGTGCTGGCTTGTGGCATCTGCTCATTTAGTTGTCTGCTTGTTGTGGTGGGTGCGGTGTCTGCCTATCTTCTTTAGGAGGCACCGGAACCTGAACCCAGGACCTTCCACGTGGTAGACAGGCACCCTACTGGTTGAGCCACATCTACTTTCCCTAATTTTTAATTTTTAACTTGTAAACAATTCACATATCCAGAACCTTTGCCTTGTTTTTTTTTTTTTTTTTTATCTCCAGGGTCCTCCAGTTACACTGAGCTGATTACTATGTCCATGTTAACTCTTTGGTTCTGAGCCAGGAACTTCATTTCTCTTTTCTTAAGTTAGAACCCCCACCGAGAAAGAGAAAACGCTAACACCACCTGACCACCTGTGGCTTTTGGGGAATAGCATCCCTGTGAGACTGAAAAGGAATAAAAGTGCTCTCTAACCATAACATAAAATTAGACTGACTGACCCTCCTTTCCTGGGGTGGAATAAGGAAGCTGTCTTTCCTCTTAATTTTTCTTAAAAGTCACCCAGTTCCCATATCCTCCACTTGGCATTAGTGATTCCCTGAAAGAGATGGATGTGCCCTTTTGGCCAAGGACAGGTATGGATGGTAGTTTTGCACTTCCCAGGTCAGCACTAGGCAAGATAGTCAAGTGACGCTTTTCTCCTACCTCTGGTCTCTCCTCTCTCTGTTCCTTTCTCCACTTATGGAATCTTGCCCCCCAACCCCAGCCTTGTCTTTTCACTAGAATCACACTGCCAGTTTGGCTCTCCCTGAAGTTAAGACGAATGCTCTTATTATCGCTGATTAGCACAGGCTCATTTCTCTTCCTTATCAAAAGACGCTATAAAACTGAGCCCCAAATGTAAGATCAACTATAAAATCTGGATTTAATGGCTCAGAATTCTTTCTAGAGACTCTTTGGGTTTCAACTCTTGAGGCAGAAGTGCCAGATGGAGATGCCCTTGTTGCCACACAGGTATAAACGCGGGACTTATCTATGAGAAAGAGGTATGGCCTGGGAGTAGAAATTTGGGAATTGTTGCAAGGAAGTGAGAGCAGATGCTGATGGGAATAGATGATATCATCGAAGAGGAGAAAATGGATAGCTGGAAGAAGTAGGGAATGAAGACCAGAAAACAGAGGTTACCTACAGTAAGGGGAAAGGCCAAAGACGAGAAGTCAGGAAAGGAGACTGGGAAGGAGGGGTCTAAAAAAAAGGGAGGAAAAAAGGATTATGTTGGTCAAGAAGCCAACACAGGTTGAATCTTTCCCACGAAGCTATGAGCTCCTCCAGGGCAGGGACTGTCTCACTCTTCATATACTCTAGGGCTAACGTTGCCTGCCACGCAGTAGGTATTCAGTAAATGAATAGTGACTTTTGTCAAAAACAAGATGTTTCGTCCTTCAGTGAGGCATATCTTCTCTGAGGCTTACTGATGATTAAAAGAGGGTTGACCATGACATCTAACCTCTGCACTGCTTTGAGACCTGCTAACTCTCAGCCTCCCCTATGGTGTGGGGCTCCCGGCATCAACATGATTTTTCTGACAGAGTAACTTGATTTTGAAGCCAAATCTAGCTCTGCTGAATACTGCTCTTAGCCTTGGTGTCCTCCTGCACCATAGTTAGCTCCACACAGGAAGGGCTCCTTCTCTAGTGTCCTCAGCAGCAACTGGATGCGGTGGGCTGGGGTGGGTTGAGCCTTTTCATGATGGCCTTTTTTTTTTAAGATTTATTTTTTATTTATTGCTCTCCCCTTCCCCTGCCCCGCCCACCCCCGTTGTCTGCTCTC
This sequence comes from Dasypus novemcinctus, assembly GCF_030445035.2. Lineage (NCBI taxonomy): Eukaryota > Metazoa > Chordata > Mammalia > Cingulata > Dasypodidae > Dasypus > Dasypus novemcinctus. The sequence continues at coordinate 72,068,647 of NC_080693.1, read as the reverse complement.
TGTGTCCATTTGCTGTGTGTTCTTCTGAGACCACTTCTGTCCTTATCAGCGGCACGGGAATCTGTGTCTCTTTTTGTTATGTCATCTTGTTGTGTCAGCTCTCGTGTGTGTGGCACCATTCTTGGGCAGGTTGCACTTTCTTTTGCACTGGGCAGCTCTCCTTATGGGGTGCACTCCTTGCACGTGGGGCTCCCCTGCGTGGGGGACACCCCTGCATGGCATGGCACTCCTTGTGCACATCAGCACTGCACATAGGCCAACTTCACATGGGTCAAGGAGGCCTGGGGTTTGAACCACGGACCTCCTATGTGGTAGGTGGATGCCCTAACCACTGGGCCAAGTCCGCTTCCCTCTGATGGGGCTCTTTACCCCGCTCCTAGCCCTTCCTCTCCTTGACTTCCCTACTTACTCACCAGAAAAAAAAAAGTTGAAAACTTGCATTTTGTCATTTTCAAAATAAACTCTAATATTGTATTAGGTTGGTGCAAAAGTAATTGTGGTTTTGCATTGTTGAAATTTCTACTTGATCTTGGAATACATTCTTAAATAAATGTGGTTATGTTATACATAATTTTAATGTGCATGTCTCACTTTATGTTTTTTTGCTAATGACTTATTACTTTCTGTTTATTTTATATTTATTTTAGACTACGGAAATTTTAGACAAAAAGCAAATTTGAGTGATTTTATTTGAGTCCAAAATGGGTCGTAAACAGTGGAAACAACTCACAACATCAACAATACATTTGGCTAGGAAATGCTAAAGAGCATACAGTACAGTGATGGTTCAGGAAGTTTTGCAAAGGAGATGAGAGCCTTGAAGATGAGGAATGTAGTGGCCGGCCATCAGAAGTTGACAATGACCAACTGAAAGCAATCATCAGAGCTGACCCTCCTAAGCTACACGAGAAGTTGCCAAAGAACTCAACGTTGACCATTCTACGGTTGTTCGGCATTTGAAGCAAATTGGAAAGGTCAAAAAGCTCCATAAGTGGGTGCCTCATGAGCTGACTGGAAAGGAAAAAACTGTCGTTTTGAAATGTCGTCTTTTCTTATTCTATGCAAAAATAATGAACCATTTCTTGATAGGGTTGTGATGTGGGATGAAAGTGGATTTTATACGACAACTGGTTATGATCAGCTCAGTGGCTGGACCGAGAAGCTCCAAGGCACTTCCCAAAGCCAAACTTGCACCAAAAAAAGGTCATGGTCACTATTGTTGGTCTGGTACTGTTCTGATCCACTACAGCCTTCTGAATCCTGGAGAAACCATTACATCTGAGAAGTATGCTCAGCAAATCAATTAGATGTACTGAAAACTGCAAAACTTGCAGCCGGCAATGGTCAACAGAAAGGGCCCAGTTTCTTCTCCACAACAATGACTGACCGCTGCACAACCAAGGCTTCAAAAATTGAACAAATTGGGCTATGAAGTTTTGCCTCATCTGCCATATTCACCTGACCTCTTGCCAACCGACTATCACTTCCTCAAGCATTTTGACAACTTTGCAGGGAAAATGCTTCCACAACCAGCAAGGATGCAGAAAATGCTTTCCAAGAGTTCGTAGAATCCTGAAGCATGGATTTTTACGCTACCAGAATAAACAAACATATTTCTTGTTGGCAAAAATGTATTGATTGTAACGGTTTCTATTTTGATTAATAAAGATGTGTTTGAGCCTAATTATAATGATTTAAAGTTTATGGTCCGAAACCGCAATTCATTTTGCACCAACCTAATACTTACATTATAGCTAGGATTTCCTAACAAGTAGGATTTCAACTCACTGTTTGGGTCCTGCTACAGTCTGTATAGTGTTATCCTCAGTTGGAAGTTTTAGGAAAACTCATAATTTCAAATAGAAAACTTCTTGAAATTCTCAGGAAGTTTTCTATTTGTTGGCAATATCTGTGTATACACAAATGCAAACACTTCTTTTATCATTTTTTGACACCTGTTTAAAAACAAAGTACCAAAAGACATCAACTTTAAAACAGATCATGTGTTCAAGCTTCAACCTAACTCAGCCTTCCCTCAGATTCAGATACTTCTAAATGCCACAGCTTACAAAGAAGTGATATCAGCAATAATTAACCTACTTTTCACATACACTACAATCAATTGTTGGCAAGCTTCACTGAAAAGATCGGCACCTGCATAAGCAAAAATTTAGCTGTTTAAAAACTAATGAAGACTAAGTAGGCACTACAGAATTATAAATCTGAGCGTCAGCCCATTCAGGATCCAACACCGTATGGAATTTATTATTCGTGTATTTACTGATCAAATGTGCATTTACTGATCAAATAGTCAAATTCCTATTCTGTGCAAAGCACTGTGTGGATGCTGTGGCTGTGGGAGGACATCAAGTTTAAGCTAAATGCAAATGATGGAGGGAATCAGCTCACACTGCTGTCTCAGAAAGATCAGTCTATTATTTCAAAGGCTTTCTGTTGGGTTGTTCAGCTGCGGAGGGGGTAGGTAAAACAAATAGTATGCAGCTGGTTGAAAATGGAAATACTTGGAGCAGGAGGCAAAGGAAAAACAGTGGTCTGGGAGCAGAGAATCTCGTGGTCAGACCAGAGAAGGACAATACAGAAAAGAGACCCTGACTGGAGTCTAAGAGCTCCAGAAGAGGAAACTGGGAGGGAGTGCGACTATATGCGGTAAAGGGACAGACATCCTCCAGTCCCCTAGGTGGATGGAAGTCTATACCTTGGAGATGAGGATCCTATACAGTGTCTAAGAGATGCCATGATGGAGTGACCCAGGAGTGGGCCAAGAAGTCACACGGTGACCGATAAAGGGACAGGTCAGAAGAAAACGGTGCTTCTCTCTTGCCTGTACAAGGGGACTCTGAGACTGTGTCTTCCCTGTTCCAACTAGAGATAAAATGTGTTCACCCTCTATGTGGTGGAAGCTGACTGTGGGCACATATATATTTCTACCATAATATATTCTCTGCCTTCAACGAGCCTTAGTCTAGTGGGTATGATAAGACAAGTATATAAGTAATTATAATAAAGATGATGCGTCTAAACTCAACAACGGGTAGCTATTAGAGACCAACAGAAAGCAAAACACAAGTAAAGCATAAGGCATTTTCATTAAAGATGAGTAAAAGACAAGGACACCTGCAGTCCTTGCTACTACTCAATACTGAACTAATGTCCTTGCTTGGGCAGGAAGATAAACAAGAGAGGTAAGGCAGAAAAGAGGACACAAAAATCATTGCTATTTAGGAATGATATAGTGGCCTCCTTAGAAAATTTAGGAAATCAACTGAAAAACCATTAGAACTAATATTGGTAATAGCACTGGATGGGTGTATATATGTTAAAAATATGAATGCTTTCTTTAAATACCAGCAATAACTGAAAAAAATATAATGAGGAAGTGGATGTGACTCATGTGATTAGGTACCTCCCTCCTACATGGGAGGTCTCGGGTTCTGTTCCCCGTTCCCATGAAAAAGACGATGAGCAGATAGCGAGCACAAGCAATGGGCTGGGGTAGGTTGGGGTGGGGAGAGAAATAAACAAAATAAAATACTCAAAACAATACATATATAAGGCGAAAATCCACGAAAAGAAAAAAGTGCCATAATACATCTGGGAATCAACTTTAGAAATGTGCAACATCCACATAAAGATACAAAGATAACTTTCAATTGTACTGAAGGAATGCAAAAGAAGACCTAATTAAATGGGGAGACATGCCAAGTTCCAGACTGGGGCCACTGAATATTGCAAAGATGTCAGTTCTCCCCAAACTAATTCATAAATTCAATGCAATTCTCTGACCAGAAATTAAATGGGATTTTTAGAAAATGGAACTGGAGGCACTTATTCTAAGATTCCTATAATAGAGAAAATGCTTAAGGATAACTAAGACAATCCTAGAAAAAGAAGATAAGAGGTGCTTTTCCCCTGCAGATATTTACTATGTACTAGTACTCTTCTAAAGGCTTTACTTGTAATAATTAATTTAATACTCAAGTCAACCTTGTGAGGCAGTACTAATGTTAACCCATTTTATTTTTATTTTACTTATTTATTTTATTATTATTATTTTAAAAATCTCTCTCCCCTTCGCCTCCCCCTCCCCCCCAGTTGTCTGCTCTCTGTGTCCATTTGCTGTGTGTTCTTCTGTGTCTGCTTTTATTCTTGTCAGTGGCACTGGGAGTCTGTGTCTCTTTTTGTTGTGTCATCTTGCTTCATCAGTTCTCCATTTATGAGGCGCCATTCCTGGGCAGGCTGCACTTTTTTGTGCAGGACGGCTCTCCTTTTGGGGCACACTCCTTTGGTGTGGGGCTCCCCTATGCAGGGGACACCCCTGCGTGGCAAGGCACTCCTTGCACGCATCAGCACTGCGCATGGGACAGCTTCACCACATGGGTTAGGAGGTCCGGGGTTTGAACCCTAGACCTCCCATGGGGTAAGCGGACACGCTTTATCCACTAAGCCAAATCCGCTTCCCTGTTAACCCATTTTATTTTATTTTCTAAAGATTTATTTTTTATGTATTTCTCTCCCCCCGCCCCCACTCCAAGGTCTGCTCTCTGTGTCCATTCACTGTGTGTTCTTCTGTGTTCACTTGTATTCTTGTCAGCGGCACTGGGAATCTGTGTCTCTTTTTGTTGCATGATCTTGCTGCGTCAGCTCTCCGTGTGTGCTGTGCCACTCCTGGGCAGGCTGCACTTTTTTCACACTAGGCAGCTCTCCCTACAGGGCACATTCCTTGTTTGTGGGGCTCCCCTATGTGGGGAACACCCCTGTATGGCACAGCACTCCTTGCATGCATCAGCCCTGCGTGTGAGCCAGCTCATCACACTGGTTAGAGGCCCTGGGTTTGAAACTTGGACCTCCCATGTGGTAGGCATATGCTCTATCTGTTGAGCCAAATCCATTTCCCTGTTAACCCATTTTAAAGACAGGGATAAGTAAAGTAACTTGCCCCAGGTCCCACAGCAAGTAAGTGGATATGGCCGAGTTGGGCTCTGACCCCAAGCAACATGGCTCCAGAGTTCATGCTCTTCACCGTCACACCAAATGGCTGGCACTGGCACAGAAAACGGATGAGGAGGTAAGACTAGGTCCCACTATTCTTGTCAGGTCCAAACAGATTCATGTATATTCAGGGTATCTATGAAAGATTTGACAAAGGTGGCATTTCAAATAAACTGGGGAAAGTATATCATAGTTACTAGATGGTGTCAATTACTGGCTACTTATTTGGGAAAAAAACCCAAATAAACAAGATCCCTGTATTAGTTTTTCATTGTTGCTGTAACAAATTGCCACAAACTTAGAAGGTTTAAACCACGCAAGTTAATTATGTCACAGTTTTGCAGGTCTGAAGTCCTAGGGTACCCAGCTGGTTGCTCGCCTCTAAGTGTCACAAGGCCAAAATCAAGGTACTGGCCAGTCTGGGCTCTGGCTGGAGGTTCCAGGGGAAAGTCCACATCTAAGCTCATTGAGATTGTTGGTGACTCTAGTTCCTTGCAGTGTAGGGCCGAGGTCCCTGTTTCCATGCTGATTGTGGGCCGGGAGCCCTTCACAGCTCCTGAAGGGCAGCTGCATTCCTTAGCACTTGGCCCCTCCATGTTCAAACCAGCTGTAGTGGGGTGAGTCCTCACACTTGGAATTTCTCTGATCTCTCCCTTCTGCCACATCTCTTCCCCCTCCAGCTGGAGAAAGTGGTAGACTGGGCCTACCACTTGGATAACACAGCTTATCTTCCCATTTTAAAGTCACTGAGCAGTAGCCTCAATTACCTAGGCAGTGTCTCTTGCTTTATAACAATATTCAAAGGTTCCAGGGGGTTTTGGGGGCCATTCTAACTACCATGATCCTTATCTAACACAGTATAAAACAATAAATTTGAAGTGGATTAAGGTGTTAAATGTATAAGGCAAAACTCTTAAAAGTACTGTAAGAAAATAAAAGAGAATAGGCTTTATAAACTTAGGGTAAGGAGGACCTTCCTAAGCAAGCTTAGAAACCATAAGAAAAAGATGGAAGGTAACATTCTCAAAAAACTAAAATATTGAATAAAAAAATGAAAAGATATGCAACTGGGAGGAAATATCTGCAACTGATTTAACAGACCATTATTATATGATATACAAAAATATATTCTATAGAACAATTTAGAAAAACCAATAGAAAAATTAGCAATGAATATGATCAAGCAATTCACAAAAACGAAAATGCCCAATTTCCATTCCTAGCGATGGGAATTTAGACAATTTTCTCCCCTGTCTGCTTTGAAGTATTAGGGAGCTAACAAGGCAGGGAAACATTACAGGGCCAAGGTCCTGGAGATGATAGAAACTGGGAGAGTTTGTGAGTCTGGCAAATGTGGCCATTTTTACCTAGAAGTCCTTGCCAATTCCAGAAGTGGTAGGCAAGGGACTGAGAAGCTAAACAGATCTTTTGACAGTCTCACCATAGAGTCAAGGAGAAACAAATTGCAGTCCTAGCCTCACTAAGAGGAAGAGTCTGCTAAAGTCTTTAAGCTTTGGATAGATTCTAAAGGGCTATACCTTAGGAGTAGAAGTGGAAAAAGACCAGCTCTCCATATCATCTCAGTTCCTGAAAATGGATTAAGGTTATCCAAGATTGCTAGTGCTACTGGCTGTCTACCCAGCAGGAAATGTAAATTCTGTCTGAAGAAATTAACATCACCTTAGATCTGAAATCATTTCTAGAAATTTTCATATATAATATTTGGCATTCAATCAAAAATAGCCAGGCTCACAAGAAGGCAAGACAATATGACCAAAGCCAAGAGAAACAAAAGACAATGAACTAAGACCTATGCAAGCTCCAGATAATGACTATCAGACATAGATTTAAAAGAACTGAAATAAACATGCTCAACAAAATGAGGAAAATGATTGTGTATATTGGCCTAGAATAGGAAATTATAAAGAAGAATTAACTATAGAAATTCTATCTCTGGAAAATATAATAACCAATATAAAAGTAGGATTAAAAGCAGATTACACACAGCAAACAGAGAATGAGAGAACTGGAAACTGGATGAAAGGAAGATATCCAGAAAAATACAGAGGCATAGGGAACACAGAAGGTCTAATATACATATGGTTATAGCCTTAAGAGGAGAGAGAAAAGGGATTAGGCAGTAGTAAATACTGAAGAGAAAACGGCTGATAATTTTCTAAAACTAACAAAATACATCAAGTCACAGATTTAGGAAAGCACCAAGAACCCCATGCAGAATAAAGGAAAAATAGATCTTAGATATCTCACAGTAAAAGGGCTAAAAACCGAAGACAAAGAGAAAACTTTAAAAAGTGCCACAGAATAAAAGAGTACCTTCAGAAGGGGCAACAGCTAGACTGAAAATTGGCTTCTTAAAAGAGATAAAGGAAGCCAGAAAACAACACTTGAAGACTGACAGCTTCAAAATTATGAAAAGAAAAATGGTAACTTAGAATTTTACACTTCTTTTAAATGCTCTTTGTATTCCTTAAGAATTAAAGCGATATAAAGGCATTTTCTTTAACTTTTAATTTTGAAATAATTCTAAACTTACAGGACAGTTGCAAATATAATCCAAACGCCATACCAAGAGCTCCAACATACCCTTAAACCATCTCCCACCAGATACCAAGATCCACCAATTTAAACATTTCACCACATTTGCCAGATCATTCTATCATTCATCTCTCTCTCTCTCTCCCTCCCTCCTTCCATGATCTGTCTACATCTCTCTCTCCATTGTCTGTCAATTTTCTGAGAGTAGATTGCATACATTATGCTCTTTGAACACTTACTATCTCCATGTACATTTCCTAAGAACAAGGAAAGTCACTATTGACCATTTTAAGTGCAGTTATCAAGTTCAAGTAATTTAACAATGAGATAAAGCTTACAGTTTATACTCTGATTTTACATATCTCAATAAAATAATATCCTTTTGAAAATTTTCTCCTCCATAACTAGATCATGTCCAGGATCATGTGCTGCATTTTACTGTCACTGTCTCTTTAGTTGCTTGAAGACATATTTTGATGAACAAAAACTGAGAGGTGAGGGAATTTGTGGCCAAGAGATTTGCACTGAAGAAAACATTATAAGGTATTCATCAAGTAGAAGGAAAATAGTCTCAGATGAAGGCTCAAAGATGCAGGAAGAAATGAAAAAGAATGAAAATACACAGTATAGCTAAGTGAATATTGTTTGTAAAAAACAGTAAAAATGATTCACATGAAGACGGAATTAAATATACACTGATAATATCATAAATGTTAAATAAGTTGGAGGAGGTAAACAGAGTTAGCGTGTTCTAAGTTTCTTGCATTGGTCAAAGGGGTAAAAATACTTACTTATATTAGTCTTTGATAAGTCAAGAAAGCATGCTGTAATTTCTTGGATAATCCCTAAAAGAACAGTAAAATAGTGTATAACTAAGCTAATAGAATAATAGAAAATAAATTGAAAAGAAGGCAAGAAAGGAAAGAAAAAATAACAGAATAGAGAGGACAAATAGAAGATAAATAATGAGCTGATACACTGAATCTCAAATATATTAGTAGCTACATTAAATGTAAATGCTCCAATTAAAGGAAAAAAGAATGTCAGACTGATAAAAAACAAAACCTAACTAATGTGAAGATTAGAAAAGATACAATGAAAATAGAAAGACACAAATTATAACAAAAATGTTCAAAGTAAAATGATGGAAAATACATACCATGTTCACACTAACCAAAAGAATGCTGGTATAACTTCTTTTTTTTAAGATTTATTTTATTTTATTTCTCTCCCTTTCCCCCCCATTGTCTGTTCTCTGTGTCCATTCATTGTATGTTTTTCTGTGTCTGCTTGCATTTTTTGTCAGTGGCATTGGGAATCTGTGTCTCTTTTTTTGTTGTGTCATCTTGCTGCGTCAGTTTTCCATGTGTGCAGTGTCACTCCTGCGCTTTTTTTGTGCCAGGCGGCTCTCCTTGCGGGGGTGCACTCCTTGCACATGGGGTTCCTATATGTGGGTGACACCTGAGTGGCATAGCACTCCTCATGCGCATTAGCACTGCGTGTGGGCCAGCTCACCACACAGGTCAGGAGGCCCTGGGTTTGAATCCTGGGCCTCCCATATGGTAGGCAGATGCTCTATCTTTTGAACTAAATCCACCTCCCTGGTATGACTTTTAATATCAGAATATTTCAGCAAAAAACAATAACAGAAATAAAGAGGAACACTGTATTGATAAATATTTCAACTCATTGGCCATTAACTTTTCTAAATTTGCATTCCTTTAGTAACAGATTTAAAGAAAATGAAACAAAAATTGACAGAACTAAAAGGAGAAACAGACATATTCAAAATTATAAAGAAACTTTTAACATACTTCTAACAGAAATTGATACGATGATAGGAAGAATATAGAAGAATTGAAGTGCATGACTAACATGTGGCCCTGATAAATTTATACAGAAAGCTATACCCAACAATTGAATATTTTCATAATTTAAGTATACATAGAACATTTAAAAATTTGACAATCTATTCGGTCATAAGGCAAGCATAAACAAATTTCAAAGGTGGGAGTAATAAAAAAAATATGCTTCGACCAAATTGCAATTAAGCTAGAAGTTAGTAAGAAAAACTTATTAGAAAATCTCCATATGTTTGGCAACTAAAAACTACATTTCTAAATACCTCATAATTAAAAAATGAATTCACACTCAAAATTACGCAATGTATTTAACTGAATGATAATGAAAACACCACATTTACCAACTTTTGGGATGCAGCTAAGCTGTGCTTAGAGGTTAATTTGTAGCCTTCAGTGCATATATTAGGATAAAAGAATGAAAATCAATGAGCTAAGAAGTAGTTAGAAAAATAACAGTAAATGAAACCCAAAGTAGTAGAAGGAAAAGTACTTTTTAAAAAGTTAAAGAGGGAAGTGGACTTGGTCCAATGGATAGGGTGTCCGCCTACCACATGGGAGGTCCAAGGTTCAAACCCCGGGCCTCCTTGACCCATGTGCAGTGCTGATGCGCACAAGGAGTGCCATGCCACGCAGACGCTCTAGGAGTACCCCCCGTAAGGAGAGCCGCCCAGTGCGAAAGAAGGTGCAGTCTGCCCAAGAATGGCGCCACACACAAGAAGAGCTGACACAATGAGATGATGCAGCAAAAAGAAACACAGATTCCCGGTACCGCTGATAAGGATAGAAGGGGTCACAGAAGAACACACAGCGAATGGACACAGAGAGCAGACAACTGGGGGGGGGGAATGAAGGGGAGAGAAATAAATAAAAAATAAATCTTAAAAAAAAAGATATCATCACAGAAAACAATAAAATGTAACTGAGAAAAATGAACCAGGGCAAGCATCTGAGCCTGTTGATGTCTGTGCACTTCCCACCATGCCCTGCTACCATACCTGAGTAGGGAAGAATCACCCATGTACGTATGTCAGTGCCAACACCAACAGCTGCAAATTCCTTTCTTAACATCACAAATTATAAAACCTTTTGCCAGAGTGTCTTCTACCTCCTACTTCTTACTCCTTCTGAAAAAGTCTGAGGGCAAACGTCACTTACAAAACCAAAAATGGGTCTTCAAACTATCTCTTCTCATTTATTATAATAACAGAAGCTCCTAGAGGACAACCAAGTTTTCCACATCATGTCTATCCATTGATAGCTGAGGAAGTACTAGGTTGACTGATTCAAAGTAGGCCTTTTGCACCATAAAATTTTAATAAGGTCAATTATGTTATCTTTTTCACTAGATCTTAAGGTTTTCATTTGATTCAGTAAGTCATTCTTTCCATTTGAACAGTTCATAATTTTTTTTTCCCTACTGGAACCATATTCTTTAATTCTGTATAGAATTCCCATAGGATATTTACCTGGAAAATATACTCAAATAGGCGTTTTCACTTCTGAATTTTCCCTGGTATGAAAAATTCACTTTGCTTTCCTTATTGCTAGTTTAAACTGATATTACATGTGGGGCCTCTAAAATAACTCTGCTTTGTCATTTGTTTGACAATAAACAATTTAGATTGATTCTGTCTCAAAATAGCCCTCTCTCCACAGGAAAAGGAGTTCTTTTGTGGCTGAACTGTAGTATAAAAGAAATTGCAAGTATGTGACATCTTAGAATATTTGATACTTTTCTGAACGTGACAAGCACAATACACAGTCATCAAACATTTCTTCCGGGTAACCACACTGACTCCCACCCTCTTGTACGCTTGTGTTTTTCTCTTCTTTTACTTCCTCTTTCCAGCTGTTACTCAGTTCTATGAGTTCAGAGCTTAGTGCCAAAAAAATAAGCCTACATAGGCTACCACTCAGGGTATAATCTCATTTAACTCCTGTGAGACTATATTCGATTACCCACACTAATGCTTGGTGATTCCTGCCTACCCATTTTGAAGGGCTATGGCATAAAATACAACTTAGCTTTAAATTTCTGTTTCTGCTTTTTTGCCTTAAATATACTCCATGATTTACTGATTTAATTTAAGCACACACACACAAAGACTAAACCACCTAGAAGAAATGAGAATATATTATCCCATTACTTCATTACAGGAATGAAAGCTGAGACCCAGCCCTAGGCAGGCACTGCCAGGCTCCAGAGGCCAGCAAACCCGGGTCAGAGCCCTGTGTCAGCCCGTGGCTCTCGCCCAGGTCCTCACAGTCCCCCAGTGCTCACTGTGTGGACGAAGACCTGCTTCAATGATGTAGAAAATGCTTTATGGAAAAACAGCTGCAGTGATGCAGTGGGTGCTTTGCTGACAGTTGCATTTGATATGTCAGCAAAGCACAGGATTACAAATACGGAGCAGGCACGTCAGGGATCCCGCCTCCTCTCTCCTTCCTAGCACAATAAGCCCAGTGAGGTTAAAAACAAAGGGAATTTCAAGAAAGCCGCAACAAAACTCGGAGCACATTCCCACCAGAAGAGCAGCTTTAAGTTATTTAAGGAAAAAAAAATGGCGTTGGGATCATCATGGGTAGTTTAAAGTGAGGGTTTGGGTTCACTACTAAAATCTATTAGAATGACTGATTTATAAGGAACATTTTGATGAGATGTATGTTTTAATAAAAATACTCATGTCCCTGACATTGGGCTTCAAGTGCTTTGTTTTTTTTTTTCCTCCCGGAAAACAGAGGCAAATGTTCAAACTCTTATTGAGAACAAGATGTGGCCAAAATTAAATGTGTTTCTATCCCTCATAACGCAAGTTTTTGAATGATGCATCATACCAGCTGTCTGGGAACAAATGTATTTTGTTGGCATAGGAACAAAAGACTTCACCCGAATTTTGTAAATAAACTGTGGTTATTAAAATTACTTGAAACAAGCCAGAATAATAGCCATTAAACATGAAAAGTCAATAAAAGGCTTTGAATTCTATTTCTGTTGCAACTATTATTCCTGATTCTATAATGTGCTTTGGGATAAAGCATAGTTTTGTGTTAGTACTTTTAAATAGATTTCAGTACAGATGAGTTAGCCAACAGCAGGCACGACTGTTAAGTTTTAAAATCCATGATGGGAAATGGAAATTAAAGGCTTGGAAATCTGTAAAAGACCAATTCTGGCTTTTAACAATTGTCACGATTATTGCTTAATTGATTTTCTATCTCCATAGCATCTTCTTCTGTAAGGCTGTGATTTGTTGGTTACCCCTGATGATGACTGAGATGGCTTAAAGATAAGCAGTGCTGTACAGTGAATGCTTTAAACTTATTGATTTTAGTTCTCCTAATATCCACGCTCCTCTCCGATAGAATACCGGGCATTGTTGGAGGCAACTGAACTCTTTGGGAATACAAATGATGGTAGCTGTAATGGTGTAACAGGCACTTCCAGAGATGTCTACCATTATCCGAAAGCTACTTATACTAAGGGAACCAAATTTCATTCTTCAAACCCAGGAATCTAAGAAAATCAGCAGAAGGTCAATTTTATTAAATGTAGAGAAGAGAAAGGACTTTTTTGGTGTCATTTCTGCATTGGCCTCTGATGGCACCTTGAGGAGGAGATTTGGAAGGAAAATCTGCCCTGTTAAAGGAGAGCAGAAAGGCGGGCTGCCTGGGCAGGGCACCTGCCTTCTTCCTTCTCTTAGTTTTCGCTTTTGGTACTGTACTGTCTGATTAAAAGTTGAGGGTCACAGATAATCTATGAGAAGCCTCAATGATCCTACCTACCCCAAGAGAAAATTATGAAAGATTATTTATGGTATATACTTAAGCAAAATTCTCACAAGAATATGAAGAAATTCTCACAACATAGTCTCAGAAGACTATGTTGAGGAAGCCTAGGACCAAGGACTCAGAACCACTAAAATCAGTGGTGTTTTGGAACTCTTCATCTTCAAATTGACTTTTTGATGCTGTGACTCTTTTTTCCTCTCTCTCTCTCCCATTCCTTCCCTTCTTTCCTCCATATATTCACTGAGCACCATGTTGTCAAGGCACTGGGTTAAATACTGAGCTGTAAGGATAAATATGACACAGTCCTGGCTCAGAGTCTCATCTTCCAAGGGTATACTGCCTGCTGGGGCAGCCTGATGGGAAAAACTATAATGAAGGCCCATAAAAAATGCTACAAGGACACAGACCACAGAGGGATGTGGGATGAGCAAGGTGGCTTTGAGGATGGGACTCAGGGCAGCAAGGGTTTTACAGAGCAATACAATTCATCAACAAGCCCTGGTGGATGCCCGAAGATGACAGAGAGGGTCTTTCCCAGATGGAACTTTAAGTCTAGTAGGAAACTCTCTCTTACTTTGCTCTTCGAGACATCAGTCTCCTGGTTCTGCTCTTATCTTTCTGAGTATTCCTTTTCAGTTCTCTTTGTATCTTTCCCTACTATCTCTGGCCACTTGAATTTGGTCATGCCAATGAGTCTGCCCATGGCCCTCTTGCCTCCCTCTGTTGTTGCCCCTATTAATATCATTCGCACCTTGTGGACCTTGCTATCCCCCTATGAAATGTGATTCTGACATATTTCCTTTTTAAGGGTTTTGTGGTTTTTTTTTACTTTTTTTTCTTTCTTTCCCTCTCCTTTCCCCACTGTATTTGCTGTCTGTGTCCATTTGCTGTGCGATCTTCTGTATGTATTTCTCTTTTTGTCTTCTTTTGTCGTCTCTTCTCATATTTCTCCTCTAGGATTCTCTGGGATTTGATCATGGAGACCTCTGATGTGGAGAGAGTTTCCCTGTCAATTGCGCCACCTCAGTTCCTGGTCTCTGCTGTGCTTCACCTTGACTCTCCCCTTCATCTCTCTCTTGTTGTGCCATCATCTTGCTGCGTGACTCACTTAAGCAGGCACTGGCTCACCACATGGGCACCTGCTTGCTATGCGGGCACTCGGCTCACCTCATGGGCACTTGGCTTGCCACACAGGCACTTGTGCAGGCACTTGGCTCACCACGTGGGCACTGGCTCACTGTGCAGGCACTGGCTCACCACACAGGCCCTCACACGGGCACTCGGCTCACCACACGGGCACTTGCATGGGCACTAGACTCAACACGTGGGCACTCAGCTCGCCACATGGGCACTCACATAGGCACTTGGCTCGCTGCGTGGGCATTTGGCTCTCCATGTGGGCACTCAGCTCGTCATGCAGGCACTGGCTTGCTGCTCAGGCACACTTTCTCTTCTTTTTCACCAGGAGGCCCCAGGGATCGAACCTGGGTCCTCCCATATGGTAGGTGGAGGCCTTATCACTTGAGCCACATCTACTTCCCTAGGGTTCTTTTTTGATTTTTAGTTTCAGAGTTTCAACTCTATGCCTCCCAATTACCCAATTAATGTCCGGCTGCTAGCGTCTCAAACTCAACAACTAAAAGATGACAGTATCACTGTCCTCTATACACCATCGTATCAGTTCAAAACTGTTTACTGTCTTGGACATACTCCTTTGTCTTGCCCACTAAATCTCTATGTTCTCTGATTTTTTTCCTTTTAAGAGAGTCTTCACATCTACGCTTTCCTTTCCATTCCCTTTGAAAATATCCAGTTCAAGTCCTCAAATAGTTCTCTTCTGACTGGGATTATGTGAATGATAGTGGTGTAACTTCTGAACTGGTCTCTTTTCATCTCCTGTTCATCTTATCTACTACAGCCAGAATAATCTTTCTAAAGTAAAATCACAATCATGTACTATTACCCAGTTTAAAGAAAAAAAGTCCTCAATGGCTGTCAACTGTTTTCTGCCCAACTTCTTAGTATCACATGCAAAACTATCACCAATGGTCCTAACACAAAGCCCAGTGTTGATGCAGAGAAATAATAACAAAAGTGTCCCCCTCCCCCGCTTTTAAAAACTGGATGAAACGAATGAAGCTAATTTTCTGGTCTTAATTTCCTCTTCACTCATTACCCTCTGGCCAAGATATTACTCACTATTCCCTGAACACTCCTAAGCCCGTTTTCCTTCATGTCTTCCTTGTTCATTTCCCTATCTAGAAAGTCCTTCCTCTCTGCTGACTCCTAGCTCACATGCCTTCTCCTTCTCCCTACAAATAATTAAAACAACACATTGCAGCTGCATAGTGTTTTTAGTTTTGAAGTATTTTTGCACACATGATTTCATTTTGATGTTCACAACAACCCCATGGGAAAGTAGTATTACTCAACATTTACTGATTAGGAACCTGAGGTCCAGAGAGGTTAAGTGGCTTGTCCCAAATCATACAACTAAGAGTGAGAGAGGTGGCGTTAGAGCCAGCAGTGCTCTTCCCACTGCATGAGGCTAGACCGTGAAGCCTCTGTTTTCCCTCATGTGTCCCTTGGAAGGGTCTCTGGGACAACCCCTCCCCCCGCAACAACTGACACTTGTGACTGTCTTTCTGGTCACCAGCTTCTCTCCTAAATTCACTGATGTGTCTAGGCCTTATATAGGAAGTTGGTTGCTGCGAAGCTGTGACTGAAATGTTAAAGTGGGACTGGTTTTTTTAGGTACATATTTTAAAATAACGTATAGGTGGCTTGGGCCTGGGCAGCCCAGACCTTTCATGAGATGAGACTCCAAACGAAACCAGCTGGCTGGGAAAAACCTCTGGCCACAAAACCAGAGAGGGTCCCTAGGGGCAGCCCAAGGCAATGAGACTAGGAGGGGGGCCTTGGCATTTCTCGGAGAAGGCTGGACGCACTGCCCCTTCCTTTGACCATCTGCAGAAGGACCCTCTTCCCTTTAGGGCCCATGGGCTCTTTAAACAACTCAATCTGGGGTGGTGGGACCCTAACCTTTTAACCAGATAAAGATTCCTCCCCTTTTTCCCCCACAGGGATGGGGGAAGATGGATGGCAGTACAAACGCTTGTGTTCTTTCTACATCTTATGATTCTGACCTCTGTAGAGGTCCAGCCATTTAGAAGGAAAGGAACCTATTTTTAATTCCATGCCTGGAGTCTATACCTTGTACATGTCTCCTCTGCTCTACCAGACTGTAGTAAACTCCTTGAGGGCAGGAACTATAACATTCATTTTTGTTTCTTTTCAGTACCTGGCAGTGTCTAGCACAATATGCCTGACAAAAGAATGAAATGGTGAGTAAAAAAAAATGACTGACACTCCAGTGAAATGCTCAGCATTGTATTTTATTTATTAGGAGATTTTGGAAGTACTTTTTTCCCCCACTAATTTATTTAATATAATATTTTTGGAAACTGAGGGACCAGTGTAATCAAAGCAATTCATATTTTCAAAATTTGAGATATCCAATTCGAAGCAGAGTTTTTTTAAAAAACAAGTTTGTTAATATCTCCATCATATTGAATTAGGAACTGACATTGTTTAATGCCTTTACTAAGGATACCAAGTAAATTTTTGAACCATTTCTTCCCTTTTTCCCCATCATTTATCAGACCAAATTATCTTGCAAGGGCCAGTAAATTACTTAGTCTAATTGTGAGTAATGAAAACACCTCATGAAAGTAGAGTTTAATTTTACTCATTCTGTTTTCATCTGTTGCTGACCCTAGTGATAAGTGCACGTAGCATTTAAGGAGGGTTTAAAGGAAGGGAAAATAACCTCCTGGGAGTAAGGAGCTATGTACTGTCCTGCTCTGTTCTGGGTCATCACTACTGTGTCGTAGGACATCTGAGAATCCATATTCTTTCCTGATGACTCAGTTTCCCAGCACACTGAGGAAGTCTGATTAGAGCTCTGGTCTCTCCTCCTTTGCAGAAATTATGGGAGTCTTGCTTGGGTCTTATCTAGAATTAGAAATCATTTCCTCCTGGTATGGATAAAAATAACGGTGATTTTCAATTCCTTTAAAAGGTATGGATTAGAGGAAAAGTAGATTTCTCTAAGACTGACTTAGATAGAAAATTAAGTTTTTCTAATTTTGTGTTATTTATCTTGAATGTGCACAGTTTGCAAATTAACCCTTTGTAATGAGTGATGAACAAGCCCTCTCCAGGGATTCTTGCTCACTGGTCTGCTGGGAGTAAGGAGTTGGAGGAGAGCTGATGGCACCAAGGCAAGGGGCAGGCAGCTGGGATACCACCCATCAAGGCCTGATGAGAAGCAGCTTTTGGTTTTTAATTAAAAACACATCTTTAAAAATACCTCATTCATTTTTTTGTTTTTATAGAATCAAAACAGGAATTTTTCCTAAATGAAAAGCAGAAAGAGTTTAAACTTTTTTTAAGAAAGCAAGTTAAAAAAAGAAGCCCCAAAAATTGTCCTTTGTAATTCTGCCAGTTTTAATTTTGATCTTTATGTAACTAGTATCAAGATAATAATATTTGGTTGAAAAGAAAGAGAAGAAAGTTCCAAGTAGCTATTTTGTGCACATTTCAGTTATTTGATTGGCTGATGTGAGGTTAGCTACTGTTATTGTAGTTACTTTGACAGCAAAAAGAAATTCATAAGACAACAATTTCGACATTTTACATATCCTAAGTGCACATATAAGTAGACCCTAAAAAATACACATGACAACAATTGGAATGATTTGATTACTTCTATTAGCATCACAAATTGAAAGAAGGAAATAGGTCAAATTTGGATAGAGTAACAGATTACATTAAATTAAAAATAGAGGAATTATTTGCTCTTTAGTTTTGTTTAAACGAGTGGCATTTTTTCTGGTTACACCCTAGGACCCTGGGGAAAGAACCTAACATCTCATGGCTGCAAAGATTATGAAACATTCAGCTTTACCCATGGGTATTTCCTGACATTTCTTTGGTAAACTGCAGGCTAGTAGAAGATATCAGGAATCCTGTAAGAAATATTCTAAAAAGCTATTGTCACTACAAAGATGAAAGCAACTTTGATGATCAAAAAGAAGTCAATAAAAAAGACTGAAAGTAGTTCCTGAATTCTTGCCTATTGTTCATTTGGGATTTCTTAATTTCCCTACTCTCAATATATTATGGAATTTTCTGTGTGAAGTTTTGCCATGAATTAGAGTGATGTCAACAAAGTTTTACCTTAAGTCATATTTTATCACAAATTGGAGAAGCCCCAATTCTCCCTGGAGCACCATTTCCTGCTTGTTAGAAGCTTGTCTTTTCTCCTTCTAGTTACAAGAGTCCTAGACAGAGGATGGAGGTTCAGCTGACCCTCCGTGACAGTTGTACCTACATTGATTAGACTTGAACACCACAACCCATCCAAGCTGGCCAAATCTGCCATGTTTTTGGTTCCTCTCCTCTTTGCTTTTTCCCTGCCCATGGAGGGTTAACAGCCTTTTGCTACTGTACCAGGTATCTGCAACAGTATGTTTGTTTTCCTGCCATCCTCAATAAAATCCAGTTCAATTCAATCCAATCTGCTTATAATCAAAATGAAGATATGTTTGCTATTAGTGCTATCAAGATTTTTTTTTTTAAGATTTATTTATTTATATATTTATCTCCCTTCCCCCCTACCCCGGCTGTCTGTTCTCTGTGTCTATTTGCTGGGTCTTCTTTGTCTGTTTCTGTTGTCAGCGGCACGGGAATCCATGTTTCTTTTTTTGTTGATCATCTTGTTGTGTCAGCTCTCCGTGTGTGTGGTGCCATTCCTGGGCAGGCTGTACTTTCTTTCGCAATGGGTGGCTCTCCTTACAGGGGCGCACTCCTTGCGCGTGGGGCTCCCCTATGTGGGGGACACCCCTGTGTCGCACGGCACTCCTTGCGTGCACCAGCACTGCGCATGGACCAGCTCCACACGGGTCAAGGAGGCCCGGGGTTTGAACCGTGGACCTCCCATGTGGTAGATGGACGCCCTAACCACTGGGCCAAGTCCGCCGCCGAGCTTTTTTTTCCATGAACTTGAAATGGTGTACTTTAAAAATTGTCATGGGCCCATCATTGGACCATTCTTCTTCACTGATCTTTGCCCTTGCACTTGGGGGATTGTTGCTGTTCCATTGGGGAATGTGACAGAGCTCCTCTGGTTAAGATCTCAGCACTCCTAGCCGGGGTTCTTGATAATGATGGGCCCTTGATACTGATGACTATGCTTATGAGCCTGTGTGCTTGAAATTCCAACTAGGCCTAGAGCTGCAGGGTACCTAAGAGTTACCTCCTGAGAGCCTCCATGTTGCTCAAAAGTGGCCACTCTGTAAGCCAAACTCAGCATGTAAATGCATTACCTTCCCCCCAGCATGGGACATGAATTCTGGGGATGCGACTCCCTGGTGTCGAGGGATTACTAACAATCACCAGCTGGTGATGCAACTAGAAAAAGACCTTGAATAAAAGGGGGAAATGGTAAAGACAAATGAGTTTATCTGGTAAGAGACTTCAAAATGAGTTGAGAGGTCATCAGAGGGGTCATGCTTATGTACGTCTCAGCAGGATCCCAGAGACAAGCAAAGTAGATACAACCCCAGGTACTGGTACTCCTGAGGGCTATGGAGACACACAGGTTCTATAGTCATGCCTGATGGCTCTGGAGTTTAGTGCCTTGCCAGTGGGTCCTACTCTGGAATTTGTGCTCCTGAGTGTAATGGAGTTGAACTCAG
The DNA here is from genome assembly GCF_030445035.2 of Dasypus novemcinctus. NCBI lineage: Eukaryota > Metazoa > Chordata > Mammalia > Cingulata > Dasypodidae > Dasypus > Dasypus novemcinctus. The sequence goes on along the minus strand of NC_080693.1, from coordinate 72,048,669 downwards.
ATGTGACCATTCTACACATTCCTCTTCTGTCACTTTTGCCGAACCTGTGCTTGGTGCTAGTGTTGGTGTATACTCAGGAGACTTGAATCTCTGGATTGTCCATGTGCCAGCTGGGCCCTGAGCCTCAGAATAGTTGCAGCACCTACTCTCTGGTTTGTTGGATGTGCCCAGGTCAGCTAACAGGAAGGAGAAGATGGTCAACCACCACATCAGGGAACTGAGAGTGTCTATAACTGCAAGCAGGAGAATTACATCCATCAGCCCTGTGGCATCTAAGCTCCATCTTGATTTAGAGGTGGAATGGATATCACTATCCCAGGGTCCATAGGATGGAGGAATAAAATATGGATTAGAGTGGACTTACTGGTATTCTACTATAGAACTATCGTGACTCTAGCAATGGAAGAAATTTTATCATTGATATGGAGACAGTGGCCACAGGAGTTGCTGAGGGCAGGGAGAGGGAATAAGAGGTGTGATGTGGGGGCATTTTCAGAACTTGGAATTGTCCTGAATGATATTGCAGGGACAGATGCAGGACATTATATATCCTGCCATAACCCACTGAATGGACTGGGGAGAGTGTATACTACAATATAAACTATAATCCATGCGGTGTAGCAGTGCTCCAAAATGTATTCCCCAAATACAGTAAATGTGCCACAATGGTGAAAGAGGTTGTTGATGTGGGAGGAATGGGGGTGGGTTATATGGGAACCTCATATTTTTTAATGTAGCATTTTTTGTGTTCTAGGTACCTTTCAAAAAAAAAGACAATAAAAAAATTATCATGGGCGGCGGACTTGGCCCAGTAGTTAGGGCATCCGTCTACCACATGGGAGGTCTGCGATTCAAACTCCGGGCTTCCTTGACTGATGTGGAACTGGCCCATGTGGAGTGCTGATGCGCGCAAGGAGTGCCCTGCCACACAGGGGTGTCCCCCGCGTAGGGGAGCCCCACGCGCAAGGAGTGTGCCCTGTAAGGAGAGCCACCCAACGCGAAAAGAAAGTGCAGCCTGCCCAGGAATGGTGCCGCACACAGGGAGAGCTGACACAACAAGATGATGCAACAAAAAGAAACACAGATTCCTGTGCTGCTGACAACAACAGACGCGGACAAAGAAGATGC